>NW_016690261.1:2374572-2500356 GCF_001604755.1 Lepidothrix coronata
AAGAAAGAAAGAAAGAAAGAGAGAAAGAAAGAAAGAAAGAAAGAAAGAAAGAAAGAAAGAAAGAAAGAAGACCCACCCAAAGCTCAACCAAAAACCAGAAAGAGTTTAACTGATATTTCCTTTTGAACGGAAAAATTTTACCAAAAAATATGCAGTTTAAGCATGGCAAAATCTGTCTAGTTGTGTCAAAGTTCAGTAATTAGGGAATACACTGCTCAAGCAGGCTGTAATGCGTCATAAGGGAATCAAGCTACAGAAATGTAGGAACTGGTTTTATTTTAGATTTATCAAAAACTTACCAATACATATCTATCACTCTGTATAAATTTTAATCCAGAACAATAAGTTTTGATTTTCTTCTTCCTGAAGAATTTTGACAAATTGCATACAAATTCCAATGTGCAAACAAATGTCTATTTAACTGATATTACATGTAACTCTAAGACTGACAAATATTCAATGATTTGAAAAAGTTTTAAATTATTCTTGTTACATTAAATTATTCTTGCTAAATTAGTCTTGTTACAAATTCTGTTTAAAGGTCTGTCATGTTGCTTATTAGTTACATCTTCAGAAACACTTTCAAAAATTGATTTCATCAGTTAGGATAAATGAAGAAAATCTGAATTTAAAGGTTGAACATGAAATATCTATATTTTTATGAAGTTTTTATTTAAAGGTGAAGCATTATGGGCAGTGAGACAATAATTAAAAGCTTTAATAAACTTACACTGCTAAGAGATAAGATATGAGTCATTTTCCTTCTGACTGTCTCTCTTTTTTTGGTTTTGTGGGTTTTTTTGTTTGTTAGTTTGGATTTTTTTTTTTTGGTTGGTTGATCGTTTGGTTGGTTTTATGTTTGTTTTGTTTTGTTCTTTGTTTTGTTTTATCATCACACCTGTGGACAGAAAGTGCATGAAAGCTGCTAGAAAGCTTTCTCAGGTTTTTGAACCATGTTGTGCTGAATAATTATTCTGTGGAGTTTACATAACAGGTATTGCACTTGCTATTTGGAAATATAAATCAATTTTGCACATTTTTAAATAAGTTACTCTTATGTCTCTTCTACTGTTTCTTGTTCTAAGGCTAGACTCATAGAATCACAGAATCAGCTAGGTTGGAAAAGATCTCTGAGATCATCAAGTCCAAACTTTGATCCAACACCTCGTCTGCTAGACAATGGCACTAAGTGCCACCCACACCCAACCTCTTCTTAAATACCTCTAGGGACAGTGTATCTACTGCCTCACTGGGCAACCCATTCCAATGCCCAATCACTCTCTGACTCACTAATACGAAGTTCAGTTCTAGTAATTAAAAATAAATAACCTAATGAGTTATATTGTAATTGCTTATTTTGATATTAATTTATGGTTCTTGTCTTATTCCTAACTAGTTGATATTCTACTATTCTTTTATGACAACATCATAAGGCAAAGGTTTTTTCCATTATAGGAAAGATTTGATATAGTATCCTGTTTGCTGGTTTGGTTTTTAGCTCAAATTTTTTTAGACAATTTTTCATGCATTGTCAAAGGCATTAAGTACCTTAATGCTAGTTAGTATGTATCTTTGGTCAGAAACTGGTTCTGTGTAATGCTACAGTAAAGAAAAAGTAGTTTAACAGAAAAATGCTGGTGTATTACAGACCCTGGAATGTAGAATGAGGGAATAATACATAATTTCAGAATCTATTTGCCTTTTCTTATGACGGATGGAAAATGCTGTTAGCTAAGAATGTGAGGAAAACACTAGCCCAATGTCAAAGAAATAGTAGGCACTTCTCAATGTCACCCATTTTCATTTTATGAAATTCAACAAATAATTTGAGACAAACTGCATGACCATTCTTAAAGGGTAGCACTACACCAGTACTGTATTTTTATCAGGCATATAAATCAAAAACATTACAGAAAAAATTATGTGTAGATACTATCAATCAGCTTTTTTCCATATCTTAGCTTCCCAAGCACACCTTTCACAAACCTATGGGGTTTTTTTGGATAGTAAACTTTGCAACTATAGAGAGAAAGCTTAGACATAATAAAATCATAGAATCATGAAGGTTGGAAAAGACCTCCAAGATCATTGAGTCCAACCTTTGACTGAACACCACCATGTCAACTAAACCATGGCAATAAGTGCCACATCCCACCATTTCTTGAACACTTCCAGGATGGTGACTCCACCAATTTGCTATTTACTTTTTTGTTAGTTGTGAAAATTCCCTTTTAAAAAATTTGGTGCCTTAGATACAACTTCTCAGAAATTTTCAGAATCAGTGGGAATACACATTCAATTATACTTTAATTGTAAGCTCAGTATAATTTTACAATATAATGAAGCAAGCAGTAGTAAATATTGACAGGGTCATACAAATCTTAAGTGGTGTAAATACAATTATTTATTACAATAACATGACCAAAAGTTCCCTACCCTTACATATGTGACTAAATTGCTGATGCTTCTGGACTAGTCTTTAAATTTTCCTTATTCAGTTTCTAATTCAGTTCCACGCATATAAAAAAAATTGTTTTCATCAGGAGAATATCAATACAGGTATTTAAATTCAGCTCCTATCAGTCTTAGCATCTTTCAGAATTTCTGTGATTGACCTTAAGAAATGGTGAAAGTGGGGCGAAAAATCATCGTTCTCAGTATCATCAGACAAAATTCTCTAAGTCTTAGAGACATTTGCTCTTTTTTTTTAATGTATATATGTGTGTGTGTGTGTTTGTGCACATCTGATGAGTTCCTACAGATTTCTTATCTGTTCGACTAATTTCAAATAACATTTTGTGCTTCTGGTACCAAATTTGTTTAAGCCAATAACCTCTGGAGATCTATAAGAGTGAAAACTTTAACTAATGATATCAATTTCCTTTCTCTTTTTTTCACTAGAAGGTGTCAGGCTTTATTCTCCATTACTTCAGTGCAGTTATAGATTTCATTGATCAGTTAGTTCTCTCTTTTATTCCATGTCACAGCCACTAAAGAAAGTGGGATCACAGCTGTTTTACTGATTCTGTATCTTAACTTTGGTTAGGGAAAGATCAAAGAACTTGCCTCGTGTTTGAATTTCAAGTACACAATGAAAATAACTGATGGAATCTGTGGTCTACATTAACTCATAGACTTTCATAGAATTACACAAATAAAATGCAGATATAATTCTGGCTATTTGTAGATAACATTTAATCATCAGTAAAAATTTCTACATCAGTTGAAATTTAATTTATACATCTATATCAAAAATAATGTCTCTTCTTCTAACCTTGAAATGTAATACATTTCAAATGTAATACATTTAGTTTACAGTTCAGTAGTTTCTTATTTCCTCCTTTTTTTTTTTCCTCTAGTGAAGACTCCACTGATAAATGACTTCATATGTGTTCCCTGAAGATTCTATATTATCATATTTTATAACATCCATAAACAGCTAGGGGAAAAAAACTTAGATTTCACAGCCAAATCTCTAGGAAGTGCCGTTTGACTGTTTTTAACAGCCTTTGAAAATGCTGCTAGCATTTCCTGACAATTTTCATTTAGGTGCTGCTGCTCTAATGGTGACTTTGTGGTAGCTTTAGCAGTGTGCAGATAACCTCTAGATGTTTTAGCCTTTTCATTAATAATGCTCCTTGGTCCTCTTCAGTTTGGTGATGCTTCTCGAATCCGAGTAACTCTAAAATAGCAATTCCAGTACAGTTCTGTCATAGCTGAGGATTTGGACTTCCAGACTAGTATGTGTTGTGACTTCAGCAATCTTTTCTTTCTTGAACTGCTGTTCAAGACAATTGTTTTGACAACTTGAATTAAATTTTCTTTTACCCACTTACCCATACTCACCTCCTCAGATTTATATCCTACCCTCACCAATTGTGGGTTTACTTTGGTTTATTTTGGGTTTTCCTTTGTTTTTCCAGACCTTCTGTCTCCTGGAATCCTTGTTTCTCTCCTTTTCTTACTGTTCCAAACTTTTAAACATCTGCTTCTATTCCTCATAGTCTATGAGTCCTAGGAGAGATAAAAGAGCCTTTTGTCTCATCAGAAAGCCTTTGTAGAAGAGAATCTACATGGTTACCCAGTAGGGTAGAGGTTATATGGAGCTGTGTAATTAACAGTCAAGAATATGTCAACCTAATCAGGATACCCTTCACAGGAGACATAAATGACATCTCCTCACAAGTTATCTTGAAAAATTTCAAGTCATAGTTGCAACCTTTGAAACATATGAGCTTCTAAATACTATACAATTCAATTTATACATACGCATCAGAAAAATAACGGCTCTGGACCATTCTGGCTAAAAATTTTTCAGAAAGCTTTATACTAAGGGAGACAGTTAGGAAAATTAATTTATAAGTGTCCTAGTTAGAGCAGCCAGGACCAGTTCATCACTGTGTGACTGTAACCCAAACCGTGTATTCCTCTATGTCATTTCCCAGGAACTGTTAACAATAGACCATTTGCAGCAGCTGCCCAGAGCACACCTGACCCCTCAGGCTATAGGCTGGGTGTTAAAAAGCCTATGAGATAGGAGAATGTTTCTATCCTCACACCACTAACTCAGGTGTGAACTCAAATACATTTTATACAAATTATCTTTATTTGGTAAATTAACATTTTTTGTGTATGATTAGGTGAACTTTGAGCTAGATCAATGTTTGTGTCTATGTGTTTGCTTGCCATGTGCATGTATGTTCATTTTGGTTGAAATCCAGATAAATTCATTCATATTTTTATAAGAAACTTGTAAATGTATCTCATATACAATTCAATTAAAAATCTTCTGTTCAAATGTATCAGAGTAAAAGGTCCAGTAAAAAGCTTTATCACTTTTACATGTATTGACTCATTCTATATATACATACATATATTTTCATATATATAAACATTAAAAGGGAGTTTGTTGCTTGAATGTCACTGATGTTTCTCAGGAAGTCGGGATATTATCAGGTAATATGAACCCTTCAAAACTAGAGTTTGAAAGACAAATAACTAACTCTAGTTCCTCCAACATTATTTTAAATTTCCTGCCCAACTGTCCTGTCTCATATGTGAAAAGTCACTTTTTACTATTCTGTTTAATGAAGGTATGTCTTCCACGTTTGGATCAGCAGTACAAATGCTGTTGCTGTGAGCCCACAGATGTTGATCGTATGATTCAGAGTAAACCTGCATGAGAACTGCCAAGAACATATGAGCTTCTAGAAAACAGGTACATAGAACACAGATGAATGGATTTTTGCCACATTATAATTTCAAATACTATTATATTTGCAGCTGAAGTTATTGCAGTTAAAAGTATAGGTGGAGTTTGACTATTAACCCTCATGTTTTGCTCTGTATTTACTTTTACTTTGGATGATGTGATTTTCTTTTTTTGTGGGTGGTTTTTTACATTTAGGGAGGCGTACTTTGGGAAAATCCTTCAGCTGTTTATTTTAAGAGAATGTAAGATACGAAGCATGCAGTTAACCTGAAGGATTGTAAAGCATGTTTAATTACCAGAACAAAAATCCAATAACAAAATCAAAAATCTCATTCATATGCCTACTCCTTCATTTGAATGCTAGGTGATTCAGAGTAAAATTCATAAACATAAGCACTGAATGTATTAAGGAGGGTGTATAGCTTTATAGTTTCCTCATTAGGACTCAGCTAATATTTAGTTTAATGAAGAAGTGGGTTTTTTTCTATGGATATGCACCAAGGTGAAGGAATGTCATTAGTTTAAGGGCCCTAAGGCCTTAGATCTAGGGCATTCCACAAGAGAAGGGTGAAAGACAAATACAAAAAGAGTAAAATCCATCCATTATTCATTAAGGAAAAGTAGAAAAATGTTAAATTAATAAGTGATTTATTAAGCTATCATTTTAAAATTGATTTTAAAATAAATAATGAATTCAATTTTGAAGTAAGTATATTTTGAAACCAAAATTTGCTCATAGCTGCAACCATATATCATAATCAGTACTCACTCCAGTGATTTTCTATAACAGAACCCTCCAATTAAATCATTAATATCTCTCACTGTTTCATTAATTACAAGATTTATTAATAAAATTATTTATGAGACTGATTGCACCATAGTTTTATTTATTTATTAAAAATCTGCTGTCATCCTTGATTATTTATTGATATTATCAATTTTGATATAACAGTGAGCTTTTTTTCGGAAATGTTGTCAGTTTCTTACTATTTTCATTCATCTTTTCCTTTCATAATTAATATCTGTCAAACATCAAAAAGTCAACTGAGAAATCAGTTGTTAACTAAATTTCAAAACCAGAGAAATTCCTAGGAATTGCATTTTTTAGGTAATGCCAAACATGTGTAAAACATTTCTTCGGAATTTTCTTTATGAAGCTTTTACTGTTAATAGAATTATCATTCAAGGTTTGGTGTTTGTCTTTTTTTTCCCCCTAATCTTATCACCAGACTAAGTGATCAACTTCAAAGATTTTCATTCTTTAACATGTAAGTGAGTCATAAAGAACATTAATTAAATAGTTGATTGAAAAGCTATTTTGAAAACATCACATGATAAAGAAATTATTTCCTTCTTTTTTCAAATGATTCTGGATAATTTTACAGAACCATAGGGCTGAAGTAGAGTGAGAAGAATAAATATATCTTGTTTTGCAGAGAACACTTAATATGAACCTCAAAAACCCTGGACTATTTTTATGTAAAGCTAAAAGACATTTAATCAGGAAGAAAATGTAGGTTTTTTCCTCCTTATAGTTAATGAAACCACTTCATCTATCAAACTAATTCAAAAACAAAAGAATTACAGAAACATTAGTAAATCACTTTTTAATGCAGTGAAAAGTGGAAATTCACTGCTAAAATAATAATAAAAAAAGACTACACAATAGCATTTATTGTTATTAACTAAGCAAGCTACACTAATAAAACTATGATGCAGTAACTTAAAAGTGCCTTTAATGGGGCATTTTACAGCTATGTCAGCTAGTGATTACCCTTTCTTCATGCAACTGAAAAAAATAGCTGTGTTGGTCACAGTCAAAGAGTATTTCACTCAGACTTTTTGATCTGACTGAGAAAAAAAGGATCTTTTGCACTGGGATAAGGATGACCCAATTCAGACCTTGGACAACTGTTTAAATATTCAACAAAATATTGTGTTCTGATTTTAGGAGTTTTTATGAATTCTGAATTCTCCCATAATATTGGGAGAAGGTTTAATATGCTGGTATGTAGATGAATTTAGGTCACAACATTACAAGCCTACATTGACATGGTGTGGTGAATCAACAAACTCCTGTAACAGAAGGCAGCTCAGAGAAAACGGGTAAAGGACAATGAGCTGATGGAGCTCAGGAAAGAACATAGGGAGTGACTGACTGTTCTAAAGAAAGATGAACTTAGTGAAAGAGGGAGTGGAAGGTGGCTGGGTTTTTTTAGACAAATGGCTTTATCAGCTGAGCAGACCATCTGGCTATATAAGTTAAGTGAAACAACTGGTGGTGTAATGGTTTTCCCTGTACAAATCAGAAGAACATGTATGTCTTCCAGAGCTACCAAAGCAGCACAAGGTAAGCATACACTTGGACCAGCATAAAATAAAATACAAAAAATAAAATAAAAAAAACCCACCTTGTTCGAAGAGAGAAATGTGCTTGAGTTGCCTTACCCATGTACAACCAGTATAATTCTTTTTTGGCAACAGAAAACACCCACTATTATTATGGTGTGCATGTAGGAACTGGTAATGGGAATCACATCTGTACTGTGATACAGTTGTATGTTGGATCAAGCTGAATAATAAACTGTGCTTGCATTGTGATTTTACTACATTGTTGCATCACTTTGCTATATCAAAATCTTGTGTAACACCAAAAATCCTCAGGAGAGTAAATTTGGGATTAAACATGAATCTCTTCTCTTATGGGACATAGAATCACAAAGTCATAGAATGCTTTGGGTCGGAAGAGACCGTTAAAGATCACCTAATTCCAACCCCCCTACCATAGGCAGGGACACCTCCCACTAGACCAGGTTGCTCAACGTCCCATCAAGGTAATTTTTGTTCTGACTGCAGCTTTGAT
The DNA here is from genome assembly GCF_001604755.1 of Lepidothrix coronata. Lineage (NCBI taxonomy): Eukaryota > Metazoa > Chordata > Aves > Passeriformes > Pipridae > Lepidothrix > Lepidothrix coronata. The sequence goes on from NW_016690261.1 coordinate 2,382,648, forward strand.
CAGAATTGTTTCAAATTGCAAAATCACAAAATGAATAGGCAAATGAATAAATAAAGTGGGCTACATTACTGAGAACCTCTGTCATGGAACTCAGGACTGTTGTGTGTCATGATGAAGAACACATCATCCTGTTCACTATCTTTAGAAAGGAAGAAAAGGTTTGTAAAAGAGAGTGTTTTGCAGGATTAAGAAAACTGTATGCAAAGTAGTTAAGGATGTGCAATGTAATACAGTAGGTGTATTGCTTCCTGTGCTTAGGCACTATTTTAAAGAATTTTCTTGTATAGTATTCAATAATATTTTATTGTTTTAAAACACAATAAATAAGAAATAACTTTTTTTTATTAAGGGAGAGCAAATACTCTTATTATATTGCAACCTGATATTCAGAAGTCCAAATTGGGTCCTGCTTTTTCCCTTCTTGTAACGTATATTATAACTACAAGTTGTTAATTTAGTCAATGACTAACTCAATGTAAACTACTGGTATTACTGTCAGTAAATAAAGAATTCTAATCTAGTATATTTTATAGATGTTATTTACACGTGTAAGTGTAGAAGAACCTTCTGGAAGACTTTACAATGAGGAGATTAGGTTTTGGTTTTTTTTAAGGAAGCATCTTTCTCTTTGCTTAAGAGGCATCTTTCCTAGAGAGACTTTTAGATGTTTTCTTCTGAGGATGATAAAAGCTCTGAGAAGAACAGGGGGCATATCTTCCCTTGAGCCCAGTACAGATTTGTGCTGAGATGTTGTGTTCTTGACATTTGAAATAAATTTTTCTAAAACCTTACACTGCCTGGTGTTTTGGGGGTACCTGCATGCATTTGACCTTTACAACATGTAAATTTAAATAGAAATTGGAAATAAGACTGAGAAAAATGCATTTTTACCCAAAAGATCATTTCAACCTCTCATATAACTAATAAAGATGATAGAAAGGTTTTATACAATTCTGTTAGTAATCGGAAGTAAAACAAACATCTACTGTTTGTCCTCTACTTTGTTAGTTTTGCAACTGCTTTTTCTTTCCCGTTACTAAGACAGAAAAAGGGAAAAAGAAGGAAACCATAATAATTTCCAGTAATTCAGGGAAGAAAATTTAAAAAAAAAAAAAATACTGGAAAGGTGACAATGGTTTTCAGGTTAGTATTTCAGAGCAATTGTTCCAATTTTATTTTTTTCTAGAGCTTGTACCTCATTTTTGGCAATTCATAGCTATGAAATCTTATTTTAATATTACTTTTAATGAAGACTGAGAAAAGTATCTTTTGGAAAAGGTATTTCTTAATTTCCTTCCTAGTGTTAGAAGTCCAGTGACATGGTAATTGAGAATTTGAAAACTGAAATTATACCGGATTGTACAGAATTTGGTTGGGATAGAGTTAATTTTCTTAAGACTAAATGGTCTGGTGCTATATTTTACATTTCTGACCAAAACAGTCCTGATACTCATGTTTTAGTTCTTTTGTTCTTACACAGAGGCGTGGTCTATTCTGCCTTTCACCCCCTCCATCAGGGCTGGGAGTGCAAAAGGCATTGGGAGGGGACACAGCCGGGACAGCTGACTCCAATTGACTAAAGGAATATTCCACACCATATGACATCATGCTCAGTATATAAAGTGGGTGGAAGAAGAAGGACATGAGGGATGTTCAGAGTGATGATGTTTGTCTTCCCAAGTCACTGTTACATATGATGCAGCCCTGCTTTCCTGGAGCAGTCTGCCCATGAGCAGTGGCAAATGCATTCCTGATTATTCTTATGTGTGGGCCTTTTGTTTTACCCATTAAACTGTGTTTATCTCAAACTGTGATTTTCTCGCTTGCATCCTTCTGATTCTTTTTCCCATCCCTTTTTGAGGGAAATAAAACTTAGGGTGCTTATCTGCCTACCTAGGTTAATCAACAACACTGACATTACTAAAGACTTGCCAAATAGTGCAAGTTGAGAGTTATATTGGTACTAAATTGATGAGAGTTCCCCTATTAATATAGAATTCATTACAAACTTTTAGTTTGTTCTGGATATCTTTCTTATTGGTTGCCACTGACAGTGTAAGATAGATGCCCTGAAAAATACAGCAATAACATTGGAGGACTCAGGCTGCAAGCATTAATGATTAATCAGTGATAAAAGAATTGTGTAGCAAAAATTACATGAAGCTTCCCACAACTGATAACATAGGCGTAGTTGTCTTTGAAGTAAGGCTTCATAAGGCTACTGGAGACTATGACAGAAATAAGTAATTACACTGCTTCAGAATCTGTTATACAGCACTGATCACACTGATATCCTGTACTGTACTGCTGCATGTGCAAATATTACCTCATTGTCATTAGAGAGTTGTATTTTAGTACTTGATCTAAGGTTTCATTAATTGCATTTATTGGTTATTCACATTTAAAGTCCTTCTGTTTGATCTGGATATGGCAGCATAAGGTAAAATTCTGCCATCAGCGCTGGACTGTTAATGACATTTTAGAATAGTTTTTCTTTCTTATTGTATATGCAATATACTCTGCAGATTGTAAGGGTGGTTTTTTCACCTTAATATCATACAGTTTATGGCCAAGATTTCTATTTTTGTTTAAAAATGGATATGTTTTAAATAATGTCATAACTTTAAAAAAAGAAAATTACCTTCCTTCCTTCCTTCCTTCCTTCCTTCTTTCCTTCCTCCTTCCCTTCCTTCCTTTCTTCCTCCTTCCCTCCCTCCCTTCCTCTCTTCATGTGTGTTGTTGAATTATATTTTAAAATATATTTTACATGTAATTACAGAGGGAAAACACACCCATTCTTGTAAAACACTGTTTCCATATTCTCAAAAATCAATGTAATTGTCCTTGTTTTTAATAGACTTCAAGTTAATTTCCTTTTTCATCATATAATATGTACTATGGTGTTTACAATTACATACATTGAAGCAAGATCTAATTTCTGTAACAGTGCAGAAACTTCTAACATTAAATATACTAAGTCAGTTCTAACTTCTCTGGTTTGAGACACAATGGAGGAAAGCAGAAAAAACAGAAAACTGGTTAAATACAGTGACACAACTCTGAGTAGCTTTTCAGTATGGGTAGAAGGAAGCAAGTTTTAACTACAAAGAACCTTTTTTTTTTTTCTGTCTACTTGAAGTCACTTCTGTGACATCAAGATGGGGTGCCCTGACAAAGATCATGATGTCAGAGGACTATGACTTCAGCTGGAAGAATCAAGAGAAGCAGCAGATGAATTCTTATAAAATAAACCTTTGCTTCCATAAAAGTGTCTTTCTTAATAAGAAACGAGAAAAGAAAAAATCAAAAGAGATGTGACATATTTGGGTTGATTTCTTTCCCCTAAACAAAATGTCCTTTAATATTCAAGATGTATCCCAAACACGCTGATTTCTATAACCTCTTCTTGTAAGACTTAACCCACTACAGACAATATTTTTTTTAAGGAGTCTTCAGATATTCCTACTAATTCTTATGACAGCTAAAACTTTCATATTCACAATGCCCACATAAATGTCTTCCATATAAAGTCAATTAGAAAGCAATCTTATAGCTTCTGCCATCTCACAATTCATTCTTTCAGTTACTGTGTTGTGCAATGCCTAGAGACATAGATGGAATTAAATACCTAACTGGAAGGCAGCTGAAGACATGACAAGAAAACACAAAGATGTAATTTTTCTGTGTTTTCATTTATATCTGCATTAGACTTACATTTCACATTTGAATATAAACATGTTAAATAATCAATCTTAATATAGCTTAAAATACTTATCATTTGTATGACTATGAATGAATGTAACATAACATATAACATAGAATCATAAAATTATCTGGATTGGAAGGAACCTTAAAGATCACCTAGATTCAACCCCTTCTACTAGACCAGATTGCTCAAAGCCTTGTAGCAAATCAGGCTCAACTTGGGAAAGAGCAATATCATTCATTGTTAATTAAAAACACAGTAGGATGTTTAGAAACAAAGACAAAATCAAAACTTTTTCTCCTGTCCCCACCCTCTTTCTTTCAGGCTCAGTTTTACTCCCTCATTCCTATCTTCTCTCTGGGGATGGGGAATGGAAGTCGCAGTAAAAACAATTTGTCTCTGTTGCTCCTTCCTCTTCATGCTGACAGAAGCCTGTTATGACGTGAGGTCTCCTTGGGCTGCAACCTCCCTCCAAGGGCCGCAAAAAGAAGGCCCCCAAGGGCCGCAAAGGGGAAAACCCCCCCAAAAAAAGCCCCCCCAAAAAATGCAAGAAGAAAAACCGCCTCAACGGAAACCCCCGCAAAAGCCACAAAAGAAAATCTGCTTCAGTACCTAGAGCACCTCCTCCCCATGCTTCTCCTCTGACCATGGTGTCTGCAGGATTGTTCAAATTTGTTTATCATTCCTTTCTCTCACAGCTGCTTTGTAGCATTATTAGCCCCTTCTGAAATATGTTTTACAAAAATCACCAGTATCTTGGCTGAGAGGCTCAACTGACAAGTTTGCTGGAGCCATCTGGAACCAACATGGGGCAGCCTCTGACCTCTCAGAGTGTACCCTTGTACGCTCTCACCCTGATAAAACCTTCTTAAGTAAATTCAATACAGCAATCTACCTGAGATAAGAAAACATAGTGAAGTTTCTTGGCAGTATAAAAAGAACTTTATGGTTTGATGTTTAATATTTAATGCTATGAAATATTACTATTTTCTTTTTTTCTTCTTTTTTTCCCTTTTTTTTTTCTTTTTTGTAATGACTGTTTTGCTGCTACAAATAAGATGAGAAAGACTTACCATTGTCCCTGGTGAGATGTGAACTCCTCTGTGTTACTTTGAAAACTGGTTTTAATCTCCCTTGCTGATTTGAACATTCTAATTATGGTAGCTTTGAATGTGACAGTATCTTTTTCATGACTGATATCAGTAGGATGAAAGTAGTGAGAAGTAAGGAGTTCAGATGAGGAGATGATACAAAAATGAGTAGACTTATCAAGAGTTCTAGATGTGAAAATCACAAATAAAAATAAAAAACATATCCAACAGGCAAAGGTAACACACTTTGGCAATATCTGAGACATGAAAGGAAAGGCAAAGGTGGCAGTGAAGTTAGAGACAGTCTGAGAGTGATGTTGCTTGAATAATTAAATTTTTTGATTAATTTCCAAAGGTAAAAGATGAGACCAAAATAATCCAAATCCCTGTTTTATACCTGGGATGTAAGATAGTAAACCCTATGGTCGAGACCCTGTTCATTGCAGTACATCAACTAACTCTGTGTTCAGTGATGTAAAATTCAATACTGTCAAAATATTAGTTCCAAGTCAAATAAATTTTCATTTCTGAATTCAGAATAAAAAGAAAGAAAAAGAAAGTCCAGAGACCATATAGCCAGACCCTTTTCAGAGATGCCAGGACCAGAGGCAATGGGCATACCTTGAAACACAGGAGGTTCCCTCTGAACATCATGAAACTATTTTTTTACTGTTGGAGTGACTGAGCACTGGGACACATTAATGATTCTGGACATCTTCAAAAGCTGTCTGGACATCGTGCAGAGCAATCTGCTATAGGTGATCCCGCTTGAGGAGGAGTTTGAACAAAATGACCTCCAGAGGTCCCCTCCAACTTCAACCAGCCCATAATACTGTGATTGCTCTCCTTGTCCAGATTCCCTAGGACTCTCTCCACTTTGTCCCTGACTCAGGACTCCAGTCCCCCAGGTTCATAATCCCCTGCCTTAGTGATGCTGCAGCAGGGCTGGTCTCCAGTTCCCCACAACCCTGTCCTACTTGGCCACGACCCTGCTGAATTAAGCCCACCTATGGGTGCAGGTCCCAGCCCAGCCTCAACCCATCCCCATGCCCAGGGAGGTGCCCAATACCCAGGGCTGGGCTGCCCTGGTGCCCTTTGGCTGACCTTCCCCAAGGAGGCAGTGGATGTGCTGTGCCCATCAACTCACATCACTGAATCTACTGTTCAAAGAATAGCGACTCTCCAGCCCACTCCCTAGAGTTTGTTTGTTTGTTAGGGGTTTATTTTAATTTATGAAATTTTCCCATCTAAGAATTTTCAGGAAAGCCATAGGTATCATCCCAGTTTTAATAACTCTCCTTTTTTTGACTGTGCTTTTCCAGTAGTTTTGTTACAATTTTTATATGAAATTATCATTAACTGATAAATTCAAGGGTATTACCTATGCATCCATACAGCTTTTAGTCAAATATTTTTATTTGTTTCACTGTAGCATCTAATGCATGACCTGAAACCCCCAGCTTCACAGAGAAAAAGAAGTGAAATTATTTCCCTGTATACAATAAGAGCCAAATGAGCATGGTAGCAGTGCAAATCCAAGAGATAACTTTTCATCAGTAACTGCAAACAAATGATTTCTTTCATTTCAAGTCAGATATAATCTGTGTTCCCACAGTGAGATAAGGGTAATCAAGAAATATTTTCTAAGTTAATTTCATGCAAAGAAACCAGTACTGCAATAAACATTTAATAAAACAGAACACAGAACTCTTTGAATTTCATGAAGCTGTCAGTAATTTTTATTGTAAGATTCTAAAACATGTGACCCAGACACAAACCCCCCCCTCACCCACCCAGGATCACTGTGGGAATACCACTGAGCACAGGAGTGTTTAACAAAAAGTACTATTGTGGGTCCATCAAGCTTCTACAGAAAGGTTATTGTGTTCATAGTAGTCAAAGCACAATGTTTCTCAGAGATGTTGAATTTAGTCCAAACCATCACTTATCCTAAAATGAGCTATGGAAAATTATCTCAGATCTTGTGATGGATATTCTTGAGCCCATATAAATCATTTGTGGTATCCTCACTATAAAATGGGTAATTATACTTGTGTTGTATAGTGACAAATCCTCTCCCAATCCTTGTTGCCCAAGGAGAGAATCATCAACACTATATAAACTAATTTGCACTTAATTGTGTAATGCAAACAAACGCAGAGCAGTGAGATTCTTACTACAGGGTTCATAGACCTAGGGTGTCTAATTTACAGGACAGCAAAGAAGAAAATTTGTTTCTTGACTCATTCCTTTGTCCCTATATGAGATTACCTCATCTGATTATCTCATAACACTATCTTATCTTGCTTGCACATTTGTGAGATGTCAATGGTTTTTAAATGACAGAAACATTTATTTCAGTCATGCTCTATTTAAAAGGTCATTTACAGTGTTTTATGGTTTTCTCTGTTCTTTGTTATTTATTTTCTCTCAGAAACCTAGATCAGTATTTCCTACAAATAACTATTTTTTTCATATAGAAATTATTGATCTCAGCCTTGTAAACCTCATTTAATCAATATGATTACTCTGGAGAACCCAGTAGTGCACAACAAAGTGTACTGAGGGGATTTGTGGGGGAAAAGGAATATAAAAGTATCCAATCCAGTTTTGATCATGAAAATTTCTCTAATTGTGAGAAAAATGTCAAACTTTCATAACCTTTATAAGTCTGCTAATTAAGTATTTTCATGGTTGTTTAGTCTGTAGAATGTCTTTTATTTCAGAGTTGAATATCTTATTCTCTTAATTTATACAAAAATGAGCAAACTTAAAGTGATCATTTTAGCTATTACCTACTTGCAACAAGTTTGTTGGTTAGCTATGTACTTTATACTCTAAAATTTCAATTAGACTTTTTATGCCTTAGTTTGGTTATAACCTCCTTGTCCTTGATGGCCACCATGTCCCTGTCCTCATGCTCACTTATGTCTTACCTGACTGCACACTGAGGATCCATGAATAGCAGATCAGATGGGATATCTAGGGGAAGGTAGGAGGTAGGCCATGAAGTGATCTTTTGCTTTAAGAAGAATTCATTTGGTTTTACTTTTTCATAAAGGATTTTTTCCTTTTCTATCTCAGAGGTTTATTACAAAGCTTTTTCAGGTTTTGAACAAGTCAAACCTTTTTTTTTTTCTGGAAAAAATAAAAACATATACATGCTTTGAAGGTAAAATAGAGTCCCTGTGGATGAAATTATAAATGCCTGAAGGAACTTTTGCATATTAATAATATTGTTTGACTAAAGAACAGTTATTTGATATTTTTAAGTAGATTTTCAGAGAATATAAAAAGAAATACCACTCCATGGCCCTTGTGGGAAATTGAGGGGCAGGAATGTCTTTTATAATCTTTTTTTTTTCAGAACATCAGTGTAAAAAAGAACCAGAACAATGCCAAGATATTTTTGTCAGAAATTAAGAACTGTAAACCTGAACAAAGAGTTTTACTACATTTAGATCCAAAGGAAAAGGATTTTATTTTGCAAATACCTATATTACTATTTCTATTTTCTCCTATACTAAATATTTATTCAAGAGGTCTAAGGGGGTGATCTAAGTGAACTAAGAAGATGATAAAACTGGCAGTTTCAGTTCTGCTTCAGCAGACACAATTAAAAAAAAATCTTATTGGAAATTAGCTCCCTGGTTAATATATTTTTGCACTAGAATTACACTGATGAGAGAATAGGAATTCATCATCAATGTGTCTTTCAGTTGGAACATACTCACTCAGAATGTGTGTCTATGAATGCATACCCTGCAGCGCATTATGTACTTTCTGGTTCTGAGGGGAGTTTGTTTGTTTGTTTGTTTGTCTGGATTTGCTTGGTTTTGTTTTCAATAGACAAACTTAGCAGACACTCTGATTTAAATGGCCCTGGGCACCATGCACCATGTGGCACACTGGTTGTGTGTGTCATACTATGACATGGCACCCATTTTAATATCACAACTGCACTCAAACTGTAGAAGGTGTAGTGAATTAAAAGAAGGACAGGACTTTAGACACCTACCTTAGAACTGCATGTCTACTTCTATTTATATATATGAATCATTACCCATTCAGCATTGTGCTAAGTGTAGTCTTCTCCAGCTGAATTATACTCAAAAACTCAAATATATGTCCAGGGACATTTGAAGTACTTTCCAAGCCTTCTGTTGGTGCTCCATAATGACATGGGTGTCCTGTATTTCTATCTTACATCTGTCAAGCACATGTGCATATCTTCATATGCATATGGGCATATGATGTGATCAAATAGAACCAGATGACTATGTTTAGGCAACTAATTCCCACATTTGTTTTCTTGATGTAGTCCTAACTTGAGGCTGCTGTCAATGCAATAATAATAATAATAATAATAATAATAACAATAATAATAATAATAACAATAACAACAATAATAATAATACTGACAAAGTAATGAGTTTGTCCTATATTTTGAAGTGGTTAATCACATCAATTTTAAGGTAATTTTCTACAATTAAAGCTTTAAGTACTTAAATAGATACTTAAATAGATACTTAAATAGATACTTAAAATTTATGCATAAACATATAAGAGCTAATGCTTCAGTTTACTTCAGCTGTTGCTTACTATTGGATTATTATACATACCTGAACGTCTTTAAACCAGATTCTCTCCTATCTTTATACCTATAGAAATCCTTTCACCACTCTCTTTCTTCCAATCAGCCTCTCACTAGGCCTTCTTTTTTTCCTACGCATAAATCTCAAGTTAAATTACTTTAATTAGAGTTCCATGCTGAGGAGCAAAATCAACTGCTCTTTGCAGTTGCGAGAGCAACCCACTGGCCCTACAGCCTCCTGATATTTATTGTGTGTTGACAGTGATGGCACATGATCTAATTTGAAAGAAGTTATTTTTTTAGCAAAAGCTGGGCCTTAGCAATAGGACTAATTTTTCAAATGTTACTTTAAAGAAATGAGCATCTGATCAGCAAATATTGAAGTGCAACAATTTACTTCCATAGAGCAGATTCTCTTTGTAGAATGACAAGGTTCTCTTCAAGGGTACCATGTAGTTCATTACCAGTAACTCATAAAATTTTAGTAAGTGAAGAAAGATGTTAACCACTAGAAGGCCACTTATATTCATTGTTGTAAAAATAATTTGTCCTGAATTTCAAATAATCTGAAAACTGCAAAATAATTGACATGCATAACACTAGAATGAAATAGTAATGCTGATAGTGCATTCTAAATCAATTTTTTTATACTGAAACTAGACATTGAATAATAATATAGTGTCAAATTATTCTAAATTACTATATGAAGAGTTCATCCTCCTAATTTCAGTTGTACTCCCACCTCATATAATGCTAAATTTAGGGACTTGAAAATATAAAAAAAAAGATACTCAAAAAACTTTACAGTGAATGAAAAGAGCACTTATGCAAAAAACCTAGCTCTGGGCTCAAATCAGATGTATGAATTATATAAGTCACAAAAAAAATGTTCATAAATTCTTATTTTCTATCTCACTCATTTTCAGTAGAAAACAAGAGAGAAAGAAACAACATTTTTTCTGCAGCAAAGATATTTCATACTTTTTCCCCTGGGTGACTTGGAGATGTTGGAATTCAGCAGCCTCAAATAGTCACGGGAAGGTAATTTTGTTGGATTTTGGTGGTATCATGAGTTGTTCTGTCTGTATCTTCAGATTCAGGACTCCAACTTAATTTTTGAGGTCCATCTCCCACATGCAACTTTCTCGAAGAAGAAGCCACTCAGATGTCAGTAATTAACTAACGGTTCCAGAGTAATGTACAAATAAATAGCTACAGCTTTTTCCACCTAAGAGTGTTGCAACACATCCCCTTTCCTTCTTTCGCTACCTGCTCAGAAACATTTTGAAAACAAGGGAGCTGTGACATAGTTATTTACTGTGAACTGAGTCTGAATATTTACCATGCATGGCATGCAGAATATATTCCTAAAAGGTAAACAAGTCAAAGAAATACTGCTTCTACTTTTCCTAAGATGCTGATATAATTGTGCTTCTGGCCCTGACAGTGCTGTATCAGTGGCGTACCATGTTAAATAAAGAGGAAATACTGCTGAAAGAAATATGCTCTGAGCATGAATATGAACTGTCTCCATGGCATCATTGGATTTTTTTTCCTTAAAGAATTTCTTGTTTTCTTGATGGGGAAGAAAAAGCATTATAGCAAAACCTAATTTTCAGGTATTAAGGAAAAAAGCAAGGGGCTTTTATTTCTTTTGTTGTTGTTTTCTCATTTTTTAAGTAAACCGCTTGTACATTTACCATTTCTTAAATTACCAAAAAGTTGTTTACATAGTCAATACACCTGCTCTAGTTGTCTTTTATCTTTTGTTTGTCATGGACTTCTTTTGCTTTGCAAGTTATTTTAAATATAAAAACAACAGCAACAGACTTCTTTTTTTTAAAATTATTTTTCATTTGAACTCAATTCCATCAGAGACATTTTATAGCCAGAGGCATAAATGAAAGACAGGCATCAAAATCATTTACCTAAGAGACCTAGAAACTGTTCTGCAATTCTTTTTGCAGGAGGAGCCATAGTATATGATGCAAATCTGAGCTGTAGTATATTATGCAAATACTACTTTAGCTAGAGAGATTTACTATTGGTGAATAAACCTGTCCTCAGTCTACAACTTCTCAAGTACAGTAACTGGAAATAATGATTTTTTTCTTTTGCCCTTGATAATCCTTTTGTGTTTGTTTAGCTTCTTTTCTATTCCTCCTTCCTTTTTCATTCAATTTAATACAATACCATCTATTATATGTAGAAAATAACAGAGAAAGTTTATGGTTTTTATTAAAATTAACATAACAGAAATGTTTTTTTTATTCTGGGTTTTTTTTTAATATAGTTTTCTCTCTTGCAGTAGGTATGATCTTAACACAGATCAGACAGTCTTTGCTGCACCCAAAAATTTCTATATTAGACTGAATTTTTCATTTCTCTTACAATACTTCATGTTTTCTGAATAAGGCTTCCATCTATGAATGATAAGAGACATCTTGGAATAATGAAAGATAATATTTTTTTGTAATATTATCAAAGAATTATTTTAAAATATCTAGCGGGATTTGCAGGTGTAAATAACTAATAAAGTTAATATGATGGACTTAATCAGTTCTCCATGGACCATCCTCATATGATCTGTACACAATGCCTGGAAAGCTCTTGGCAGACATTTTTAGAACAATTACATCCACAATAAATATTTTAGTAGTAGGATAATAATACACTTTTAACTCTGTAATTCCACCAAAGAAGGGAAGAGATTGTACCTACAATTTTAATTTCTCAGAAACAGAACCCTGTACTACAAAGTGAGCATTGCCTATTTATCTATAACATATGCACCTTATGCAGCCTCACAGATACATACCCTGTATTTCACAGAGCCGCTAATCCTGCTGAAAACAAAGTGCACTGTATTTGAAGGGGACCATAGTTTCAGTCAATTAAAAATGAAATACACCTGCTTAAAATTTGTGCCAAGTACTAAAGATAATTCAGAACCTACAAATCTAATTTACAGATGATGGACCATGCTTACGTTTACATGCAAAAAGCTCTGGGTATATGAAGTTTTATAATAAGATAAGAAAACATGTTTTTAATTGAAATGCAAAAAACATAATCACCTGTTTTAAACATCAACAAGACCTTCATGTTAAATATTGAACAATTCTGAATCTGGTTCAGAAATATTCCCAACAGCAATTAACTCCCCCTTGCACACTTAAATATTTCTTGTGTTATCTGAAAGCCACACATCTGGAAAAAGGCCAAAGCAAAATCTGTTCTTATAAAGTATATTTTAAAATGAGAAATACCATTAACCGTGAGACTCACTGAGGTCTATTTTAAGCATTGCATTGATGTCTACTGACTGAAGTCAAATGACTTCTTCATTGTGTTTAAAAAACTAATAAATACCAGTCAAAGAGGAAAAAATTGCACTGACTTTTGATCGTTTTGCCAAGAGAAAAATTAAACCTAATAATAAGTGTACAGTATTTCTACTGAATGTCTATCAGGACAGGAATCTGAGCCCAACTGACGTTAGAAGTAATATCAAAGAAACTGTGTCCAGATAAGTAAAGATGGTGTAAAACGGAGAGGGTTATAATACTCCATGGCCACTCCTATGACGTGTAACTGAGAACATACATGCTGCACTGCACAGTACTAATAATTTATTTCATTTTCCTGAGATACCCTGGCCTATTGCCATTTTCAGGCATTAATCCAACTAGGAACATGATGTTCTCTATACCTCCCCTGAAGATAAATTAAGGCCATTTGGTGGGAGTTTAAAAATACACAGTGACATACTCTTCCACCAAATATATGAAACAGACAAGACCTTTTGCATTCTGGGGTCTATGATTAATGTTTGCTTGAAATTTTATTGCTTGCAAGTTCTGAATTAAACAAACTTTGAAGCATAGAATAAAAATACTCTGTTTTATGAACAGAGTAAAATTGCACAATCTATGACTTTTTTCATGGTATTCTGGACGTGTAAATGAAAATTGTTTCTCTAGCTCCCCTTGTTCCAAAGTTAAAAAAAAGTGTCATACAGAATAGTCTTAAAATAATAATCCACACATAAAGAATGTGATTGATGAGAGCAAATAGATGAAAAAATATTTTTATATATATAAAATACATAAAATACAGAACTATATCCTTTTATATCAGTAAAAGCTTATGTTTCATGTATTCTTTTAGTTTGGATTATTATATAAAATATATAATATATATAATATGTAATATTATACACATAATTCTTTTGCATTTAATTTAAACCTCCTAATACACTGAAAGAATTGCATGAGGCCACATGAGGACCACTCTCACTTTCTCACACAGATATAGACAGCTCCCTGCTCAAGCTGTTGATTGCTTCCCATGCCAATTTATAGCATGTCACTAATTTCAGGCAGTTTTTTTTAAATTCCATGTGCCCATTCCAGGCTTGTTATTCCGCTGGAGAGAAAAATAGCACTAACAGTTTGTTCTTCTGGGGTAAAAAACCTGCAGCTCCTACTTGCCTTCTAATTTTTGGCCTAATTCCTATTACATATTTGATCATAGTGAAATTATGTAGTCCAGTCATACAGTATTGCCATTGTTACTAGCAGACCATAAACTTGATAGTACACTTACCAGGCCTGCTCTGTCTGAATTTTTCTTTATCTCCGGGTTTGTTTTACCATACTTTTATACAAATAGTAGCAATAAAAAACATTTCACATAGTATAAGGTATTTACAGCTCTAACACAGTGGTGTAGCGTAGAGAAATTCAGGTCTGGTACAATAGCATAGACTCTGAGAAGTGGAGACACAGGGCATGACGCAGAGGAGCTCAGGTATAGGGTGGTGATAAGAGATGAGGAACAGGCTTGGCACTGGAGATGTCACTCCTATAAACTCACCCCTGACAGTTACAGAAATGCAAACCTGGAGGTGGAAAAAAATGGTTTTCAGGGTAATGAACAGAACAAAGAACAAAGAACTAGTATCTAACTTGTATAAAAAGAGCACCATATGTAATAAACTTGGACATAACATGACACTGCAGATGAATGAGGAAGGAGAAGGGTGTAGAAGCTTTAACAAACAAATACAAGTTACCACAACTAAATACTGAAGGAGAAAGGAAAATCTCTAAACAGCACATTCATTCCAGCAAAGGGCTTCAGAGTCTGACAGAGTTTTGCCTCTAAGTATATGTTGAAGCAGAGTGCTTCCTTTAAAGGTATCTGGTCAAGGATCTTTTTCAATATAATAAGGATGATAATAATAAAGGGAGGAAGCTGCATTTACAATTGTCTTATGAACATTATTGTAAATAAAATGGAAACTTTTTTTTTGTCTTTAATAATTGGATCTAGACTAATGATGATTCTTGAACTAGACTGCAGATTTCCATTAGGGTAACAATAACCTTTTGGCTTTACTTTTATGGATATATGTATTTTGCCTCCCCTTTGCCCATAAACATTTTGAACACAATGCCAACTTGTTTTTAGTTATTCTTTCCCATAAAGAGTTTATTCCCATAGAGGAAGATTGGTTTCAATTCACTTATTTATGCCCAGATTCATCCCACTGAACTTCAGGTATTTAGCTTATACATCTGAATAAGGGTATACTCCATCAAGTGCCTCTTACAGTCAGTGGAAAGATACTGGCATGCCCAGAGGGCAAATCTGCTTTTAGTGACACTGCACAGGGGAAGTCGCTCACTTTATGAAAATTAGAGAGAAGAAACAGGTCTGATTCCTAATTTAAGCAGCTGAAAGAAGTACCAAATCAGGCAGAATGAATATAACCTTGAACAGATAAGCCTTGTTGAAGGATGAACATAGGGTTTACTGCTATTTAAAACCCTTTTCTCTTATCAATTAATAAATCCTTGCATAATGGCACAACATATATACAACACATATAAAAGGAAAAATTTTTTACTACAAAGGGGCAGCAGAGGTATGACTGAATTAACAGACAGGATACAAAAACCTTTTTCAGACAGGATACAAAAACCTTTTTCAGACAGGATACAAAAACCTTTTTCACTGTGTTATAAGTGAAGATCAGTGGCAGAAGGAATCACTGCAAAATGATATCAGAAATTAATTTCACTCTAAGTAAAATACATAATTGTCCAATGACCTGAGGTGTTGTAAATTGTATGAAGTGAAATTGAAATTCTGCAGCAGCAGGATATTTTGAATTACCATTTTTCTACTTAGCAGAAGACAAAGAAGAGATATACTTGAATGGAAGAAAATAGAAAGAATGTATAACAATTATCTGGGGGAAAAAATACTTTCTGAAAAGAAACAACCAATCAGTATTGAATGCTTTTTCCTGCTTTCTGTTATTTTGGCTTTTCTATCTGATTAAGATATTAAAAAGACTTTTCGATGTCTGCAGTTCATGGTGAACAGGCTTTGGACCTATTATAACAGATAATTCAGAAGCTAGTCATTATGCAAAGGTCCCAAGTTTTAAGTCACAGAGGGCAATCCATTAGAAACTGAAAATTCTTCAGTGTCAACATTTCTCATTGTGTTCAGACTTGTCCAGTCCTTCCACAGAGACTGTATATATCACAAGCTGTTTCTTTCAGCCTGGAAGCTGAAGAGCCAGGGAGAGCATGTAATCCCTCTTCCTTGCCTTTTCTGTTGCCTTCTGTGTTTACATGTATCACCATCAGGTGGAATATTATGATTTTTTATGGTAAAAAAGTTCGGATCTTATAATAACATGTATGAACTGTGGTATCTAGAGAGTAATAACCTATATTTTGCATTCTTAACCTCCAGAAACGTGTATGTTGATGAATTTGAAAGACATTTATTGCCTTATCTACAAATGACAGTAAAGAAAAATATTCATCAGAAGAGCACGTTGTATCAAATTTTTAAAGAATTTTGTGTTTTCATTTAGATTGGTTAAAAAAATGAGAAAATGAGAAAATAAGGAAACAAGAAAAATAAGAAAATAAAAGATTTTGTGTGCAAATGGAGTTTTCTAAATGCTGAATTGAGTAAGTTAAACCTATTTGGTTCGTATTTAACATAAAGACTTTATTTCTAATTATAAACATTTTCAATATTGATCACTGCCATTTTTGTGCCTTTTTTGATAAATAAAAAAGGTCTTCAATATTCTTTTTCTTCAATATGTAAAACTCAACCATATGTAGAGCAACAGAGAACAAAAGGGCTCAAAATCATAGACTCAACATACATGAAAATTATTATTTCCAATAGTTTTCTGTAATTGTTTTAGAACATTTCATAGAACCTCAGTTTCCACATCTACAAATCCACAATAGCTTTGCTGGAAGAGAGCAGAGAGATTAAAAGGAAAAACAGAACAAGAAAAAACGCCCACCATATTTTTGTGTTTCTACAAATACAAATAATATATGAATTAATCACCTGCAAAAACTAGCATCAACCTCTAACAACCATGAATGATCAGCTATATTTAACTGAAGATAAAACTGAGATGGTCTTCAGTTCTAGGTACAAAATTCTATCTACTGAATGTTTTGAGCTTGTTAAAACCCTGAAAAAGTCACTGGGAATCCAGAAAACTTTGTAACAATGGGATCCAAGTGCCAGTATTCATTCACCTTGATGAATTCTAAGCTGGGTAGCTATCAGAGCTATCTGACTGTGCTATTTCTTGTGTCATTCACTTTTTTATTCTTTTTTGACACCTTTCTTTTTAATTTTCTTTCAAATGTAAAGAGCAGTCTAGAGTATGAACATAAAGCAAAAGAGCATGAGGCGAACAAGGCTGCTCGCTGTTAAATGGCTGTTTCCTTTCAAAAGATGACTAATAAAAACTAAATATTCCTATGTGCTTGTGTTTTTAGGGTGTTTGGTTTTTTCAAAAGCACTATTTAAACATCAAGTTATGCAAGTTATGTCATGAGGCTAAACTGTCAAATTCTTTAACCCACACCATTCTTGAAATTGCATGGACAATGAAACAGTTGAACCTGGCACGTTAACTAATCTAATGTATGCTGTTTGGTATGTGGTTTTCTTTCTATTTATCTTTGTTTTTAAAATGTTCATGTTTCCATAATAATAGCACTTATGTCCTTGAATATAAGCATACTGAACAAAAACCAACTCAATATGTGGTATTTCTACCTATAGCATCAGTTAGTTTGGCTACAGATTTTAATTGTTATGAAAATAACAAAGTTTGCACTTTTTTTACCTCCATCAGACATTTCAGGTAAAATGAAAGGCCTTTCCATTGCTATAAGAAGACTATTGGCTATGTTCATCTCATCTGGGCTGTATTTAATGATACAAACAGATAATGTTTGTGTGTTTGTGAAAGCATGATAATTAAATTTCTCTTAAGTAAACAAAGTAAAGGTTAATGTGTTGGAATACTTCCAGAGAGAGATGAATGTGGACCAAAGTTAAAAAGACAAGATCTTCATAAAATAAAGGGTTATATTCATATATCGTATTTAAAGTTAGCAAAATTAGATATTAATAGCAAATTATACAGGATGGCAGGAAACTATGTAAATATAGCAAGGAATATTTGTTCATATTCATGAAATATGAACTCAGTTCATAAACACCAATTCATTCTGCTACATTGTTTTTTTCTATGCAAAAGTACTGAAAGATAAGAATATTTGTAGACTCTCATCACCTTCGTGGTTACAGTTTATACTTCCTCAACCAATATTTGGAAAAGATAACCTCATGTAAACCTAGGTTAAACTTGAGAGAACATAAATGCTGAACCTTAGGACTGTTTACTCCTTTCTCCTTATTTGAAACTGGAGACTTTAAAAAATAGTCACAAGAACTGCCAATTCAGTATTTCACATAATATCTGTACACTCATTTTATCTTTCAATTATTTTGCTGTTCTTACTACTACCACAGTTCATGTTAGTAACAGAGCAGGGACTTTGCTCTTATCTCCTGCTTAATCACCAAGACCTATAATCAGCTGTAACTATACATTTTGACCTCTGTTTTTGTTTAAAAGGCACCTATAGTTGTAACTACTAAAAAACCAGGCACCCCCACAATACAATAACCCCTTCTGGTTCTGATTCTTTTATTTTTTTATCATAAAGTACATGCTAGTAAAAATTTCAATAGTTTGTTTTACTTCACAAATGACCATGAACTCAGTATTCTTAAACAAAGCAAAAGATTATTCTTCTCCTATACTAAACAGAAGTTGGAGTCCACATAAGAAAATACCATAACCATTCCATATGGGTTTGTTTCTTTGTTTCATTTTCTATTTAGATTTTTAACTATTTGATTCCATAGTCCAGAGTGAAAAGTTAACCAGACCAAATCCCTGTAAAAATGTAATTCCTACAACAAGACACTTCTCAAAAAAAAATTAATAGCTTTCACTGTTAGCAATGGTCAGCAGACAATTATTCTCCATACTGATGTTGTCTTCAAAATTTCATATGGCTATGAAGGCAAAATTCTGTGAACACTCTTTTCATTTATATTAACAACAAATCTGGGATTTATCGAAAAGTTGTTCTTTACTAGATTTATTTTAGACTTTCTTTTTCACTACTTTGTGCAGTTGAGCGTCATTCATCTTGTAAAACCAACTGTGACAGCACACTGAGAGTTTTGAGGTAAACTTATTTATACCTTTTCTATTCAATAAAATACCAAGTTCAACTAAACTACTTTGAATCTTGAAATATAGATTTCATTACTTGACAGCAAACACTATTCAAGGAACATTCGATCACAAAAAGAACACATAATTTTCATATCATAGCCAGTCCATCTCTACTGTGTCACACTCATCTTTACAGTAGAATTTTTGTTTGTTTCCTTTATGAGGATGACTGCAGGCATTTTATGACACCAGTAAATTTTTACAGTATTCCTGAGATAGGTACTTGCTAAACAATCCAGCTATCCCATGCATATTTTAAACTCTTCCTTCGTCATCAACTTATTTATCACAAATGAAATATTTATCATTATTCAATCTTTTAAAGATTTTTCTTTCTTAAGAAAATATATTATCATTTAGCAGGACATCATGCAAAAGATTTTGTAGAAGTTTTTCATGTGATTTTGTACTAGAGGCAAGGTGGAGCTTTGCAGAGAAGTTCCTGGTGAGCAACAAGTTGAATATGAATCAGCAATGTATCCTTGTAGAAAAAGTCAACAGCATCCCAGCTACACTATGAAGACTCTTGCCAGCAGGTAGAGGAAGCGATGCTTTCCCCCTCCTCATCCCTGGTGAGGCTATATCTGGAGTGCTGCTCCAAGTTTGGTTGACAGGTTGTAATGACTCCAACAGAGGGTTACATATTAAGGAACTGGATCATCTGTCATATGAGGAAGGCTGACAGAGTGGGGTTTCTTTAACCTGGAGAAAAAAAGGCTACAGGGATCTATCAGCAGCCCCCAAATACTTCCACAATATTTTTTGAGAAGATGAAACCAGGCCCTTCACAAAGGCGTGTGATGGGAGGACAAAAGAGACATGAGTGTAAATAGAAACAAGGGAGGTCCAAACTGGATATCAGGAGAAACAATTACACCATGAGGTCAGCCATGCAGTGGATCAGCTTGCCCACAGAAACCGTGCATGCTCCAATCTAAGAGATTTTCAAGACCTGACTGAACAAAGTCTTGACTGTCCCAGTCTGACATCAGAGCTGTGTCTGCTTTGAAGAGCAAGCCAGGATAAAGAACTCTTCATGTGCCTTATATCATCCTATGATCCTGTGGTCCTATCCTATGTTCTGTGGTCCTATCTGGTCTCCATTTACTTCTTCCAGAGACCATGATTCTCTCTTAGATCCTACCAACTCTAATCAGGTGTCTTGAATACTGTAGGACACCTCAAATGGCCTTTTAGCACTGTATATAACAAACTGAAGCAATGCCAAGGTCTCCCTATTTGAAATAGATATATAAGATCCCATTATAATCAGCTTATACCTAATGTGGGATTCAATAACCCAAAATTAGGTTCTCAGTGAAATTTGATGAGATGGACAACTGTAGGTTATCCAAGACACATAGAACATGCTCTTCATTATAAAAAATAACAGGTAAGATAACAAGAGCCTCGGAGAAAGCTTTGTTGACTCAATGTGATACCTAAAAGCATCAAATTATAAACTCAGTCATGAAGCCATTGGACTGCGTGGCTCAACTTATCTCAAACTAGACATCTAAGGCCTGCTCCAATTTTGCAAAGATGCCATCAAGCATAAAAATCAAATGCTCAGAGGTGTCTGACATAACACTGTGGCCTTGTAGATATAATAGGATTTATGGGAGAGCCATGGGTTTTTTGAAGTGGCAGCTGGACACAGGGACAATACCCTGGGGCATCTAGAATGGTAGCAATACGTAGCCAACTGATTAATCTGAATAAGCTCTCTGTAGTCTGCCAATATACTGAGCAGGGTCTCAATTCAACTACCATGTATGCAGGGTTTTAATGTCATTTCAAACGCCCTTAGCTGTCATGAGTATCTACTAGCGCCACACTTACATTTCAAATTCACAGAGATATCCTAAATGTTACTAGATGCCTTTGCAAATCACAATTGAAGAGTTTCAAATATCCTTAAGAAGGTTTTATATATATGTATATACACACACTCACAACCCCCATATTTAGCCAGCTATATTTGCATATCTAAGTTTAGAAATTGGCCATCTGGAACTGCATTTTACCCAAGGAAACATTGACTGTGTTGTATAATAACTAAGAGTCCTTTCCAAACTGCTGACTCCTCAGGCAAGGAACAGATTCTGAGAGTCAAATGCTGATATGCTAATTTGGATAACATCACTTCCTTTGGTTACAGATTTTCGTTGATAGTAGAACAACATAAAGTAGATAAGAGACATGATTTGAACTGGAATTGAATTTTAGTGGGGTAGCTAATTAAAAGAGTTTTCTCATCTAGATAGTGATATTGGCCACATATCTGGGCAAGTGCTCCAGACTCAACACTGAAAATACCTAAACACTAGATTTACTAATAAGAAAATTAATCAAGCAGTAAATAAGAAAACAAAATCTCTGCATATTTTCTTCCTTTTTGACTAGTACCCAAGTTGTAATTCTAGCTTTTATACCTGTGCATACATACCTCCCTTATAAATATATAAATAAAACAAAAATTATTTTATTAAACATCCTTTCAGTACTTTTAAATGTCTATTGACAAAGGTCTATTTAAATTTCCATAGTCAAAGCTATTTTTATTTAATGAAATAGAATTAAAACTTTGCTGGCAGTTGCATTCAGACAGAAATCTGCAGACCATCTGTGACTCGAAACCACAGCATATAGCCAGAAAATCCTTGCTCTTAGAAAAACACTAGCCCACTTGACTCTTCAATGACTGCCTAGAAGGCATATTTCCTTCTGGGACAATGAAATAGGCAGTTCTGGCACATTCTTCTTATTTTAAATAAAGTTGCACCCATGTTTTAATTATCTAAAGTAAGAAAACCATGGGAAGAGTATAAGGCTTATTTTATGTCTTCTTTTATTTTTCCTGTTTTTTTTCTTTATAAATGTTTTTACTTTTGGTCTGTAAAAGTTTTGGTTTGCTTTTTTTTTTTTTCTATCAATGCTAGAAACTTCTGAAATGCCTGCTTGTTCATGAACTACCACAGCAAAAATTATTTTAAATAAATGCGGAAGATTCTACCATGAATCATTGTACAGTTTTGCAAGCAAACAAACAAAGACAGTAAGAGTAATCAAAGAAGGATAAAAATTCGACTTTAGCAGTTAGGATGAGTGTGGCTTTAAAAGGGCACGGACTCCATTTCGGTGGTAAAATGAAGACAAAGACCTTTATTTTAACAATGCATAAGCTTATATACCCCAAGCAGAACAATAGGTAATTCAAGCAGAACAATTGGTGATTTTCTACTTATGCTTACTTTCTCAAGACTACATAATGCAGCATATGTTTTAATAGATACAAATAACTACATTTCTTAGCAACCAAGGTCCTTCTTGCAGTCTTGTATCTTCTTCTTCCGTGTTTTCTTTGTTCTGCTTACCGTTCCCATGGCTTTCGGCTAGCCAGTCAAACAATGTCCACTATCCTGGGCCCGAGGGACATGACACTGTTTACCTCCGTAATTCCCCCTTCTTTGTTTATAAATAAAACAGCTTTTAATGCTTTGTCTATAGCTCATTGAACACATCGCATCAAGCATGGTAAGCATATTACAAGACACAGAAACATCCCCACACAGGCCAATCTGATCTTTACTAAGGATTTAACCCATCTTGATGTATGGCCAGTCTTCGCGAGCGAAGATTTGGGAAAGGTCATTAACCCTTCGAGCCTGCGCAGTGGATTTTTTAGGTGAGACACAGCGTGCGCTGAACTGAGCCCACCCTTTAATCCTGAGGTTCATCTGCCGGGGCCGAGCAAGCTTGGACAGTGGCAGTGAGGGTCTCAGGATGTAGGTTTGTTTAGAGTAACCTTCTCTTAGATGGATTGCCTTACAGGGCTGACGAGCTCCATCTGCCCAGGGGCTGGGAATCGAACCTGGGTCGCAGTGGTGAGAGTGCTACACCTATTCCCTAACTATTCAGCAGGTTTTCCAGCCAATCCCAGTTATCCTTAACTTGCAGCTTTGCAACTCTCTCTTGCAGTTGTTTGATGCTTCTGTGAATAGACTCCAAATGATCAGACAAATTCATACAACACATATCTTCAAATTCTTTACATCCATGTCCCTGAACCAATAGTAAAAAGTCAATTGCAGCTCTCTTCTGTAACACAGGATGTCTAACTGAATTAACATCTAAAAGTAGCTCACTTCGTACCTTGCTTGTTGCATTTGTTTGCTTTGCAAGCCAGCATCCTAATTTGTTTATTGTGGCTGATGCTTTCGCTGTTCCTACAGGGGCAAATAGTGAAGCAAAAATTTGGGGTGCTTTATCCCAATAGGTTACCCTATTGTCACAGTCTGCAGCAAAAGCATGAGTAGAGCATAGTTTTCATCTTGTCCTATCTGTGTATGATAACATCAGTAACATTTGGAACCATAAAGGTCAGGCGACCAATTGTGCAAGGCCCTCCAACTGCATGTGTTGGAATTCCTGGCCGTGCCCTGTCCCCACAAAGAAGAAAAATTCCTTTTGGAAGACTGCAGAGTTTGGTCAGACTAACTGTCTGAATGGTTTCCACTACTGTGTCATTGCACCACAGTGATTCATTTCTATACGCATCACCGTAGGCATCAACATGTTCACTCCAAATCCACTTACTTGTATCCACGGAATGATAAACACATTCTGGGCACACAAACTTAAAACAAAAGTCAGCATGTCTAACCCAAGCATGTCTAACTCCTGTGGCTCGATATCAGCAAATTTCTGGGCCACAACAACTTCCCTCAATGTAGTGCAGTTTAACACCCTAGTAAATGTCTTACAAACTTTTGTGTGGGTGTGTGTACACAAGCTGATGCTACTGTAATGAGACAACAAGTTGAAACTGACATTTGTGCTTAGCTTTACAAACTGATCTATGGGCAACCCTACAAGGCATGTTTTAAAGGGTTTTGTCAGCGTAGCTGTAAATAAGCAAATGGTGTCTTGGCCTGTGGCATTAGCTAATGTTACCCAGATATTTTGTTGAGATTGCACTACGCAGGTTGTAGCACTACCTATTACTACAGCAAAAAAAACAATGTGTATTGTTATCTGTAAACTACCTCACCCTTTGCTTATCATGGTCTAAGTTTTTAGGTAAATTTTTCACTCACTCTTAACTACTCTTTCCCACTGTTCTTCAGATACCTCTCACTGATCAGGAACTAGCCCTTTTCTTCCACACACTGAGGTTCCTGTGTTAGCTTTGTGAAGTGGGAGTACTAGTTCACCAAAAATACTGTGTTCACATTCCCATAATGGGTCCCCACGTCTCCCAAGTCCAAACCAGCATCTTAGGGACATTCATTGTTCAGCATCCATAAGACATTCTGCTGGTCCTCTTCTGAGGGTCAGTCTGAGGGTTAATCTGAGGGTCTGGATCTGTAAGGTTTTATGCAACACGCAGGCGTCCACTGTGGTCCTTTATCTGTGGAAACACAAGCATAATATCTACCCCATGTTATTAATGGATATGGGCCTTCCCGAGATCCAGTCTCCAAGTTTTTAACCAACACAAGTGCTTTTCCATGTACTGCCTGTCTGTCAGGTGTAATAGATGCAAAATGTCTGCTAAGTGGTGTGTTCTGATCATCTAAAAAATTTAAAAAATTTATAACATACAGGGCTTTTGTTAATCGTTCTGGGGGCTCAGGTGCCCTACGCCTCCTTTTTGTGTTTGTAACATACGTTTTAGGGTGCCATGTGCGCCTTCTACAATTGCCTCTCCTGTAGGTGAGTGGGGAATGCCTGTGATATGTTGCACACCCCAATCCTGAAAAAAGAGTGTGACATGCTGTGACAGGTATGCTGGACCATTGTTGGTTTTCACCTTTTTTAGAACTCCCAAAGTTGCAAAAGCCAACAAAAAATGCTTAGTTCCATCATAAGATTTCTCACCAGTGTGACACAATGCAAATATTGCTCCAGAAAAAGTGTCAAGTGAAACATGTACATATTTTAGTCGGCCAAATTCATCAATATGTGTGATAGCAGATTCCCATAACTCTAAGGCAGTTAGACTTCACGGGTTAACACCTCCTGTTGTACACCCAGTCAGGAGTCTTTGACAGTCAGAGCATGTGGCAATAATAGGTGTAAGGAAAAAAGTGTGTTTCTATAGGGGTTTTGCATTCTGGTGAAAAAAAGACTGTGAGGTGCGAGCTTGTTCAAATGAATATGGTACTACCTGGACTGGTAAGGTCAATGCATCAGCATGTCGATTACCTTCAACAAGGGGACCAGGTAATGTCGTGTGAGCCCTAATATGAGCAATAAAATATGGATGTGTTCTGGCATTAAGAAGTTGCAAAGGTGTAAATAACAACTGATACAGCTGAGGATTAGGTATTTCCTTCAAGTAGGCGTTTTCCAAGCATTCTACAATACCTGCAACATAAGCAGAATCAGTAACAATATTTACAGGAGTATCCTGTTCTTGGAACACTCGTACCACAGCTGCTAGCTCCACTATCTGTGGAGGTCCTGAAACCTGTTTAATATCCGACTCCCATTGGTAAAATTGCGGGTTTTGCCAAACAATGACAGAGCGTCCTGTTCGGTCAGATCTATTTGCAAAAACTGTTAAGGTATCAAGTGGGATATGACTATATTTTGGAGGGTAATACAAAGCAAATTTTGACTGAAACAGTTTATGACTTGGGGGATGAATTTCTATGGTTCCTGCAAAATTGACAACAGCAATTTGAAATTCTACAGAATTCTGAAGTAACCATTGCAGCATTTGGTTGATATGGGTACAATGATACACAAAGATTCCTGTCCCGTCAGTAGCACAAGACATTGTCTGCCCTTCATGATTAATATAGCAAACATTTCAGGTCGGATTACAACAGTCTTTTGCATTTGATGCGGGAGAAAAACCCATTCAATGATCAAAAGAGGATCCTTTTGAGTATCATCCCATTGAAACAGCAAAGCATATGGTTGGAACTTGGGATTTAGTACGATAAAATGGAATGGTAAATCTGGATTACATCTGGAGGCCTGGTGAGTTGCAATGGCTTCTGAAACTTTCGTTAAAGCGGCCGTTGCTTCTGTGGTAATTTTCTGGGCGATAACAAATTTGAATCTCCTTTTAAGAGACTGAATAAAGGGTAAAGATCCTGATTCAAAATACCTAATAACTAGCAAACCCAACTTATAGATCCCAAAAGTTTTTGCAAATCATTGAGTTTTTATATCAGTCTTAATTTTTACCTCTTGAGGGATGATTTTCTGTTCTATTATTCTTCAACCCAAATATTGCCACGATGCTTTTTGCTGTACTTTCTCAGGTGCAATTTGCAGTCCTGTTTGAGACACACACAGAGTGGTAAAAGAAAGAACCTCTTGCATGTTGTTAGAAGTTTCTGTAGCAATAAGGATGTCATCCATATAATGATAAATTATCACATCAGGAAATCACTTACTTACAGGAGTCAATGCTTTAGCAACAAACCATTGACATATTGTTGGGCTGTTTTTCATTCCCTGGGGTAAAACCACCCAGTGATACCTTTGGGCAGGTTCACTGACATTAATAGATGGAACTGAAAAGGCAAATTTTGGAGCATCTTCTGGATCTAAGGGTATAGTGAAAAAGCAATCTTTGAGATCTATGATGGTCAGATGCCAATCTCGAGGGATCATTGTAGGCGAAGGCATGCCTGGCTGCAAGGATCTCATGTCTTCCATGACTACATTCATTTTTTACAAGTCATGCCAAAGCTTCCATTTGCCACTCCTCTTTTGTATGACAAACACAGGGGAATTCTATGGGCTAGTGATTAGCACAATGTGACCAGCTTGTAATTGTTCTGCCACCAAATCATGTAGATGGCGAAACTTTTCGAGCGGAAGGGGCCATTGTTCCACCCAAACTGGCTCACTGGTTTTCCAGGTTAGCTTCAGGGTGGCTTGCATCTCAGTGGCCCTTAGGATAAATTTGACCCAATTTGGGTGCCCCACTGACTCATGCAATCCCCGCCCCACAAGGTAATTGGAGTTGACAACACAAATGGCCGAATTAAGGCAACTTGTCCTTCAGGTCCCTGAATCAGTATCAGTGCCTTGCTTTGGAATGGCAAAGCATTTCTCCCAATGCCTAATAAAACTTTTCCCATCTGGACCAAAGGCCATGCCTTGGGCCACTTAGTGAGGGATATCACCATGACATCTGCACCTGTGTCTAAAATGCCAGTCAATTTAATAGACAGATTGTTACATGCTAACAAACATTTAACAGTAGGGTGACTTATTGATACAGTTTGAGCCCAGAATATTTCTGATGAACCTGTGGAACCAAACCCCTTAGCCCCTCTAATGGTATCTTTATTTCGAGGAGGGCATGCATCAAAGTACACAAACTGTGCAATCCGTGATGCTTGGAGCACAAAGCATGGGGGTATCGGAGTTCAAAACATGATCTTGATTTCTCCTCTGTAGTCTGCATCAGGAGACTGCTAGAAACTTCTGAAATATCTTCTTGTTTATGAACTACCACAGTAAAAATTATTTTAAATAAATGTGGAAGATTCTACCATGAATCATTGTACAGTTTTGCAAGCAAACAAACAAAGACAGTAAGAGTAATCAAAGAAGGATAAAAATTCAATTTTAGCAGCCAGGATGAGTAGGAAAAGTACCTGTAACAATCAAAAAGGATGTGCATCTAGAGTAATACAATGAATACAGTTTTTCTTCAAGTGAAAGAAGAAACACAAGAGTCAAAATACGGAAAACATAGTTTTAATACTGTTGATGTTGCAATTCAAGGAACAACGAGAATTACATGTGACCTTTTCAGATGATGCACAATATAAATATAAGAACATTTGTGTACAGAATCAGTATTCTTTTTGCTCATCTTATTGTTAATCTTATTGAAAAGTCTTAGTAAATACAGTGGTTTTTTTGGCAACAAATTTTTTCCTAAGGAACATCCATTTGCTACTTCCAAAATCATCACCTTATAGCTATGTCTGAAAGCATATACACCTGACCTTTGTAGTCCTCAGAGACCTGGAATTTAAAGGCAATTAAATCATGCTTATAATTTAGGTCATATTATGACTTCTAAGTAGATTACAAATTGTTGGCACTACTAATGCATTAACTTGAAATAGATCTTGTCTTTAATATAAAACCAAAATAGGTCTTGCCTTCTAATATAAAATCTATTTCCTGATGGCTGTGGATTTTTTTTAATCTTCCTCTTTTGGCTTGTAAAACCTTTTCTTTACTCTATGTACATGTGTTAAAATAATTAATTCCTGATGAAATCTGGTGCAAAAGAATGTTTTGTTCTTTCACTTCAAAGCTGAGTGGACTCAGTTTTGGACTTCTGACAGAATTGGTTAGAAATACATATATTTATAGAAGACATTATAATAAGTACATGTAGACCTACAATATAGCAAGTCCCACTCCTCCAATTATTATTATTTTCCCATTAAATCATTATGTTTTACTTTGTCATGTCCATTGCTGATATGCACAAAACTGACAAGAGATCTCGGGATCTCTGAAAAGCATTCCTAAGACTTTTATTACCAATTCTGTAATGCCTCAGAAACAACTATGTGTATGGGCAGATGGCAGTTTTTTCCATTAAATAGAAGTCTCATCCTGTAGTCCATTGCTTTTAATGCTCATCAAAAAATCAGTTGTGATACTTGTATTACAGTGACAGCTCTTTTGAGACTGTTTGGCTCAGAGAAATAGAATGAAACTTTTAAATTCTGGATTTTGACAATTTTTATTGCAAATTTGTGTAATGGCCTGATGAGAAGTCCAGCTGCCAAGTACTGCTGCCTTTGCTGATGACCTGGTATGGCAGCTTTTTGCCCAAGGGTTCCTGTAATAATTTATATAGCTGTACATACAAAGAGACATCATACCATTAAACAGCATTTTGGTTTTGGTTTTGTTACTTGAAGATATTTTTGCTGTTGTTTTCATAAAAATACATAGGTTGCATTATGAGTAGATTTAAAATCTTGATGATGTAATCAAAATACTTAATAAAATATTCCAAGGCAAATAACCTAACAGAAAGACTAAATTGTAAAAGCTTTTAGTAGTTTCAGAATTGACAAAGATATGCAGAAAATTGATAAAAGAGGGATTTAAAGGAGCATAGAAGTAAATGATTTTGAGAGATTTTTGAAGTATATTCCCAAATTTATTTATTATTTACAGAATAAAGTCATTAAAGGATTGTTCAGGTATATTATATTTGTATCACTTAAGAAACCATAAACCCTTCACACTGACAAAAGATTAAAACACTAAATCAGATTTAAAAAAGAGAGAGAGAAGAAATAGTGACACAGAGCAAAAAAAACAATCTGAAAATGTAGGCTGAAGAATGTCTACTGATATTTGCCCATCTCATGAAGCATGTAGCTTCAGGTAGGCAGTAGTTGCAAACAGGAGGATCTCTTGGCAGAGAAGCTGGCTGTTGAAGTGTATTTCTATCTGTCCTATCTGGATAGGGCTAATGTCCTGTAAACAGTGGTCATATATATTCTGAATGGGCAAAATACCATACTAGCAGACAGATATGAATATTAGTATGAAAATTACTACTATGTACTTCATGTTTGAGTTCTACAGGCTATCAGACTACAGAAAACTACAGAAAGAGTGTCACAGCAAGTTGTAGGCAGTTTTTGAAAAAGTAAATGTTCAATTTAAATAAAAGAGCTTTGGCAAGAATAATCCCATGGGAACAGTCTATCTATTTCTGGAGCGTGTTAATAAAGTTTACTGATTAAGAAATATCATAAGAAATAAACATGATATTACAAGCATTTTAAATCTGAAGATGGTCTGAAAACAACTGAAGCCAACTCAACAAAGCCTGTTCTTCATATCAAAGGTTAATGTTGAACGAATCAGGATTAGTCATTGTTAATAATAAATAACAAAAGCATCAATATCCAGATATAATTTCTAAATGAATTAAAAAATACTTGAAAATGAGTGGCTTTCTAGTCTCATGTTATTCCCCCCAAAAAAGAGAAAGTAAATTCAATTTTGAAACAAGTAAAATTCCGAAAAGGAAATAGATAAGAAATAACATTGCAGCATATTGCCACAACCAAAAATCAAATTCAATCAATGCATACACATGGACAATATTCAGTCATATTGAATTGTGCATAACCAGTAGTTTTCAACACAATGTACTACATGAACCATAATCTGAAAAATTTATACTGAAATATATACATATATATAATGTACATATATGCACACAAAGAGAGAAGCAGAGAAGCAAGATATGTGTGTGTATGTATATGTTTATATGTACAGTATATAGGTTTTATTGCCATGTTAACATAGGAAATTATATTGATGTTAAAACTGAAATCTTTCCTTTACACTTTCCTTATTTAGCTGATTACCAAAAAATTCTAAAGCTCAGGCACAACTAATTGCACTTTTGAAAAAAAGAGATTTATGACTTTCCACTAACACACATGAAGTGTTAATGAAAAATAAGTGGTTCAAAAAAATGTCTAATATTTATGCTGCCAATATTTTTCCAGCACACATTTTTAATTTAATCTCTTTTTTTTTCCAATAAATAAATAAATAAAATAAGGCTATAGTATGGTTCAGATCATGTAGGTCACATTTTAATGAAACTAATGCCTAGTGACATTGTGCCACCTGAAATATTCAACCAACAAAGACCCTTGTCTCTCAGTCTCAGTGTCATTTTTAACTATGATTTAGTCTTTCTTTTTTCCTTGAAGTTAGAACTAAAAAGCTTCTATAGTGAAAATCTGTACTTCGTGGTCAAGAAAGATGATCTAAGATCAATAAGGTGCTCCTTGAAGTTTTTAGGTGGGTCAATCACAAGTTCAACAAAAATATGGGAATAAGAAGGATTTGAAGATCCAGTCTCATGATGTCATTCATACAAGTTTTGTCTATTTTTCTCTTTCAGGTACTTTTAGAATAGAGTAGTTCATTATGAGTTAGTCTGAGAATCTTGGTATTTCTGACAGTGTTGAGGGACTTGATTCTAAATTCCAGCATAATGCATAAAAAGGCATCATATATTTAGTGAAGGCAACTATTTCTAAGCATCAATTTTGTTCAGCAAATAACTCACTGTCTACTATGACTTGCTATAAGGAAAAGATTTCCATTCTCAAAGACCTTACTCAAATCTGAGTTATGGGAGATATAGAAAAAAAAAGTTCTAAAGGACTACATACATGGATTCTCTCCAAATTCTGCCCTAAATTACTCTGGTAACAGGAATCTATTTCTAAAGTAAAATGCTGCTCTCTAGAGCTTAAATTTGACAGACAGCATGCTCATGCTCCATTACTACTAATACAGGTAAAAAGAGCATGAAATAGTGCAGTAAGACAATTTTTAACACCCTTTATTTTAACTAAACAAAATGTGGCACCCATTTGCTGTGTAACACGATGATAGTCAAGAAGGGAAGTTGTGCAACAGAGCTGGATAATGTGTGTCAGCACCCTCATTAAGAGGGATGTGATTTCAGTAAAGCAAGCAAATTGAAAGCATAAGTTAAAAGCAGGCCTCCTGAGGTTCAGGAGGACTTTCTTCACTTAGCTAAGCAGTCCTAAAAAAGATGCAGAGTAAGAAGATGTGCAAGCTGTCCTAGTAAAATATTTGTTGCCTGTAATGAGGGGTTTCCAGTTCTGTGCTCAAGAGAAACAGGGTTTCATAACAGTATAGGACAGAAAAATTATAAATAGAGTGCATGTAAAGCATTATAATTGCCTGTGCAAAATCAAAACAGGACCACAAGGCTTACATCATTTTATATCAGTGGGAGTATTTATATGTACTCAGTTGGAAGCAGAGTGGGGTTTTTTTTGTTTGTTTTACTTTGTTTTTAACTTTATTTGCAAGAGAAAGTACTGTTGGGAGATTGCATTGAGCATATTACATAAAACATGCCATATTTATGTTTTATACAGTCTTGTTTCTCTAATTAAATATATTTTTTTCTCGAAAAGACAGAATTCAAGCTGACTTTATAAGCACTGTTGTTTAATATTCAGATCATTGTTTATAATGTGTATATAAATTTGTTTTTGCACACACTTGACAGTTTATTGTTTATTCCCACTGCTGATATCTGCATTTGTCACTGCATTGATACTTAGTCTATTTTATAATAATTACTTCTATAATTTTATCTCTCTACAGACTAGTCTAAACATATCTAATACACTTTAAACAAACAGCACATTAATTCTGCATCCTACTGACAGCTCTGCTGAGAAGCTGAGTAGGTGTAAAACATTGCTTTATTGTGTTTCAAGGAAATAGGTGAAATATCCATATTTCCAGGAGAATTGTATAATGAAGAACATTCATCTTTACATATAATACCATGCTGAGTTTTGGTGCTGCAACAGCTACTAAATCTACCTCTCTTATCTGCTCCCCATAAGAGACAGGAGGATCACACAAGATGTGGCATACAGGTCAGATTCCATCAGAGGAATGATAATCTTAAAAATTGCATTTTATTAGAATGTATGTTGAAAAAACAAGGAAAGACTGAGTCTTCTGTAAGTGTTGTATCTCAAGTACCAACAGGGGTTAAGATACTGAAAACATGGCTTCTTTGCTCCTGAAATGATAACTGTAAATGAATTGTCCAGGCAGAATCAGTGATATCTTCATGTTCTAGAAAAAATTGAAAATAATTAGTTGCATTGATTTACTTCAACAGCATTTGCTGACAATTTTAATCAGTCCAACTCTGTAAGAATCTACTAGTTAGCTTAACTCTTCAGTAAATAAAAGATCACAGATGAACATTTAAAAGCTTCTATACCTCTGTACCCCTATTAGGGATGAATTGTTATATAGTTGTGGGAAACTGGTTTTGTATTAAGGTGTGTCTTATAGATGTCAAAGATATTTCAGTCCTTTAAATTGAAGTGAGATTAAAAAAAAGATTCTAGTTTAAGCTAGAATGGGCATCTGGGAAATAAATCCATTCCTGAATTGTGCACATGATTCCATTTTAATTCTAGGAGAAATTTCAAATTTTTTTGTCTGCCTTTCACCAGTACCTCAAGTGACTGATCATCCTTCCTATTGTTTTTGTTGGAGTTTTTTTTTGTTTTGTTGTTTTGTTTTGTGATTTTATCAGATGTCATTGGCCAATGACAATACTTGTCTGTGTTAAGGAGGCTGAACTACCTGAGCGAATGGAATTGTTAATTCAAACTTTTCATAATATTTAATTTAAAATGAACAAAAAAAGAAGACTAAAACCTGACTTTAAGCTAGCTTCACCTAGCTTGACCATTACAGTCAAAGGGCAGAAAGAAACATTTCTAGGCAACAATTCATTTCATCTTATAGGAAAAGAATAAAAGATGGTCAAATGCCCCTTTCCCAGAAAATACTAGTAGTTAATATCCAACATAATCTGAATAATCCAATTTGAAATTTATCAGGCTGATCATACTGATTTATGATACTGATTCTGCAAAATCATGGAATAAAATATGTTTGAGTATCTAATTGACTAATAAGTCAATTCTGTAACTCATTTTAATGATATGCTGCTTTACCAGTACTAACTGAAACAAGATTTTCTATAGTGAGTTACAAACTCTGTCTTTCTGTTTTTCCTGAAATGAGAGAGAATACTTACTTTTTTCGCTTTAAAATAAAGTTAAAAATATTCTAAACCAAGATGGCAAGCAGTGATTAACTATTCTGTAACTCATGAACACAGCAGATGCATAATTTTGTTAACAGCTTTTCTACTATTGTGGTTGATAAGAAGTGAAGATACAAATTTCTTCTGAAATAAAAAGATTTTGTATTTGCTCTTTACTGATATATCTATTGGTGGTATTAATAATAATTTCATAAAATTATGCCTTTCTACTTAGCAGGACGTGATGCATAAATTAAATCAGTGTAGTTTCTTTGACTTAATGAGAAAAAGCATTTGTATAGTCAGAATTTTCATGCAAAAAAAGATAACTAAAGTACCATTACATAAGAGGGAAAGACATAGCAGCATGAAAGAATTACAGAAATTTTAATTTTCACTAGAATAAAAGTGTGTGGACCTCGAAAATGCAAAGTTAAAATTGCATTTTAATTTTTAAGCTCATTAAACATGATTATGCATAATAAGGAAAGTCAAATACAGAGAAGTTGATCTTTAAAAGTTGAAGAACAGAAATTAAGATTGGACTATAAAATTTGGAACAAAGAGTTTGACTGAGAATTCTGGAATAAGGGGTGGTGGGAAATTGCAGAGGAAATTGAGTTCCCTTCTATTTTCCAAAAGTAATGTTTTCTTAAATCTGCACAATGTCCCTTGAAAAAGAACATAAATGTTTATTTCCATTCTTCAAAATAATACTGGCAGGACTTCAGGCACATGGTTTTTTTCCCCCCTAAAAGCAGTGTTTCTCAATATAAATAGATTCCAGTATTTTTCTTCTTTTTTTACACTTGTTTGTATATTCCCATATGTACTATTTGCAAGAATTTTTACTCGGGCTTAGAAGAAATGACAGTTTGTTATGATCCATGTGAACATATATCTCAGTATGACATTCAGAATGACCCAAGGGGAAAAAAAATCAAACCAAAACAAATTATTTTGATATTCAAAATACAATAGCTTCAGAAACAAAATATCACTTATATTTGATTATCTCATCCTCAAAAAAAAATGAAATAAAATTTTGGGTTAGATTTTCTGACAGATAACTTTCTGTAGCTATACTTGTAATTTAAATAGTAGGACACACAATATCTCTTTTAAAGATCCAGCCACATCTACCGCAGAAGCTTAATTGAAGATAGTTCATTGCCTTATCCAACACTGTTAAAGTTTTATACCTTGGTTATGTCTTTCAGAAATCTTTCAGGGTCTATATATGTAAATATATGATGATGATGATGATGATGATATGACTATATTTTGTATTACATCTACATGCACAGTATTATCCATCTTTAAAGTCCCTTCCAGCACAAAGCCTTCTATGATATGAGTCTATGATATACAATTATATGTCATGCATATTAAAAACTATGTACTTTTTCTTTAATGTGGTTTTTTTTTTAATTAAACTATTAGTTTTCCTATTACTTACAAAAACTATGGCCATAAAAACTCTTAAACCTCTCAAAGTGTTTTGTATGTTTTAAAATTGAAATTAATTTAATTGCATTCTTATTCTAACATTCATGAGCTTCTTTGAAAAGCCAAGCTATTATAACCACAGAAGTCTTGAATCAGTTAATCCTGGAGCTAGAAGAAAACCAAAGCCAAAAATTTCCTCTTTCAAGTTTTTGGGCCAGCTCTATTCTTTAAAATGAAATCTTCTATGAACAGGCACTGTCATCTATCACACCATAAGCACATCTTTGACATTCAAAGCTTATTTTAAAGGACTCTCTTTCAAATGTCTCCCACGCGTACACCACACTTCTTTTGTTTCAGGCATTTCAAAAAAACACTTGAAAAGATGGAGGAGGAAGGGAAATGAACTTGCAACATATGAAGTGCATGTATTGCACGCATGCATAACCATCTGTAGGCCAAGCTTTGAAGTCCTTTTTTGGCAAAACTGAAGCTTCTTATCCTTATTTCCTCAAATACTCGGGAGAAAAACCACTTCTTTCAAGCTAGTCCTGGCAGCAAAAACATTTTGTCCAAAAGAACCACATAGCAAGTGATTTAACATGTGCCAGGAAGAATTTGAAAAGAGGAAAGCATGCTCTTAACAGATATTTTGTAGTGGGGGAGCACTTGTGGAATTATTAACACATTCTTTTTTTCAAATCCATTCTTATTTCAGTAATCCCTCTTTATCATGAAGGTAGATATAATTTTTCAGTATAGTATCCCTTGTACAGTTTGGGCAGTACAAGTACAATAGCGACATGAATTAAATTACCTTTTTAAAGGTATAATTACCCTTTGAAAATGGATTCATTTTCTCCCTAGTAAGTTTTTTTTTTGCCTTTTTTGTTTTGTTTAATTTTGTTTTCAAGAGAATTAACAGAGTAGCAATATTAGTAGATAAGGAAAAATATGATAAATTTAGATGAAACTAATTTCATAATTGGCAGATAAGAAATGAAATCAAGTACCATATGCACATGCATAAATTAAGCTTCTTTCCAGCTTGTTTCCTTCAGTCAAGGAATGCTGTTTCCTTTTTTCCCCTACTGCGTTTCCCTAAGTTAGTGTTGCACCAGGAAAAACCAGACATCTACTCTCTGAGTGACTGCCAAGAAGAGACTGACCAAAGCCTGGTCAGACCAGTGAACACCTTTTATAGGGTTCAGTGGTCAGATCAAAAAGAGAAATATACATGAAGCGTAACTCTCTTCTCTATATATATGGAACATATTGCTGAAAACCACTCAAACAAACAAATACGTTTCATCAGATATATATTGATGCCTTTAGAACTCTTTTTCTATGTAGTATACACCTTTTGCTATTCTTGCTTTTCCAAACTGATGAAGTTACATGAAGAGGATGTACATTAGAAGCCTTCATTAAGAAACTATGATGTACTGTGAATAAAAGTGATCAGAATGATCAGAAAATTATGACAAAGGGAAAAAAGGTGAACTTTGATAGGCTTATAATTCCAATTTTTGTTTTCTTGATATTTTCTGATTATTACATTCCTTCCTATTATTTAAAAGTCACAGTCCATATCATACATTTCATAGATAGAAGTGCATGTCTGCCATTAACAGTTTCACAGTAATGAAAATTATGATCCGTATCCCATAACAAACTTTGCCAAAGTGCATAAGAACTGTATTAAATTGTTATATATTCTGAAGAAATCCTTGTTTTATAAGAAAATGAGACAATCTTTAACTTTTTGGTGTTTTAGACCATAGTCTATTAGTTCAGTACAAATACTTTTGCTCTGAACATCCAGAATTGTAAATGATTATGTGTTTGTTTTTAGTGAATCATGCCTTTAGACCTCACATGAACTTTTGGGAAACAGAATACTTTAAATTTTGCAAACTAAATACTGTTCATTTATTATGCTCCTTTTTTCTCCCTAATGATCAGTTTTATTGAGAACAAAGAATGAGCTTTAAGGGTCTGTTTTGATGTAAACCAACCAACATTGAAACACATCTGTTTGAGATCAACACAGTGGGGGAACACTGTGTTTTTTATGAACATGTTTTTGTCTTACCTAACACTGAAGCATATATTAAAATTAAATAAATAAAACAGATGTAGGAGAAATGGGATACATCAAGGTGAGAAGTGCAAAAAAAAAAGGAATTAAGTGGAACAAAAATATGTTCAAATTATATAAACATATTAATGTGTTCTGGTTCACACTGTAGCTCTCCCTCTAAAGAGCCGAGAAAAAAAAATTGGTTTGCTTTGGATAAATTTGTGGCCTCAATTAGAAAAACTGGCACAATGTAGTGCAGCCTAGACAGTGTAAAGGGAACTTAAGCCGAGTTGACTGCATTGTGAATACTGTCAGAAGCCTAAACTGTGAAAAGAAGTTCCAAATTATACTACCTTTTGGGACCTTGCTTTGTCGTTTCAGGCCTCTAAAGCAGATTTTGGACTGAAATGTTGACTTGTATTTCTTATGCTGTGGTAGATACTTGCATTTATAAAGAAAACAAGAGAAAAAAAAAACCTTGCCACTATGAACAAGATGGGAAACAAGATGGCAGAAAATAGAAAGAAGATGAAGGAAAAACAAAAGAATGAATTGGTTATTTAAATATAAAACTGGAGAAAGAGAAGCAACATTTCCTAGAGAGTAAAGAGTATGGAGGGTGCATTTACCTACTACAAGTCCTACGAAAATACTCTGAGACTTCACTTCCGGCTGAAATTTCTTTTGTGACAATAAGGC
Source organism: Lepidothrix coronata (assembly GCF_001604755.1). Classification (NCBI taxonomy): domain Eukaryota; kingdom Metazoa; phylum Chordata; class Aves; order Passeriformes; family Pipridae; genus Lepidothrix; species Lepidothrix coronata. The sequence continues at coordinate 2,420,599 of NW_016690261.1, forward strand.
AATGTCTACACTAGCATTGTGAGGACAAATAGAAGTGGATTCATAGAGTGGAGTAGCTGGAGCTGAGGCACTGATGTCCACAATATAGATATTTCACTGATTTTGTTTTCTTCAGTCTGGTTCAACTCTGGTGTCATGAACTACACTCATGTATGGCATTTTGATATAGTTAGGAATCACATTTTTCCGTTTCATCTGAAAGAAATTCAGTTCAAGCACTTGGGTACCATTCTAAACCATGCAAACTAAAGCACAGTAGCAGGGATAACTGGAAGATTAATTCAAAATGTCACTCCTAATCTGTGAAGATTCTGCTGATACATTATGCAAATAAAATATCCAGGGTGCACTATCTGCTTCCTGTTGTAGTCTTCGTGATGTCTGATTTGGACCTTTTCCATTCTGTGAAAATACTCCTCGAACGGCCATCAGGAATCTACTTTTACATTTCCACCTGAAAAAAGTCCAGACATACAGGCAAATAATATTAGCAGTCAGTACAGCAGTGTTTCTACTCTGCAGTTCTGATACATTCATAAAAAACATGAAAAATGTTTTTTCCAAAGGGTAGTGGAAAGTTTTATTATTAATATCTGACTATTTTGGCAGTAAATAAAAAGACAACATCAAATTTTTCTCTCTACTGATGCCTCAGAGTTTTTTTATTTTTTTATTTTTTAATTTTTATAGATTTTAGAAGTAGATGTGTAGTGGATGTAGATTTTAATGTATCAATATTTCCAGTAGAAGTAACTGCAGCAGCACATAACTCAGGTATCATTTCCACACTGAGGTCTCTACCAGCATAATTAACATGCATTCTTTTACTACCTCACTGTATTATATCTCTTACCACAATTTTCCAGTAAAAGTAACACCAGTAGCTTAACGGTTGCACATACCAAACCCTGTCCCATGTCAAACCCTCAAAATTCCATTAGTTGTTTAGTCTTCTTTTCAAGGTGGAATTGTAGAAAAACACCTTGAGGCCTGCACCAAAGATGCAAACATAGGCAAAAGTGATCTTCAAGTCTGGAACTTTGAAGGACCTCCAAGGACTCAACGTTTTGAGAGGAGGATGAAGATGATGAAAGAGGGGTTCCAAACTCCCCCAGACTCAGTTCTCGAGGGGGTGTGCCAGGGGACAGAATGGGGCAGAACTGGAGGGTGGTCGAGTGGGGGTTGGATGGACATCATTATAAAATCATAGAACTTGTGTCCAAGCACATGCATGTGGGTTTTTATTCCTATGGGCCAAGGGCTCATTAAAGCTCTGCTCTTCTTATCTTATCTCCTACCTAGATTGGCCTGGAGTCTTCTTTTCTCCTCACTCTTTTAGGCAACACGACCATTAGTCCACCTTTTTTAATAGATTGTATGGTTAAAGAATGTGAAGGAGAAATTTATAATGAGGTGAAAGAAAATTGGGTCAGGATTTCTTAGATTCCCTTCTTCTTTCTCCCTTTATTAGATGGACACAACTCCAGGCTCTACAAAAAGCTGTGTTTACATAGAACAAAATAGGACATTAACATTATTTACACTATATTTGAAATAGAACCATGGGAAGAAAAATTTGCAAAATTATCTAATTCATGTATAACACTCTCTAAAGAACTTTGAATACCATGTCAACATCCTCCTACTTATTTGGGTGCTACACTAAGAAGTACAGGCATTTCCACAGTGAATGGCATGATTTGTTTGTCCACAAAAGTGATATAGGTAAGGATGAAAAGTGTCTGGACTTACCAACATTGTAAGATTATTTTCCTACCTTGACTTTTCTCTTGAAAGGGGAAATTGTGACAAGAGCAATTTTGTATTTTTTTCCCTTCTGAACTATTATAAAGATGCCTGATGCCATCAATATTTTGTTTTCTCCTTAGTAGAATCATCTCTCCTGGTAAATTAGTTTTAGGCAATATCAGAGCCAGGGTGTCAGGACTTTGTTTGTGAACTCCCCATATCTGTCACAAGAAGGTGCAAAAACCTTGGAAAGGAGGAGTGACTGTGATGACCTTGCAAGCAGCTTTGCCAGCATAAGTAGGAAGTTAGAATTTGGATTATTCTAGCTGAAACATTTTTATTAGTGAGTGAACTGAGAAAAGACGGGAGTATCTGTAAGCTAAGACTGTGAATATTACCTGATACTCAGTTCCTGTAGGGTAGCAAACAAATTTGGAATAGATACTGTTACTTGAGTGTTCCAAATTGTCAGTGACAAAGAAATATTTTGTCAAAGGGGCCTGTTGGAGAGCCATTACTAACAAAAGCTAATAGATGAAATACAACATTAAAAAGATCATCTTTAATAAATAGTCTTATTAGGAAATGCAACAATTCAGAAAAAAAGGAAGAGACATAGAACATAAGGACATGTTTTAATTGGTACAGCTGATTAATCACATCAGAGTACTGTACAGAGACAATACTAATTTTGTCCTGAGGATCCTGCTATTTAGGTAGACAATACACATATTAAAGAATAAATAATTAAAAAGCAACAAGAATACAAAGGGAAATTAGTTATATCCATCCACATTCCCTTTCCTTTTTCACGTAGTCTATGAAAAGAAAATATGACCCTCCAAAGTACCTGCAAAGCCTAAGGATAAAGTATAAAGTTGTTTTATTCTGCTGCAGTTTTTTGAGAAAGGTTTTAAACAGAGAAAAGGAAATGCTACCATTTAATGGGGGGAAAATATGTAAAAATCTCTATAGTGCCATTGTCATCTAACCACACAGACAAGTATATTGTAAATCAATCTATATTCTACTAAATATATGAAGCAAAACATGAAAAAACTTGGCATTTTCTATGTATATTTACAAATCATGCGTTTTTCTGTTCTTGCAGACTACCTTCCTCCATTACTTGGAGGCAAAATCTACCTCAGCTAAATTTAGCTTAATATTTCTATTAAAATTTAAATTTTATACACATATTTCCATAGAATTGTCTCCTAGTCTTCTTTCCTGCTGTTTGTTTTTTTTTTGGTTTTTTTGTTGGTTTTTTTTTCCCAATGAGGGGACTAATCATTCCCTTTAATACAATTTTAGTACTTTTTTGTGCAGGAGCTTGAGCAAATATGTAATCTGTGTAGGCATATTCAAGTTACCTGCCATTCATTTTAAGGACTACAGAACATGAAAGTGTAATACTGTCAGTTTACAACAGATTAACACAGGACTTGCATATGTTTAGGAATTTCAATATACTTCTGACAAGTTATAAAACTATGGCTGAAATGTACAAAATTACATTAGCACTTGAAAAATCTTACTGGGAAAAAAAAAAAGAAAAAACAAGTCTACGAGAAAAAGATATGTACTTTGATGACTATAAGCATAAGCATTAAAATTTGATACCAGTAAAATTAGACGTAGAAAAACAACATGAGATTTTATTTTCTGAATATAATATATATGCGTAATTTCCTGTGCTACCTTACCATTATTTGTACTCCTGTTGTTTATTTTGTTGACTTATTTCATTACCCATCAACCCTAAACTAGTTTTTTTGTTTTAAGTTCTGTTCACAAACAACAAATTTTGACTGTTCTAAATACTTCTGAATTATTTTTCTGACAATTTTTTTGGAGGGAAATAAATTACTTTGCTTTAATACCAAAATTAAATACAGTATGTATATTGTAAACCACAGAAAATTATTGGTGCAATTACAAGGCTTTTTTCCATCATTTATATAGGACTAGAATCTTTTCTTTCCCCACTATTGCTGATAGAAAGTAACGTAGTCTTATAATAATTTCCACTTCATTTTTCTGCTGTTTCCTATGTGAGAAAGTCCTAGGTGCAAAAGCATATGTCCAATAGCAGCTCTTAGATTAATTTTGTTGTTAATTTTGAATTTTAATGTTTTACTGACATAACCAGGCTGACAAGGCTTCAGGAAGAGTTAGATAGACTAAGGATTCCTAAAGAACTTCTCGAATGTGTCTTTCCACTATGTTTGCTTTTCTAGTTCTGGCCTCATCGCAAGCCCATTTCAACTGCTTTTGTACTGCTTGGATCTACATGTTTGTAGGGCAGCATTCATCCAGAGTACAGAAGCAAATAACATACAATTCTAGTATTCTAGTAGCTGGAAAAGTATATTTTTGCTCCTTTCTGACATAAGTTAAAAATTTAGATAAGTGAGAAAATGCCAATAAAGGAAGAAACAAATGAAATAAATCCCTTAACTGTGAAAAATTGGACATTAGTCTAGGTGAGAGATTGATTTTTTTTTGAGTGTTTTAAATTGTCATGTTATTAATGAGTTCTGCCTTCTAAACAAGGGATAAAAACTATCAAAATAGGTATATATTTGGTAAGAAAGATCAGGGTGACTTTCATGCGTCGACAATAATCCCCAATGAAATATTCAGGGTGTAATTATTTTATTATCAACTCTGTCAAATGCCGCTTGAGTTATCATAATTAAATATATGCTGCCATAATTAAATATATTATAACTGACTGTAGATCTTCCACCAAGAAAATGAAAACCTTTAATATAATGTTAAAAAAAAATTACCACAAAAAACGCAATAAAAATTATTATAGCAACAACTTCTTGAAGAACAATTCTGGGACAAGTAAAAAATTATGAATGTCAAATGGCTTCATGACTGTTTCACATATGTTCTCTATAACGATATACTCATTAATTCCCCTCGTTTCACTGCCACTCTAAAATTACTTTCACATCTGCTTTTGACAAATGGAACTGTGCTTTTACATTAGGCAGATGAAACTAGATTCAGAACCAAGAAAAAAAATTAAGCACAGAATAGACTTCTCATATAGCTGATGGATTCAATATTTACTAACTGGATACAATTGGCAGAAGACTGAATAGCAGGTAAATGTGAAATCATAGATTAAACCTTCTATAAAAGTCTGGTTTTGATGAGTTGTTTCTTCTCAAATACATGGCTAAGGGAAGAAGCTTATCTAAACTGATTAAGTTAACTTTTCTGTTTTACTGTTCAGTTCCAAGAGTCAGTCATTAAAAACACTGTATGGACCTCAATTATTTCAACTGGGCATGAAGTTGCCTCTGTTCTGTGCTTCTTTTGCTTTGGAAATTTTTTATTTGTCAAATAGATTTTGAAGTGAACTACATGTTAGATGTCTTTCTAGCTACAGTGGTTAAATAGAAAAAAAATAAGAATTTAATCAAATAAAATAAAATAGGAAAGTTGTACGTGTTGACCTTAAAGCTGTTTCTCAAGAGCAGCCCAATGCAGACATGCTCTTATAAGAAGCAACTTTAAACACAACAGATTACGCTGGTCTAGCTGAACGGTTATTATTAGTCCAGTCATAATGGCACTAACCGTTAGAGCTTAACTGACTTAGAAAACAAAACTTCACTTGTAACAAAGCTTTAAATTGTTACAGAGGCACATACAGACTCGTACACGTACTCTCTCTCATACACATATACATATACTCTTAACATCCTCATCTTTTCTTCAATAGAGGCCTCAACTTTTCGTCCCCTTCTGGGTCTTAGGTTCAAAAGCATCAATATTCACTAAGAAGGAGCTGGGGAGTGGGCATTTGAAAGGCTCATCAGCACCCCAGCTCCTCCATAGAGGAAACCATAATTTTAACAGGGATGTTCTTTCCTCCTCATTCTAAGGTCTAATTTCATGTATTTTCTAAATAAATAATTGATCAAATAATTGATTATTGATTAGTTCACAGACAGATCCTCTGTCATCATCACCTGAGCACAGTTTCAAGGCCTTTGTTATCATGCGGTCAGTTCTCTACACTGAGTTTTATTCTAGTCTCACAGTTTATTCTACATGTACCCCTTTGGATTTAGCATTTACTAGTTACAGAGGTCTATCAAAATTATTAGAAGAATAGGTACTTTTATATTGTTGTACACAAGTAAGCTAAACCAAAACCAAAGTAAGTCATAGTCACCTGGTTGTTTGACAACTGCTGTTACAACTAAACCAGGTAAATAAAACTACAGGGCTACACGGAGAGATATTAGGTCTGCTAATGTCAAAAATTCATATTTCATACTTAGGGTATGTAGAATAGGGTAGAACATGATTGGGTTTTTTTGCCTAAGAATTATTCGTATGCTTTAGCCAATATATACTTAATGTTGACATACAGAAATATTATTCAGTGAATACAAACTACGGTTCCTAGCAAATGCAAAAATCTTTTACCTGTAGAATCATACTATCAGTTGTTTATCTAGTCAAGCCTTACATTTTCGATGGACAAAAAAATAAAGGAGAAATACACAACTACAAAATAAGAATAGAAACTGCTATGACTGACTATAGCTGTTTGATTTTTGTTTTGTTCTGGGCAGGTGTGTCTTGCCTCTGAGAGGAAAATTAATTTAGGCAAGTGCTTTATCTCCAAATTACTGATTAATAAGGAAGAAGAATCACACAGATGGAAATATATTTTTTGTCTTTCTTTGTGACAGTACATCAGAGAATGTCTTCAGGATAAGCTTAAAATGCATAAGTGGTGTTTCTAAGTATCTGCTAAATGAGCAGATTATTCTGTTCTTTCACTGTTCTCCCCAAACTTCCCATGTAGTTAACACCAAGTAACTTCTCACACTGTGTATATGATTTGTTTAGGATCTACGTGTGCAAGAAGAGCAGGTGCAGGGCCCAGGGGTCTGGAACCCTGGTTCCGAAAAGTTTGTCATTGCAATACTTAGTGTTATGTCACTTCCATCCTCTTGGTTCTTTTCCCAAATTCACAGAACATGGAAAACAGAGACAGGTAAAAGATTGTCTTAATGCTTTCACTCAGAGAGAGAAATGTAATCTTTATCTCAGTTTTATCACCCCTGAGCTGACCTTAATCTTTCAGGCTGTAAGACCTACAGAACTATCTTTCCTTTCATTTTATCTATGTTCTACTACAGTTAATAAGACTATTATTGTAGGACCCACTAAATAAGTGTGTAGTGGAATCACGTGGAATCCATGAGAGAATGAAAAATTTAAATTCAAATTCTGATTTCAGATCACATGTCCCTTGATATTTGTTGGCAAAAAAACCAACAAACACACTAGTCATCTACTCTGTAATTTGACAGAAACAGAGATATATTAGGAAATAGTATATTAAATATAATTAAAACATGAAAAAATCCTCCTATCAATCAGAAAAGATTTTTTCTTTGTGATTTAACAGTACTTTTAATGTTATCTATTAAAAGGAAATATTTTCTTAAATGATCTGTGAAAAGTTTTAATGATATTTTATGAGATAATTTGTTACAAGACTGAAGATTTAGAAGGCCCAGAGGAATCCAAAGCTCAAATATATATACAAACCTGCATATCTGTTACATTCATATTTTTCCGTATGGCCTGATCCAAAGACAACTGAAATTTGGACTTGCTTTCCATTTACTTCAGTGAGCCTCAAAGTATGGCTCTTACCTAGTAATTCTATTGTGTTTGTGTCAAAATGCATGAAATTATGCATTCCTTAAGTGTTTGCAGACTGAAGTTCAAGGATTTATAACAGCTACTCTGCAGTCCATAGTGTGGAATTCTGAGATTTGAATTAATGGTGATTCAGCTCAGAAATTACATTTCCTATGGAAATATTTTTTCTGTCCAAAGTTCTTCTATTAATGTGTTCATCATACTATATACTTTGATATACCTTAAGCAATTTTTGCAAGGTTAATTAAAAGAAAATTTCAAATAAATTATCACAATACTTTAAATAGACTGGAAACTTGAATTTGCTCTTACACATCATGTTAGAAGACATTCTGTGGTTTTCCATCTTATTGCATGTTGTGGAAACTTATCTTGGCTAAATATGTTAGGGGGAGGAGAGGAGGAAAGTATTAGCATTATCTCTAAAAAAAAACCCAGTTCATTTGAAAATTCTTGTCCTCTATCCAAATATACATTTAGATCTATTCTGTAAAAATAGCTTTATATTTATGATAATTAAAATATTCCCAGACTTTCCTGTGCTATGCATTCATATAGAAAAAAAAAATTGTTTGTGGTAGCAAAGAGATAAGGATCATCTGGATTTGGTTTATAGTGGTGGGATAGCAAGTCATACTAACAATGAGAATGTTTTTAATTTAGCTAAATCTAAACTGTTTATCCTTCCATTAGATGTCTTGCATTACTGCATAATCATTTCAATGTTTCAATTTTTTTACAAGTCAAATACAGTAGTAAAAGACTATCATTTCAGTGCTTTAAACTTAGGGCATACTTGAAGATATAAATTGCATCTTAAACTTAGGCCTCTATTCAATATTTTACCATTTTTTGTGAGAAAAACAATGAAATGTTATTCTATTTAATAAATAAAAGTAGCAAAGTAAAGTGACCTTAAGGTTACAAGATGCTTATTAGTAAAGGTAAGAAACAAGATCTCTAAGTCACATTTTTATGCTTTATTGTTAAAACATGCTACCTCATAAGAACAGAAAGGAAACAGAGAATCAACAACCAGCTCCTATTGACATGAAAAACTATTTTCTAAAAAAAACATCCCTAGACTAAATATTCTCAGAATAGCAATGCATCCCATGCTGAATATCTAGAGAGTGTCAGACTGAATCTTCTTTCCTTTTTCAGTCTTCTTGATTCTCACAATGGTAAAACAATGGAAGACAGGAAAATAATTTAAAAAAATATTCATCCGAAGTTCTTTTTCCCAAGTATCTTTATAGGCCATAACTACAGGTGATGATTATGATGGATATAAGTGCTTTCCTTTCCACTATCTGTTCTGTATAACGTTAAGGAAGAGTAGTCAGAATGGTACCAAGATCACAGGCATAGCAACGATGGTCAGTTGTAGTATCACAGAGGTGTCAGACCCTGTGATGGTGGTCTCTGCAGTTTCCTCCCTCCTCCTTCCTGGCCAAGGGCTCAGGAATGCCTTTTAAGAGAGAGTGAAAAAATATTTATGCTACTGTTGAGGCCAGTAGTTCTTCCCCATAGTGCAGGAAATGGGTGATTGACCTATTTTCCTCTGGTCATTCTTCCAGTAGGTCTTCCCCTTAGAAATGAGTGTAAACTATCTCTTCAGGAGCCAGAGGGAAACCAAATCATTATGGGACACAGCAGAAGGGAAAAATGGTGGAGGGACAGGAAGATGTTAATGGATCAGAAATGTAAAAATGAGGAACCATATATAGAGATTGAGCAGAGAAATCTTTATGGGCCTAATGATGTTCTACCAAGAGAGATGACCAAAAAAAAAAGTCTCAGAGTTAACAAGATCCCTTTCTTTAATCTATTCTTCCTGATGGTGGTTGTCTAGAACTAGAAAAAAAAAATTGGTGAACATTTCATTGAAAGAACATTGTTTAAAACTCCAGAATGTCTTTCCACCCCAATCCTATTTCTTGTCAGAATACAAAGTGAAATATGATTTTTCTGAAATAGTAAACACTCAAATCAACTGAGTCAGAAAAATTTGAAAACAAATCTTTTGTTGCATAACAAGGAGTTCAATAATTATCAATTAATTTCTTGGATGTAACACAATATGGTCTCCTTTCAGAAGCCTTCTTTGCATCTTTATACTTGGTTCCCTATTTGTCATTACCAAGGAGTCTTCCTGTCTTTATCTACATTGCAGGCTCCCTACTTTTTATGCCTTTTTGTGCACCTGTCCCACTTAGCACTCCAGGATATGACACCGATAGAATTATCCTTAGTTACTCCAAAAAAAGAGCAATTTTTTCTTGGCCTTACTTAGTCACAACTCAATTGTAAGGCAAGATAAGCAGGTGATTTTCATTTCTGCTTCCCAAACTTAATTAAAAAAAAAAAAGCTACCTATATAGTAAACATTGCCAAAACACATGGAAGCTATACCATCTATTGCACTGGGCAAGTATACAGTAAAAACAACAAAAACCCACAACATATGTTTTATATGGAATAGAAATAGATGTGAGTGGTTTTAAGAGAATTTCTATGGGAAATTGCAATATGTGTCAGTGGGTTTTTGCATCCAAAGACAAGAAGAGTTACTAAGTAGGACAAATCAAGCATATAGAGTCTTGAATTTCTTGTTGTAAACTAAACTGTCTAGATGAGCACCTACTTCCATCTCAGATAAAACAGATCTTGAACTGTTCAAAAGAATATTAGACTGTACTGATTTGTTTGAAGAAATGTAAAGAAAGAAGGACATCCACTGTGAATTCTTATTCATAAGAGTCTGATGGAAACAAATGAGTGGCTCTACTGCAGAAAACTGTTATCTAGCTTTGTTAGCCTTGTTCATTCCTTATCAGTTTAACAGCATTATAGAATAATAGAATCTTAGAATGGTTTGGGTTGGAAAGAACTTTAAATATCATCTAGTTTCAACCCCCCTGCCATGGGCAGGCATACCTTTCACTAGACCAGGTATAGCATTGTCCTTTTCAGAAAACAAAGATCATTATTAAATGTGATTGTCACAGTTCCTTTTCCTATAATAGTTTATATTGTCCTTTCCACAATATTTCATCAAATTAAATTCAGAAATTTTTCACCAAACCCAATTATGTCTCAAAATATGATGCCTCCTCAGAAATAAAATGAATATTATAGCATGGATAATAAATCTAATCTCTACAGTTAGCAAACTGAAATTATTGGCCAGTATGAAACCTCGTGTAATGCCTTGTTTATTTGAGGGTTAAGTTACGACCTTCTGGAAAATATGTGAAATTCCATTTTATCCAACTTTGGAACTGACCCTGACTTGTTGAAATTAAATCATTTAAGACAAACTTCTTTGCACACAAATTGTTCTGGCCATCCTTTATGACTTTCAGTGTTCACAGTACAGAAGACCAGAAGAAACATTTTATTCTTGGGAATCTAATTAATCCTATCTTTATAAATAAATCTTCCTTCCTTTCTCAGTACCACATCTTTTTCTCCAGGGGATTTTGTGTCACGTTTGTTCCAAGATTTCAGTTTACAACTTTTCCATTTCCTCTCTGATCCAGGAAGTCTCACAGAAGTTGATGAATTCTCTAAAAGCTCTTTTTTCACAGAGCTTTCACTCCATTTTGGTCACAGAATGCTTAGTGTTGGAAGGGAGCTCTGGAGTTCGTCTAGGCCAACCCTCTGCTAAACCAGCTTCACCTAGAGCAGGTTGCATAGGATCATGTCCAGGAGGGTTTTGAATATCACCAGAGAAGGACACTCCACAAACTCTTGAGCAGCCCATTCATCTCTGAAAAATGCTCTATCACCCTCACAGTACAGTTTTTCCTTGTATAATAGAGAATTTCCTGTGTTTCAGTTTGTGCCCTCGTCAATTGTCCTGTTGCTGGATACCACTGAAAAGAGTGTTCCCAACCTCTTGACACGCACCCTCAAGATATTTGTATGCATTGATTAGGTCCCCTCTCAGTTGTCTCTTCCCGAGGCTGAACAGGCCCAGCTTCCTCAGCCTTCCCCAACAAGAGCGATGCTTCAGTCCCCTAATCATCTTCATAGCCCTCCACTGGACCCTTTCCAGTAATTCCTCATCCTAAGTTCGGTGAGCAGTTGTTTCTTTGCACAATTTGCTACAGTGGAAGAAAGTCTTTCAACAATCTTAACAATGATTAAGCCGTTAACCATCTCAGCCTCTCACAAAGATGAACATCCTTTTTTTGCCAAGTAACAGTCACAGATATATTAAGTAAAAATGATCTTAAAGGATCTCATCTTCATATTGTTTGTGCTACCTTAAACATAGGGAGGTTATTTTTTAGATTTTTACTTTTTAAGAGTGTTAGTTTTTATCGTTTCATTATGAAAAAGTCATTGAGGTCTCCTTGAAAGAAGAAACAACTCTTTTAAAGCTTAGCATCAGGGCTGATATGCTAAATAGATGTTTATAATGTTGGCATGAATTGAGCAATATGTCATTTCAATTATCTCTTCAAAATTGTTCCCCAGTTATTATTTAAGACCTCAAAAGCAGCTGAAGCAGAATGTTTCTGAGTCGATTTTCTACAGTGCTAAGTTTCTAAGAGCTCAGATAGCAAAACACAAGTGTTGATTTAAAAGCAGTGAACCAGTAAATAACAAATTAATGAGGTCCAACTGAATAACAGTATAGTGTAACTTATGAAGTAAAGAGAAATATTGATAAAGGAAAGCAAATGTGGAATATGTTCCAATATTCCAGGGCAGAGTCAACCCTGTTTTGTTTTACCATTTGCACCATTTTGTGCACTTTAGTAATGTTGCTATTAATTAATTAAGAGAACTAGTAAATAATATTTGCAAGATTATAACCTAATAAATTGCTATCTTCAAACTAATTTATCTTCCAATAAAATTCATGTAATTAAGGTGTTTCTCTGTAGCTAGAAGTCCTTACTCTTCTTTATAATGTGTGAAGATAAAGAGATTGCAAGAGCATTCCAGCAACTTAGAGGGGAAAAAAAAGTATATATTTTTCTCTCTTTATTTTTTTAAAGTTACAATCCTTTTGCTTTCATTATCTCTTTTTCCATCTATTTTCAACAACAGAAAAATCAATAATTTTTCACACATAATTGTTGGAATTACACTTGTCACTACTTTATTTTGAGAAAAAACCAAAGTGCTCCTTTAAACAAGATGAAGAAATTACAAGTCAATCTGAAAAAAAGTCCTTATATATCAAATGTAATTAAAACATAGACGTCTAAGTGACATAGAATTTTGAAGTACCTGCTCAGAATACTTTTCATATGCTGAACTGATTGAATCAAAATTAACTGATTAAGATTATTTCTGAACAGTGAACAGGGTCTATGCTATATGTATTCCCTACCTGAAATTACACATCTTATTTCAGATTTACTTCATTTGTGTTTAGGGTTTTTTGTGCACCTATTCCACAAATCCTTTATTATATGATGTATGAAGATCATTCTTCATACAAAAGATTTTACTACAGTGATGCTGTACTAGAAGTGTGGATAGACTCCATCACTGACATATTTATTCTCTGTAATGAACTTACAGTAGCAAAGGTGCTACCAATCAGAACATGAATGGCATTTATTTAAAACTACCTGGACAGTCTGGAATACCAAAATATAAAGTAGCTCCAAGTACAAGACTGATGCAATAGAAACTGATTCTCAATTTTTTCAATTTTTTACACTTTTTTATCTTACTCCTCCCTTCTTCATAGGTGTTTGTATGTAACAACTCTACATAAATCAATGATAGAGATAGCAAGGTGCATAAGTCAAAACCAGTATTTACCAGAAAATGTAATTTGTCTACAAAATCTTTGTATATTTCTTTCTACTCCTTTTAATAAACAAATTCAGATAGGTGACAGTAATAATGAAACTTGTAATATTCTAATTCCACTTTAGCTTTTTATGACATCTTAGTGCTACCATAGGGAGTTGTTTACAAATAGGCAGACCTCTCCTTTCCCTAAGAAAGTTAAAAAAGGAAAACACTAAGATTACTGGGAAAATAGTTGGGGTATTTTTATCAGTATTGTAAGGAGCTGTACTCTCCTGAAACCTTACTTAAAGATTAGTATTACATGGAAGGTCAGATCTTTCATTTTCATTTCTTTTTTTTGTTTTACAAAGTTGTTAATTACATGTCAGATTACAAGCAGGTAGCTTTTTTTTTCTTGTTAACTTTCAGTTTTGAAAGAATTACATAAAATAAATTTTGTTATCCCATGTAAAAACCCAGGATTCTCTTGGATTAGGGACTGGTTCTTGAAATAGCTACTCAGTCTACAACAAACTGTCAGCACAGAAAACTGTGATTTAAGAATAGAAAGTAACACCATTCACTACCAAAGGCAGATGTCCAGAAAGACTCACAAGCTATTTGAGTCAGCAAAACTGTGTTCTCACACAGGATGATATGAAGATGATCTGAGATCCAGCATTTTCTGTGAACTGATATTGTAAGTTCAGTGTAATCACCAGCCAACAATTCTTCCAGTAAGTTTCTGATTTCCCCATTTTGGAGGAGGTCCAAGAAGAAACATTCCTGTTGATGGACCTGTTTCTTAGGAGGAACAGGATAATATAGTAATACTCCTTTATCTGACACGCAATTTTTATAAATTTACAAGTAATGTTCTTTTTTTCTCTTCACTTTCTTAGAATTAAAAATTAGTTATATAGCTTCAGAGTTCCAGAAAAAGAAGTTTTCTATGTTGCAAAGAAGGGAGAAAAATCAGTGTCTGTTATACCTAATATCTTGGAAAATAGTTCTTTGTTTCACTTATTCACATGCACACAACAATTAACAATATAAGAGCTTGTATAGTCTAATTAAAGCTATGAATTTTATTTTAAAAAAACTTATAATAATAACTTTGAAAATTAATGAAAATATAAATGGTTTTGGAGTTACTTGATTTTGTTTTCTTTAACGGCTCTCACCTTTCCTGTCAGCTACACTTTGCTGTATATTAATAAAATTAATACTATCAAAATTGAAACAATATTACTAAACTCCCTAATGGAATACATACACAGTATTTGTTTTCTCCTTTCAGTGACTTATTCTGTTCAAACTAGATAAGCAACTTTCAAGTTTCTCTGAAAATTTATTTTATGGTGTTCTCTTACAGAAAAAAATAAAGATATATTATAGAAAAAGTAGGGCAATCCAAAACAATATTAAATGACTGTGTACATGTTTCAGTGTCATCATTTATATGTAAGTTTTGCATGTTTTATTCACGAGACCTCTGATTCCTTCTCCGTTACATGTTAATTCTGCTTCTGTCTGTTTGACAGTCAAGACAAGCTATTTCAGATTCAAGGCAATTTGTAAGTCAGAGGAAAATCTAAGAAACAAACTCTGGGAAAAATGTAGTTTTTACTTTTACAATTTTGTCAGTGTCAGTTTAAATGTGTAAGACTTTGAGGTGTTGACATGAATTAGCATTTTGCAAATCTGGGAAAGTTCCACACTGAAGATGAGCTAGAAATTTAATTGCTCATCAGGTTATTATGTTCCACATCTACATCTTTTAGACAGAAAAAATGTTGTGTTTTGAACTACAGCAGTGTTAAACTGATAAAGGCATTCCAAAAAAAATCAAGCCTTGTAGAATGCTCTTGTAATTTCTTTCTAATAAACACTGTTGGGGAGTTAAAAAGAATAGCAAATTAGGATTAGTTTGGGGGAACCTAATAAAACAAGAAAAAGGAGCATTTTGGAAAACTGATAACAAAACTAAAATTGAAAAAAATAAACTATGTTTAAAAGCTGATGGATCTGAAAATCCAAGGGAAGAATTTTATTATATTTCACTATGGAGTAAATTGTGGAGAAATATTTCCTTCCACAGGAAGAAAAAAAATTCACTAACAGAGACCTTCGATATGTACAATAAAGGTATGACAATATGAATATATGAACCACTACTTTTGTGAGTTTTCCCTTGATTCTGTAAAAGGTGTGTCACCAGTTTTATAGTTTTGAATATATTAGGCTTTGAATATTATAACCTTTATCCTTCACTGATATCCTTCATGACTTCTGGTAATGTGCTTTTTACTTTTAAAGCCATGTTTATTCCAAACCATTCTTATCTCTTCAAATCTTTGCTTCACATATGGTATATCACATTTCTTAGGCTTTCTTGTGCATGGATCTATGTGCCAGATGTTCCAGAGAACCTTTTCATTGTCTCTATTGATGTGTTCTGTGCATTCATTTCAACAGACAGTTGATGTCTGGCAGTGTATATTATATACGAGAATCATTAAACATATCTCCTTACAGATTCAAAGGAACATTTGAGTATTTGATGCACTAATTATGGAAACAACAAATGCATCTAGAAATTCCCATTACTAAGCTGTGCTGTTTAACTAACCTTCACAAGAATTTTTTTTCCTTATCTTTGTACCTTTTGTATTATATCCTGAGCTACAGGTTGAAATAAAAGATGCCTGCTGATGTTGTTCATTTTTACATGGTTTAACATATTCTGCTATCATGGGAATATTAGAGGAGTGTGGGCAATATTTTTTATACATATTTAAGTTAGGAAAATTTTCATCATAATTAATAGTCAATACACACACCGCAGCCTCTGGAGTACTCACTCCATGGCACAGTGGGTGCGTATGTGCTGAAGGAAGCTGCAACCCATGGAGAGCCCACACTGGAGCAGGCAGGAACTGTGTCTTGTGGACAGGAGCCCACACAGGAGCATGTTTTTTATCGGGACCTAAGAACCCATGCTGGACCCACACTGGAGAAGTCTGTTCCTGAGGGGCTGCACCCCATGGAAAGGACCCATGCTGGATCACTTTGTGAAGAACTGCTGCCCATAGGAAGAACCCATATTGGTGAAGTTCATGGAAGATTGTCTCCCACAGGTGCAACCCCATGCTGGAAAAGGAGAGTGTAAGAAGGAAAGAACATCTGATACAATTGGTTATTAACTGACCACAACATACCCTTCCCATCCTCATGCACTGCTCGGGGAGAGGAGGTAGAGAAATATAGAACAAAGTTGAGCCTGGGATGAATGGAGGGGTGAGGGGATAGAACTGTTTGCTTTCTTTTTGTTGTTTCTCACCATCCTACTCTACTTTTAATGGGCAAAAAATTAAATTAATTTTCCCCAAGTGGAGTCTATTTTTTCCTATGATGGTAGCTAGTGAGTGATCTTGTCATTATCTTGAATCACAAGCTTTTCCATCTAATTTTCTCCTCCTGTCCTGTTGAAGAGGGGGAGTGAGAGAGTGGCAAGATAAGGTTTGTCATCCAGCCAAAGTCAAATCTACCTTTCATACCAATCTTTTTGGCCTTGTTGTTTTAAAAGTGTTTTAATTTCTCAGTATACCTTTCCCACAGAGAAATATTTACAGTTACCAATTTATACAATATTGAGCTACTTTTTGTTGTAAGTAACAGTAAAAGGAAAATTTATTCTGGTATACATTGTGTTCCCATGAGTAAAAGTTTGTATTCTCTGTTTAGAATAACAGCTTTATAACTGCTAGATAATCAAATTAGCTCAAGTAAATTTCTGATGCTTGTTATTATCATGTATTTCTCACATGCTGCAATTTGTAAAAAGAGGCTTTTCAAATTCCAAGTGTGACTGTGTTATTGTAAGAAATCCTCCAAATAAAAGTCCAATTACTTAAGGCAGCAGGGCTAGTATAGGCAGTTATGTGAGAAAGACTGAAATGGAAGGATATGACTGCCATGACTTTTGAAATATTATGGAGAGTGGCTTGGCAACTACATCAGCCAATTCCCTGAGAACTCTGGGATACATCTCATCAGAACTCTCACTAACATTGAAATAAACATTTTGATAACATTATTGATCTAGTAATAAAATAAACATTTTACAAACAGTCAAGGATAGAATTTGTCCCTAATCATATTCTGTGACATATGCATAAGTTATTCTGTGGATAGTTAAGCAAAGAGCTTTGTTTTATTAATAATTATATTTTAATGCTATTATTCATTTTTTATTTGCTGTCAAGATCACAAATAACATTTCACTTACATTCATGCAGTGAACTATACTAATACTGCAATATGTAATCTAGTTTCATTTCATGCAGTTATTGTTTTCAATTTAGATAAGTAAAAACACTTAAACACCTAAAGACCATCCAAGCAGGGTCTGTAAAGAAAACTGTTGAGAAGGCAACTGGAAAATATGCTGTTCATTGAAGTCTTAAATGTTTGGAGTTCTTTTCTAAAGGAGAGCCATTAAAATAAAAGTTTATTTAAGACATGAATCATTCCAATTATTTTTCATACTTTTTTGACAGGCATCAGAAATAGCAACTGAAAGGATACTTAAAAGTTTAATGGGCACAACTTAGTGAAAAGGTCTCATTATCTCAAATGAAATCAAATTAAAATTAAATAAAATGTGAGGAGGAGCAGCATATCCTTTGTAACAATTTAAAAAATAGGCTTGGAAAATGTGAAGACACATTCCTGCTCTTATTAAATTCTACAGAGTTATCAAAGAACCCAATATAGAACTCAAATGGGATGCACTTGCTTTTTTTTTAGTCTATTATAAATCCATCCTAAACAATTCTGTAACTTACATAGTAGTGTATATGACCAACACTTCCAAAGGTCTGTAGATATTATTTTTGCCATCTCCATGCCAAAATGAACAAAATAAAAAAAAAAGTTAACTTTATCAGTGTTTTTTACTATTTATCATATGCATACGATGGACTGGAAGTGGCAGAGAAACTTGTCACATGTAGGTAAAGGAGGAATATTAATTAAGTGCTTTAAGTGGAATGACTGCATATGTTATCAGTCAAGAGTGACACGATATAATATTTGAAATTCCTGCTTTATTCTCATAAACATAAGGAGACTAGTTAGCTATGGATTTAACAGTTAGGGCTGTAGTGCATTACTACCAGGAATGCAGTGTAAGGCATGAGATCTGGAACATTAGGTGTGTTCACAGTTATGCATCCTTCTTCCTCTCCCTTTTAGGCTGAGGATGGCCTCATCTTCACAAATCCATGACCCGTGAAGCAGTTTGTTTCCTGCTGACATTAATAGACTCTTGTGCTGGTATACAAGCATGAAATGTCCTCTTAACACACCTTTAAATGGAGCCACCCAAAATATTTTCTGTTTATCCTTTAATTTAGGTCATAAGTGTAAATATATAAAACATTTCTCCTAGCCCTTTAGAAGCCAGTCACCATAGCTGAAAATCTTGGAAGCTTTTGAAAGTGACTCTTAATGAGTGACTGGTGTTCATATTCTCCAAATTAAAAAAAAGAAAACTAAGCAGAATAGTACACTTTACATTAATAAGTATTTCTCTATTTTAAAGTTTATTTACATGAAACTATTTCAGGACAAATACATCTACACTGTGCTGTTGTATCAATTTCAATGACATCCTATCACAAAAGTATTTTATTGCACAGAAATACTTATTATTTTTTTACCTGTTAGGCTGTAAACATTGTAATTTTTTTTTCTTATGTTTTGAAATATCTGCTGAAGACAACTTCTGGAAGTTCATCTAAAAAGAGAAATTTAAAACATGGATTTCTTTCAGATTCTATCTGTTTATATTTTGTACTGTGTGTCCGCTAGCTATAAATACAAACAGTATTGTTATAGTAGGGTATAACACAGGTTATTTATACACATTCTTTTAAAAAACAAATCATTAAATTATTAAATCTAAATAGATAAATATTAAGTAATATAATATAAGCCAGTATATTTATATATTTTATCAACTAAATTTTATAATTCATATATTATGGCTATATATTATGAAATATAATATATTTTAGATAAAATGTTAGAAATTTAATATAAAAATACTAGTTTTAAAATATTATATTGACATATTGATCATATTATATTATATTGTGCTATGATTGATATAATATGCTTCTATTCTTCAGTATAAATACAATATTATAGTATTACAATTCCTATACAATTACATAATATAATGTAATTTTAAAATATTAATCTATGCAATATAATAATATAATAATATAATATTAGAATCTAATTTATTAAATGTTGACAGTCAAGGATGCTTCTTATTCCTCCTACGTATGGCTAAAAGCAACTGAGGCTAATCCATACACTGCTGCACATTTAGACTGGACTTTTTGTTATTGTAACTTTAATCTCTGGTACAAACCTTTGAAAATTATGATAAGCCTGGAGCTCTTGTTGACTTCCATTGCCTTTAAATTATTCTTGTTTCATATTTTCTCATTCATGTTAACATTTCAGTTACTGCCATAAAATAGCAGTGAATTGCCTCCCAGTCCCCAGAGATCAGGGAAACCTAAGGCATTAGCAAAGAATATTATGGGTTTTTAATACATGGTTGCTAAGTGGAGTATGTGTCTCCATATGAGCAAATTTCTATTAACTGCAGTCATAGAGCGACACATCACAGAATCACAGAATGTGCTGAGTTGGAAGGGACCCACAAAAATCATCAAGTCCAACTCCTGGCCCTACACAGGACCATCCCTAAAAATCACACCATTTGCCCGAGAATATTGTTGAAATGCCTCTTGAACTCTGTCAGGTTTGGTGCTGTGACCACTTCCCTGGGGAGCCTGTTCCAGTGCCCAACTGGATTCTTCACCCCTCTCTGGGTGAAGAATCATTTTCTAATATCCAGCCTAAACCTCCTGAGACAAAGGGACAAGACATCACCTAGAATCATATCAGTCTCATAGACACACAAGTAAAAGGAGAGGTTTTCTGAATTTGCGCCACTAGATCAGTAGTATTATCAAGAAATGGAAAAAAAATATTTCAGTGGGAGTCTGTGGAGCCATTATGGAAATATCTGAATTGTTACACTTGGAAAATTTGTTAAATCATGCTAGAAAACCAAGAAAAACCTTTATGTATGTAAGGAGAGAAGCAGAGTAATCCAAAATGACACTCCATGTTGCCACTCTGTGACATTGCAACTTTAAGGCACCTGGGTTAAGCTAACCTCTTTTCCTCAGAGGTGGTTTACTTCATAGATTCAAGAGAGACAAAAAAAAAAGTGGTTTCTTAAAAACAATGAAAAGGAAAAAAACCTGGCAGATTGGCAGGTGTAGGTAGAAGCCACTACCTTTATCACCCTCCTGATAACATACCAGTTTCTGGGTCCTACATGACAGTAAGGTTTGCTGTGAATTGAGAGAGTTGGAAGCTGCACCTTCACTTTCTTGGGGCTAATAAGCACAGAACACATCAAAGAACCCCAGAACTGTCAATTACAACAGATTTTTAAGGCCATGAGCAGATCCAGCTTTAGGAATTGTGTTTCCCCATGGAAAAAAACACAGCCAGATGAAAAAATATTGATCTCCTATAACAAAAAAACTAAATTAAAAATCCATGATTGCTTAAATTGGGTTCTTTTAGTAGCTGAACTTTTTGCCAGCTGGCATTTTATAAAGAGTAATGCATCATCTGTCTTCTAGAGACAGGATAAATCTGGTATAGCCATACAGTCAGCAGGAGTAGACTTACATTTTTGCCCTGATATCTTAACAGAAGCACATTTCTGGACATGTGGAATCAAGTTTTAATTTGTTCAGTTGAATAATCCTGTCATGGACACATATGGTATAAATATTGTGTGATCATGGACTGAACAGCATTCTTGAGTTCGTTCATGGAGTCAACAGAGCATAATCCTCTTTGTCCTTGCTTCTTCTCCCTATTACACATAAAATTTCAAGAGAAATGACTAGGGAATACTATTCTCTGCCCACCTTCCCTTTTAAAGTGACAGAAGAATTTCTGTTGGAGGTCTGCTTACATGTATTTTATGAGAGATAAGAGATATTTCAAGGAAGCCTATAATATATTAAAAAATGTGCCTTAATTTGTCTAGTTGATCTCTTCACCACTTGAAGTACAAGTCAATTTTTTTTTTTCTCTCAAGATGAGCAAATTCTTCATCAGTACTCCATTCTTTTTTCATTCTTCTGGGGTGCTAGCCTCTCCTGGTCTTTCTGGTCATTCTCTACCTGGAAGTTAGATACTATTGTAACACAGATAGGAATCAGCCATAGTCATCAGTGCCAAGTCTTCTCTTATACCAACACTGTTCTCTTGACTGGAACAGAGATACTTAAAATTGTCACTTCTATTATAGTAAAATGAGAATTAGAATATTGTCCCCAGAGCAGAACTAAAGTTACCTATTAAGAAAATTAATAATTATAGGTAATATAAAAAAATCCATAGATAGAATGGCTTTGTAAAAGTCACTCACATGACATTGTCTAAAACAGCAGATGTTTCTGGTAGTTCACTCTAAGAAAAAGTAGTTTATACTAGAATAAATGGATGCAAGGATTACTAGATTAGTGAGATGAGATGTTAATAGATCTTAGACCGTTTGAAATATAACTGCAATCTCTACATCTGAAAATGATGGACGATATATATCCAAACTAAGAGTAAATTGATATAAACTGCACATGAATACGTTCAGACTGGAAAGGACATTTTCCATCTATCATGCGTCAATATTCTATAGCAGCTTCATTCTCAGTGAACTATAAGCAAAAAAAAATGTTGTTGCATTCAAGCAAACATTTGATATATCATGACAATAAGTACATACTGTGATTATCTTCAAGAGCATGGAACTAACTCAGTGGTTGAAAAGTATTATTATAACTATATTTACAGACAAAGTAAGTATGAAAATAGTCATTCTCAAGCACTTGGTTGAAAACTGAATTCTGATAATCTTCAGTGTATGATACCTGTGAACTAAAAAATTTGTCCAGCTGGACAGACTGGAAGCTGCATTTGTACATGTACATGTGTAAGTATATGTATCTAGTACAAGGAATACAACATGTTTAAAATATCTTCATGAGAGATGTAATTATCCAAAATAAACTCTTGAAAATTTTGAAAATTTGATTAGCTGTAATACACTGACCTTTGTTTCATGTTAATACTCAAGTAGGCTAACACAATAAGAAATTATTTTTCTCAATAAAACTTTGTGTAAATAAATGAGACAATAATAATATCCTTAAGGAATTTCATATGTAAGAAGAGGCTTATGAAGGAATCTGGTAAATGTGGATAGAAATATTTATATGTATGTGTGTGTACATGTTCTGTTGGTTTGAAGTTTTGTAGGTTAAAATTTCAAACTTAGGGAAAGAATACAAACATTTATTTCTGTAGTGTTACAGATTACAGATTATTACTGTTGTTAAATATGTGTAATAAAAAAAGGTATGTATTTAAGGGGTTTACATCTTTCTGCAGTATATTGATTGATTCAACACACAGTATTGTATGAGGAACATTGTATAAGATACTGCATTTGAGGAATTAGTGATCTCAGGCAAGCCATGTCTCTGATGGACAGAAAGAGGCAACATTGCTAATTGCCAAGACAAGAAAAATAGTTTTGTTTGTTACACTAACTAAATGGCACCATGGTTTGGAAGGGAGACTGAACCACTCCGTGGATGAGAATTCTCCATAGTATGCATGGATGACCTTCTGCAATGGCAAGTCTACATCAGTGGACAAAGGAAGCCATGTGGAATATCTGGACATCTGTAAGGCCTTTGGTCTGGTCCGCCACAGCATTTTACCTGCTAAATTGGAGAGATATGGATTTGACAGATAGAATATTAGATTGATAATTAATTGACTAGATAGTTACATCCCAAATGTTAGTCAGTGGCTCAATATCCAGCTGGAAAACAGTAAAAAGTAGGGCTCCAGAAACCCTATACCTCATAGTGGAACCAATAACATTTAATAGCTTAATCAATTACACAGTGTGATTCTGTGTGCCCTCAGCAACTTTGCATATGATATCAAACCTAGCAGTGCACTTGATTCACTAGGCAGAGGGACCTTGATAGGCTCTCGAAGTGTGTGTCCAGGTGTATCTCATGAAGTTCAACAAGGCCAAGTCTAAGATTCCACGTCTGAGTTGGGGCAGTCCTTGCTATCGGTACAGAATGAGGGATGAATTCATTGACACCAGGCATGCAGAGAAGGATTTGGGGATATTTGTGAAAGAAAAATTGAATATGAGCCATTTGTGTGCACTTGCAGCCCAAAAAGCCAAACATATCCCAGCCTGCATCAAGACAAGAGAACCATGGCCAGCAAATCAAGGAAGGTGATTCTGTCCTGCTCTACACCATTCTTGGAGTAATGTTTATAGCTCTGCAGTCTTCAGCACAAGAGCATAGAAATGTTGGAACAGGTCCATAGGATGGCCATAGAAATAATCAGAAGTCTAGAACATCTCTTCTTTGAAAACAGGCTGAGAGGTGGCAGAAGTGAGACCTAGGTAGACTAGATTGTAGCCTTTCAATATATAAAAGGAGCTTACAAGAAACAGAGAAAATCAATTTTTAGCAACACCGTTGTGACAGGATAAGGGCAAATGATTTTAAATTGGAAGATAGTAAGTTTAGACTGCATAAAAATTAAAAAAATATAGTATGAGGGTGGTAAGACACTGCAACAGGTTGCTCAATAAAGCTGTGGGCTCATTATTGACAGTGTTCAGAGTCAAGTTGGATGAAATTTTGAGCAACCTGATCTAGTGAACAGTAGGTCCCTGTCCTTGATGGAGGTTTGAAACTAGATGATATTTAAATGTCCCTTCCAACCCAAGCTATTGTGATTCAGTGTTTCTGTGACTGATAGATATATATTTCTATCTATATGCAAACTTAAGTATGTTCACTATATTCTACAAAATAAATTTCATAAGAAACAGTTTTTACCTAATTCTATATTCTTAGTTTATTTTTTTTCAACTAGTCTTTTCTTTGGAATATAAAATTAAATGGGGTAATTATTTCTCGGTGTTATCACACTCAAACCAAGTAAAGACTCAAACCACAGTGACGTCAAAGTGTAAATGCATGAACTCTGTGATTTAAGTAATTCATTAGTTGTAGTTATGAAAATCAAGTTCCTCCTATGGTTATAAATGGGCTGCAGGTGGGTATCAGGGCTGCGCCTCTGTGCACATCCCGAGTATTTCAGTCATTAATTCTCCGGGTAGTCTAGGACTTCCTCACCCAGTGATCTACAGATAAGATGGGTGGCTTGAAAGAGGGTCTGCCTTGAAACTCAGTGACTGACTGGACTTATGCTATCAAATATTTCACTGACTGTTGAAGAACCCCCCACAAAGGGGAGTGGGGGACTGGACCTAGTGGGTCTACTGTTCCTGTTAGACATAATGCCAGTTAAAAGTCTTTCTACAGGAAAATAAAACAAAACTGTAGTTTTGAGATTCATGCCAGACTATGGTCAAGTATAAATCATGCATCTGTTTTCAAGAATTGTGAATTATATGTATATACGTCACATATAATAAAAAATACCTATGCTACATACTTCCTTTAAGCAATCATTACAAAACCATAGGACTTTAATAGTAAGATTTCCTTACAGCCTCAATACGACACTAATTTTATTTTGAACAGTCAACATAATTTCTGTTTTTTGAAAAACTCATATTTCGTTTTCTCTATAGCATTTAAATATTTCTTACTTATATCTAGGAATTCCCCTTCTTTGTCAAGGGAAAAATTTGCCATAGAACTGATGATTTATATGAATCACCTATCTTTTGTACTGTTGGAGCAATGCAAAAGGGTGAACTAATTAGTCCTGAAGCTTACTACCTGTTAGGAGCAAGACAGGTTAGGATTCATGCTCTGAGATACTGTTATAGCGATGGACTCAAGTGTAGTGTGTTGTTTGTACTTTCTACCTCTCTGAATAGGACACAAATGAGCTTTCACACACATTAGACATCTCCTACCATGGTTATTGTTCACTATGTATAAGTAGGGTATTCAGAATTATAGCAGTATTTTTTTTTGTCTGAATTCTTAGTTCAATACTATGCAAAACTATTTTCTTTAAATCACTTTTTTGGCACACCTATTGGAATACAATTGAGATTAAAATATGAATACAGTTTAATCATTGTGAGTATATTGACTTGTGGCACGAAAATGCACACAGTAGCTTCTACGTGCTGCTTTCTAGTCATGTTGTATACCCTCACTTTAGGAAGATGTTTGACACAGTTTCCACTGGTCTCTTTTTCATCAAACTGGAGAGATATGGGCTGGATAAGTGGATGATGTGGAAAACCAGTTGTATTGCTGGGCTCAAAGAGTGATTGGAGGTTTAAAGTCCAGCAAATGATGAGGAACTAGCCCTTCAGGGATCAGTGCTGGGAAGAGAATTGTCTTTTTCCTTCACTTACAACCAAGGCAGTGGGATGGAGTACATTGTCAGCAAATTTGTGAACCAAAATACAAAGAGACAGATTCCTAACAGAAGTTCAGTAAGAAGCAATGGACACTGGTGCCCATTACACATGAAGTATATGTTCTTATAAGGGTTATCAAACACTGGGACATGTTGCTCAGGAAGTTCTGGAAAATCTATCCTTTGAGGTGTTCAGGACTGTACTGGACATAGCCCTAAGCAACCTGACCTGATTAGATCTGCTTTGAGCTGTTTTGGACCATGACCTCCAGAGGTCCTTTCTGATTGTCAGTACCCTGTGACCAACACAGAGTAGCATTTCACTACCAAACTCATCTGCAGGATCGAATCCAGAAGAAAACTTGAAAGGCATCCACATTCATCAGAGAAATTCTGTTTATGAAAATACACTGGTTTTCTGTCTTTTATACTTACTCCCTTTATGCATAAGTAAAATGTTTGAGATATAGGAGACATGATTCAAGGATCTTGTTGCTTAACTGGGTCTATTCCAAGGATGTGTCCCTCTTTTTTGATGTTGCTGACTGTAGAATCTGGATTAAGCATTTAATTTGGTTATATGTTTAGTGAATAACCTTCACCTATACTCGTCTTTACTACTCAGTAAACCATTCTTTTGGTTCATCTATCCAAATAAAGAAATATTTTTTCCCCCTTTCTTTTATTAAGAGAAATCTACAGAAATTATAAATGTAGTTTATACACTATTCTTCATCTGTAGTATTTGCGGTTTTGTATTACATAATATTACAATGGCTTTTTCTTCAACATTTACAAGTAGGGTTTGTATATATATACAGTGGGGAAAACAGTTAATGTTGATACCTGATAAAATATCTTGTTTACTATCTGTTTTTTTCTTTTGTATTTTTTTCTAATCAGAGGAATTACGCTTTCCCCTTGTGGTCCTCTTTACTCTCCTTAAAATTTTTGATTTATAAAGAACATTAGGAATATTTACCTGAAATATGAAATTATATGACATTAAAAATTTAGAAGTAATCAGATCCACTGGACTTCTTATGTGGGTGATAAAACGATAAGTTAAAATATGTATAATTTTAAAATTATAATTTTTTGTGTTTCTGAACATAAAGAAAAACATAAAATTCAAGGAAACACTTTTAACTTACTGGATGAAGAAAACTGAGAGAAAGGGAGAGAGTCTGTTTACGAAGACTATTTAGTCCTCCAGATGTACAGCAGACATAAGTGGGGGTTTTAGCTATTTTCACCCCTCCTTGCCTTTTATCCCAGCCTATGTCTGTCCCACTTCTGAATGATTTTCTCTGCTTTTTTTGCTCTGCTTTGATTTTTAAAAACCAGTATCAGAAATTTTAGGCAGTTTCTCCTTTTTCCTGCTAGTGTACCAGACTGTTTCATAGTGTATGAACAAGATCTCCGAGTAAAATTCACGGTGTTCACCAGCCTGCCTCTTTGAAACCTGCTTTTATTACATCTGGTGCCTTGCTCATTTTGAAAACCAAGATAGAGAATTCTCTCTATAATATTTTATACGACCTTGAAAATATCTTCTATTCAGTTCCACTCTTTCTAATGACTTGCATTTAGCAATCGTAACAGCACCTTACTATAACATACATTGGCCTGCTGCCAGAACTGGAGGTAAAGAAAGTACAAACAATGCCTGTCAATTATGATTTCCTCTGCATTTTGTTGATGAAGCAACCCTCCAAATACTTTCTGAATCAATCCACTGAGATTATCTTTTTTGAATTTTCTCTATAT
Source organism: Lepidothrix coronata (assembly GCF_001604755.1). Classification (NCBI taxonomy): domain Eukaryota; kingdom Metazoa; phylum Chordata; class Aves; order Passeriformes; family Pipridae; genus Lepidothrix; species Lepidothrix coronata. Next base: position 2,448,157 of record NW_016690261.1, read on the forward strand.
TCTTTGATTCATATCTCCCCTCGGTATGTTTTCAATGTTATTCAGCTGGCTGGTTTTTTCTACAGTACTTTGTTTTGTAGAATATTTCAGATTCAGGCATCTTTTACTTTTTCCCCCATTTAAAAAGATGCATGAAAAATGTGTTTCTTCTGCATTTTTTGGTCAATACTCTAGAGAAAAAGCCGGACCTTTCACCCCACCCCACCCCCCTATCTTTTAGCTTGGCGATTATCTTTGACATGGTTTTTTTTAAGAAATTTAAGTTTTTCCTTTTTTTCATTGTTGTAAGGCTTAGGAAAAAGGTTCTTTTTTTCCATTCACAGTAGTTTTTATTCTATAACCACAGTGTTCAGTTGAAAAAAAGTCTGTCTTTTAAAAAGAACATATCTGTAAAAGGTAGAAAAAGTTAAGATCTACTTTCTGTTCTGGAATGTATGAAAGTAAAGAACCATAGAGATATCATTCACCTTTAAACATCTTGGCATAACTACATAAACATCTGTAATGTTTGCAAATCTTGAAAAGGGTCATGTTAAAAAAAAAATAAAATAATTACAAGAGAGAAAATAAAATTGATCATCAGTAGAATTTAGCTTTGTGGGTTTCTGTGGCTGGGTTTTGGTAGCAGAGGGAGCTACAAGGATGGCTTCTGTTAGAAGCTGCTAGAAGCTTGCCTTGTCCTGTGGAGCCAATGCCAGCCAGCTCCAGGATGGGCTTCCCACTGATGGCCAAGGCCAAGTCAATCAGGAATGACAGTAATCCCTCCATGATAACATATTTAAGAACAGAAAGGTACTGCACAGAGAGAATTTCAACCAGGGAAGAGTAGAGTGAGAACATGGGAACAACAATGCAGACACCAAGATCAGTGCAGAAGGAGGGGCAGGAGATGCTTCAGGCTCCGGAGCTGAGGCCCCTGCAGCCTGTGGTGCAGACCACAGTGGAGCAGCTGTGCCCCTGCAGCCCATGGAGGATCACAGGGGCACAGAGACCTGCCTGCAGCCCATGGAGGAGCCCGTGCTGGAGCAGGTGGATGCATGAAAGAGGCTGTGATCCCGTGGGAGGCCCAGGGTGCAGCAGGGTCCTGCCAGAGACCTGCAGCATGTGGAGAAAGGAGCTCATGCTGGAGCAGGTTTTTCCCAGGTAGTACTTGTGGCCCCTGTGGGGAACCCACACCAGTACAGCTCATTCATGAAGGACTACACCCCATGGAGAAATGGCCCATGGCACAGCAGTTTCGTAAAGGGATGGACTCACGCTGGAGAGATCCATCAAGGACTGTCTCCTGTGGGATGACCCCACGGGAGCAGGGGAAGGACTCCTCTCCCTGAGCAGCGGCAGAAACAGCAGCTGACTGTAACCCCCATTACTTGTCTCCCTGCGCTGCTGGGGGGGAAGTAGAACTTGAAAGGAAGGAGGGGTGGGGGAAAGGTGTTTTTATGATTATTTTACTTCTCACTCTTTTGCTCTGACCCTGTTAGTAACGAATTCAGTTAATATCCCCACTTTGAGTCTCTTTTACCCATGAAGGTAATCACCTCTCCCAGCTCTTATCTCAGCTCATGAATCCTTCACTGCTTTTTTTCTCTCCTCTGTCCAGTTGCAGAGGAGAGTAAGAGAGCAGCTGTAGTGAGTACCCGGCATCCAGCCAGGGTCAGCCCACTACAAGCCTTTAGACATTGGTCATTCTTCTAATTTGAAGAATAGACATGATAAGAAAAAGGGGGGGTTTATGTTTATTTTTTCAGAACTTCGAGTATCCTGGTGATGGAGTTAGGGTTGTTTAGCCTGGAGAAAAGGAGCTTTGGGAAGAGTTTATCACTTGTATCTGTTGCAGCAACATGGTGGTTGGCCTCTTCTCCCAGGCAGCTAGAGACAGGATAAGAGGACACAGTCTCAAGCTGCACCAGGGGAATTTCAGGTTGGGCATCAAGAAGAATTTCTAAGCATTGGAATGGACTGCCCAGAGTCCATTGGATGGTGGTGTCAACAGCCTTGGAGGTGTTCAAGAAATGACTGAATTGTGGCATTTAGTGCCATGTTCTAGTTGACAAGGTGGTGATTGGTCAAAGGTTGGACTTGATGATCTTGGAGGTCTTTTCCAGCCTAAATGATTCTGTTATTCTGGCCTTTTTCTAGTATTACTTACAGTCTGGTGGACTCATGAAACACTTTGTTTTCAGCAAATTCTGTCTCTTATGGGTGATTTGATTATATCAGGGACTTGTCAAATTTGCTTTTCTGCTGTGATACTAGCTTTTTATGACATGTCTTTCCTGTGCAGCACAGTTGCTATGATGTCTGAATGTTTATAGGTTGCAAATTCTAGCTTGCAATGTTAATATTTAGAAAAGAATAATTACAAAAATTCTTAAGGTACTGGGCTTGATGGCAGGACTTATGCAGCTAAAACTTTTTAATTTACTTAAACAAGGAAAAATGCTTTCATTGAGAAGCAAGGAAAAACATTGCTTTCTGAGGAGCTATTGGTTTTTCAAATATAAAGTGAGGTAATTACTAATTACTAATTACTAATTACTAATAGTTACTTTGAATCTACTAAACTGCCCCAAGTAATTAGTGAAAGAACTGTACGAAAACCATGCATATAAGAACTGTGTCTTGTTGATACCACCTAAGGAGTCTTCCTACTGTGCCTTTTGCAACTAGACTTGTCTATCTCGCATTGGCCTTTTTAGCCACCAGCGCTCTTGTAGCAAGTGTGGGTAGAGTTCTTCCCAAATCTTCGTTCGTGAAGCCTAGCCATGAAATATTCACATGCATGGAGTTGGACCGAAATTATATAAAAAAAAAATGTTGTTATGGGGTGAAAGATATCCAAAGCCACTGCTTCAGTAAGTGAGATATTAACTAAAGCTCTCCAGGTCAAAACTCTCCACTGGAAAAACAAACAAGGCACAGAAAATTATTATAGAGAGGCTCAACAAAAACCTTGGTATGTACCTATTATAGGAAATTAAAAATAAAACAAAATAACTTTAAGCATATTTCTATTCTTATGGAAATAATTTGGGGGGTGTGTTTGCGGTGTGAGACCAAACTGTAATACTAAACCAGTCAAAACCAGCTAGTTTGCTTTTCTGGGATGATGCAACCAGTAACACCACTGTCAGCATATGGCTACCATCTGAGCTGAAAAGCAAAAAAATTATGAAAACAACAGCCCCTTGGTGGGAATAAATGTATAGACAAGCAACATCCTGAAGAAAGCTAAGTCTGAGGTTGAGCTGCTGTGTATGATGGCCAGGCCACCAGCCAAATCAGACATGTGATGCGTTGGAGAGAGTGTGCTTTTTCCTCAAATCTGTGGTGCTTGCCTGTCACAGCTGGACCAGTGTTTTGTGTGAGTTTGTATTCTGTGCAGAAAATGGATTTCCTGTAGCATAGTAATGAAGGTATATAAATCATAATCTACCCACTATACCCATGTTCCATTAAAAAAAAAATTAAATCATAGAATTGTAAAATAATTTAGGCTGGAAAGAACCTCTAAGATTGTTGAGTCCAACTACTAACCTGACACTGACAAGTCCACCACTAACACTTTGTCCCTAAGTGTTACAGGTTTTTAAATAACATAAGGGATGATGACTCAACCACTTCCCTGGGCAGCCTGTTCCGATGCTTGACAACCGGTTTTGTAAATATTTTTCCTAATATTCAACATAAAATCTTATGCAATTGAGTGATGAGGTTCTGACCTTGTGGTTACCTTAACCTTAAATTTCTCCATGGCACCTCTGCTTCATGAATTTTTTAGTTAAGAAAAAAAGGAGCATGTGAGCAGAACAGTTTGCAGTGATGTAGCACTGTATTACAGCATCACCATTGCCAATGCTGGAAGTCTGCAAGGCCTCGGGGCTGGGGCTTATCAGGCCTGCTCTGTCTGAACTTTTGTTGACCTGCCTGCAAATTTGTTTTGCTTGGTTTAGCAATGACAGTAATTTTCCTATTTGATCAGGCAACTACTGCTAATTTGCTTTACTTTTACAAGAGTACAGCCATAGTTGCAAGAAGTAGTTATTCTGCATAGAATGAGATATATACAGTTCTAACACAATGTCATAGCATAGAGAAGCACAGACATAATAGGACAGCAGAAACCTGGAGAAGTGAGGACAGAACATGGTGCAGAGGAGCTCAGGCATAGGGGGGGTAAGAAACAGGGAACAGACAGGGCACTCGAGACACCGCAAGTGCAAACAATTTACCCCCCCATGGTCAGCTGAAGGAATTCTAACATGGAGCTGGACAACACTGGTTTTAGGAGTAATAAGGAAAAACCCCATATCTAGTGCACGTGAAGGGCACAATACATTGTGAATTTGAATGTAACATGGAGCTGCAGACCAATGAAGAAAGAGAAAGTCTGTTAAACTGTGTTAGTGAATGCATCAACATTAGGAAGGAAGACCTGTCAACATGAACATCATAGTCCTTCCTGTAACTGCATCAAAAGTAGCATGGCCAGCAGGTCCAGGGAGGTAATTCTACCCCTCTACTATGCTCTCGTGAGACTCCACCTGGAGTACTGCATCCAGCTCTGGAGGCCTCAGTACAGGAAAGACATGAACCTGTTAAAGTCGGTCCAGAGGAGGGTCACGAAAATAATCAGAGGGCTGGAGCATCTCTCCTATGAGGTCAGGCTGAGAGAGTAGGAGTTGTTCAGTCTGGAGAAGAGAAGGTTCTGGGGAGATGTTACTGTGGCACTTAAAGGGTGCTTATAAGAAAGATGGGAATACACACTTTTTAGTATGGCCCAGTGTGATAGGTAAAGACGTAATGGTTTTAAACTGAAATTGTATAGATTTAGATTAGTTAGAAGTAACATATTTTTTATGATAAGGGTAATGAAACGCTGGAAAAGCTTGCCAGAGAGGTGATGGATGCCCCATCTCAGAAACATTCAAGGTCAGATTGGACAAGGCTCTGAGCAAACTAATCTAGTTGAAGATGTCCTTTTCATTACAGGGGGATTTGGACTAGATGGACTTAAAAGGTCTCTTCAGATCCAAACTATTCCACAATACTATGACTTCATGTTATGAAACAATTTTGAGTAATTCAATATGCCATTTGCTAAGTTAAAGGATATTTAATTATTTCCGTTGTACTTAAGTATTTAAAACAGAGGTATTCCTTTTATAGCAATCTAAGAATATTGAAGAATTGTTTACACTCCTCCTTTTACATGTATTTTTTTGCATATTGCACAAAAAATTTGGCTATTCTAAACCAAATTACGTCCCTGGTCTTACACAAAGCATCAAGAGACCCTGAATACTCTAGAAGATAGAACTAAGTTCTGTTGTAGAAAAATGAACAGCAGTAGCTGCAAAGACCACAAAGTCAACTTCGCTAAAAACAATGATTTCATTGTAGGTATGCAATCATTAACAAATGAGATTTCTAAAAAATATGTTAAAAAATTAGAAAGATCTTTTCAGTTCTTATTAAACTTTAGTAAGTTTTAAGCACAAATTCACTTAAAGTTGAAATATAAAAAAGAACTATGAAACATAGCAGTTATTTCTAGCATAAGCATGGCTACATAAAATATTCTTAAATTTTTACAAATCATAGTTGTTTCAGTAAGTTGCCTAATAGGTATTCAGACTTATCAACCTCTTTCCTAAACCCATATAAACCCATGGAATGCTTACTTTACGTAGCATGTCTTTTACTTTTTACCAAATAAGTTAACATGGCAAAAAGATTAGACTTGTTATAATTTAATTACAAGAAAACCCCAAAACAATCAAAACCAAAACCTTACAACAAAAAAACAAATCAACCAAATAACAAAAACAAAAAGAAATGAGCCCTCCTCCAGCTCTCTATAAATATTGGATACCATCATCTAGATTAATGGAGATTAATGCGGATGGTAGAAGAAATTTAAAAAAAAAATACAGTCAAAATTGTAATGTCTCTGATTTCCTTGTCTCCACACAGATATGTTCAATTTACATGTCCAGGATGAATGGGAGAAGAAATAACGGGCTTAAGTGCCACACTAGAGATTTTGATTGGACTTTAGGAAAACTGGAATATGTTGCCCAAAGGATATTACGAGTCTCCAAAACCGAAGGCCTTTGAAGGCAGCCTGAAAATATACTTGATATCTGTGAATGAGATAAGTCTGATCACGCTATGAAGCAGAAGTATCTGGACTGTACAATGCTGTGCCATTTACCTTTAATCTGCTCGATACTGGCCTAGGAATGCCAGTTTTGTGGGACAGCTGCAGATTAGTCCATGAGAAATGTTATGTTTCTTTGTTTGCTTGCTATTTAATTTCAGCCTTTTTTTGGAATAAACCCAGATTTTAGAAAGCTTCCCACGAAGTTCAAAACCTATTATTGAGTCAGATTTAGTGCAGAGCTTATGTCTGACACCTTCTAGGGCAGCAGCATTCCACAGCGTCAGAAACACTTCAGAAATCTTCCCAAGACCACAGTTGCCTTGACATTACTTTGTCAGCAGTGGCACAGCAAATTGAGCTCTTGTTTCTATTTAAGAACTTCAGAGATAGTGTGACAGGAAGTTTATGATTAACAAAAGGTCATCTTAACCAGAGAAAAAGACAAAACAAAACAAATCAACAGCAACAGCACACCTTTGGTATTAGAGAAGCAGTCTGCAAAGTTACCTTCTTTTAAAAACCAGAAAACCACAGCACCATGGCATTCCAAGCATGAGTTTATCCTGCTCTTTGTTCTGTGAGTTAATGATGGCCTGAATTCTAGAAACCCATGCTACAGTCTTGGTTCTGGTACTGATGCATGTGTCACTGAACTGCTATTTTGCTAAGAACAATATAATCTTCCTTTAGTTATTTTTAAGGGCTCTCATTCTTAATTTCAGTCGGGGAAAAAAAATCAACTTTTTTTTTTTTTTGTAAAATTTATCTATAAAGAGATTATAGAATTGCACAAAATCAAAACCATCAATTAGTTATGCCAAAGGCTTTACTTTGCTTCACTTAGACAAAATAAATTGAAAAATGGTTATATAGATTGTATATATAGTTCTCAGGCTGAAAAAGAGTGCAAAGAATAAACCTTGGTGCATGAAGTTCATTTGTAGGTATGCTGATATCTGATCCATATCTCTTTTCTCAGAGATAAAATTTGTAAACTGTTTACATTCTATTTCTGTGCATACAGATTCATGTAGACACAGAGATGAGTCATGTGCTTTTCTAATAGCAATGTGCGACCTGAATTAAGATGGCAATTGTATGCTTGGATTTTAAATTCTTGTTTGGATTTTAAATTCTTGTTAGTCTTATAAACCTATTTTTTTCTTGGGGGTACTAATGAAAAGTGTAAATAAATATAAATGATGTTTAAATGCAGCTTCCCATTCTAGCACAGAATGCTATTTTGTAATTCAAAATGTTTAGCTCTACTAAATAAGATATAAAGCACTTGCAGCAAAAATTAGGCACAGAGTACCATTAAAAGCCTGTATGAAGGAATGTAGTGGCAAATATTTCCTCTGTTCTTCAGTTTTGGCTTCTGGAGGTATAATAAGGGCAGATACTGTTCTGATCCTATGCAAAATGAATTGAAAGGAGTAGAGTGAAAAACTTGGTGGATTTGCCACCATTGTGGGATTTCCACCTTTATATTGCTTTAGGCATCACAAGCAGGGTTTTCAGAAGCCACTAAGGAAAACTACTTCACTAGAAGCAGTTATTGTCTCAGAGGTTGTTACAACACGAAGAGTTTTCCAGCCTGCAGGTGGATATTACACACCTTTTTATATTCTGTAACACACAAAGACATGGAGGTTTTATCCTCTAAGAAAGACCCAACAATCCCAAAAGCAAGCAGACAAATAAAACTGACCCCAGAAGTGGGCCCAGAGAGGGACAAGGAAAATAATAAACTTCAGTTTTACTTCAAAAATGATCCATGTCACAGAGTTTGGAGTCACTCGGGTGTGCCCAGTGAGCCTCCAAGGTCTCATAGAAGTCTTGTGGGGACAAATTAGACTGTTTAAGAAAGTAAAAGTATGTACAGCACAGGAAGTTCTCAAAGAGAGAGGCTCTATTTTGGATAAAAGTTTAGGGGTTTTTATATCAAAAAGATGTAAGAGAACATCACCACTTCGAGCAGCCAATAGATGCTGCTCTTTTTCACCTGGGGCAGTCGAATGATGATGATGTTTTGTGTTCTTTCAGACCAATATTTTTTTCCAAATGTCTTTCTTGTTTTTGGAATTAGAACTGCCAACAATAGATACTGATTCTTACTTTCTCAGGATGCTTTACTCTGTATTACAAACCATTTTTTTTTTTTAATCTCTTTAAATTATTCATTGTCTTTATAGTTCCTTGATTTTGCAATTAGGATGTGTCCAGTTTCTGGGTACTCAGCTGTACTTCAAAGACTCCAGCTGCACTTTTCAAGTGTGCTTCTGGTTCCCAGCTCCAGTTCCCAAGCTCACAGCCTGCAGGCTGGCAGGCAATTTTTCTGTCAGGATTTCAGAAGGCGTTTTCTTCTGGTCAATAATTTTCCCCTTTCTGTAACAAGGTTGCCTTTCTGTCTGCTCACCTTAGAGGAAGAGAGAGAAAAGAGGAGGTGTAATTCCAAGATCCATATTATTTTTCTTATCTGTGCTCTGGAACTATCTTACTCCATTCTATAAGTGTCTCAATCCTGACAGCATTTACGGCTCATGACACTGGGAAGAATGCATAAAAAACACTTGACAAAATAAACAAGGATGACCCTGGATTCTATGCATTATTGTTTCATTGTGTTTGAATGTCCCTACTGACAGGGAAAGATTTAAATTTTTAGCCTATCTGTAATTAATTATTCAGTAGTTAATTATATTAAAATTATATTGAAAAGAGAAGAAAACAAAATTTTTTTTCTTATTTCAGGCTTTCTCCTGAGACAAGAAAAATAGCCATAAGGAAAGAGGAGGGTTGAGTTGTGCATAGAATAATACCAGTCCTTGTGTATATAACTGTGGAATAAAAAATGTGAATGGGAAAGAGACTGCAGCAGCACCCAAGGTTTTGCATTACTGAAAGGGGTCCTGTATATCTGCCAATAACTTCCCACTAAATAGGAGGAATATAGTATAGTTAAGCACACCATTAGTATACTTACAATGACAGTTAGCTAGTCAGTGATGTAGTTACCCTCAATATATGTTGGTATTTCATTTTCTCCAAAGTTTGAGTCAAAGGGCTTTTCAGAACACATTTGCTTAAGAATGTGTTTCTATCTGAAATCTGCAATGTCTTTTCCTCAAATGGAAATGCCAGGCTGTTAAATTATGCATGTAAAGTTAAAAAGACTCTTCATGGCTACTGTTTGTCTTCTGAAAAGGGAAGACTACAAAAAGGTATAGTTAGTAATTAACAGTGTAGGTTTGATCTTTAAGAGAAAATTTTTTTTTTTTTTTGACAAATATGTCATCAACATGTCTTAGGCCTGGTAGCTGTAGTAGCATTTCTTTTAAAGACAAACTATAATGACAAGAAATCCACTTAATTGTCACTGGCATGTGGAAAGAGTTAGGTCTTTTACTCTCTGGAGAATGGTAGATGGTACCTCTAATGATATCTGCTGTTTTGGTTTGTGTTGGGCTTTTTGTTTGGGCTCTTTTTTTTTCATTTTGGTTTCTTTTTTTTCAGTTACTATTACATGTAAAAAATTGTTTTAAATTCCATGTCAGTTTGTTAATTTGCAGAGGACACTGAATTGGATGGGAGTGTTGATCTGCTGAAGGGTATTAAGGATCTACAGAGGGATCTGCAGAGCTGGATCAATAGGACAGGGCCAATTGTATGAGGGTCAACAAGGTGAAGTGCCAGGTTCTGGACTTGGATCACAACAAAACACCATGCAGTGCTACAGGCTTAGGGATGAGTGCTCGGAAAGCAGCCTGATTGAAAAGGACCTGGAGGTTTTGATTGAGAGCTGGTTGAACATGAGCCAGCAGTGGGCCCACGTGGCCAAGAAGGCCAATGGCATCGTGGTCTGTATCAGAAGTAGTGTGACCAGCAGGACTAGGGCAGGGATCATCCCCCTGTACTGGTGAGGCCACACCTCATGTGCTGTGATCAGTTTGGGACCCCTTATTACAAGAAAGACATTGAGATGCTGGAGTGTGTCCAGAGAAGTGCAAGGAAGATGGTGAAGGCTCTGGAGTGCAAGTCATACGAGGGAGCTGGGGCTGAGGGAGCTGGGGCTATTTAAGCTGGAGAAAAGGAGGCTCAGGGGGGACTTTATTGCTCTCTACAATTACCTGAAAGGAGAGTTGGTCCCTTCTCCCAAGTAATAAATTATAAGACAAGAGGACAATTGAGACTATGGACTCAAGTTGTTCCAGGGGATGTTTAGGTTAGAAGTTAGGGAAAATTTCTTCACTGCAAGGGTGGTTCTTTGGAACAGGTTTCCCAGGGAAGTGGTTGAGTCATCATCCCTGAAGGTATTGAAAAAACGTGTAGATGTGACACTTAGGGAGATGGTTTAGTGGTGGACTTGGCAGTGTCAGGTTAACGGTTGCACTCAATGATCTTCAGGGTCTTTTCCAACCTAAATGATTATACGATTTTTTCAGGTAATTCAAAAGGTGAACATATTTGACAAATTCCCAAATTGTCTGATGAGCTTTGCATACACTTGAACTGCTAAAAAGAACTAGTAGGCTGCATATTATTTCTCTCTTTAATGCAGATCCTATCTCTCATGCATCAGGATTTGGAAGTTCACTACAAGCTTATTTCTATCACTGATTCTTCAAGGAGTAGAGGATATATTTATGGCATCAATATTACTTATATCAATGTACTCTGAAAGTTAATTACTTTTGGAAATAGCAATGATATCATAATTTATTCTGGGCCTAGTTCCATAATTTTTCTTCTTTCAGAGCTGAAGCTGGAAAGAAGCCCCAATAAATCAGTTAAGTTCCTTATAAATAACAGTATTGACCTTGAATGAGGATGGAAAAATCAAGTTCTCTGCTGTCAAATTCCTTTATGACTGTTTTGATTTCAACCTTATATTTTGCCTACTTGTTTAATAGTGACATTTTCTATTGAAGATTCTGCTTAAACATTCATACCACAGTCAAATGTGATTCTTTATGAATGCTACAAACGAGAAATACTAAAGCTACTTCTTGTCTTTCTTATCAGAAAGAGCAATTTCAGCAGTACAAAGGAAGATATTGTGAAGTATGTTGTTTTCAGTTCCTTTGAAATGCTTGTATCTTATTCTGAGTCTCTTTAAGAAAATCACAATTGAGAAAAGCAAGGAAAAGGCAACAACTCCCTATTGTGTTTCTATTAATATAGCATCAGCCTTAAGTAGAAGTAAAAAGAACATAAACAGTTCTGGGTGGAAGAGAGAAGATGAACAGCAAAAAACTTGCAAAAAGAAATTACTATAAGCCTTGTGGTTTGTTTATGGTTGGTTTGTTTTCTTTCAAAGCTAAATATTTCATATTTCATTTTTACTTTGTATTCAACTGAAAGAATTGCTGTCTTAATGGCATTACTAAATCCTTCAAATCTAAGCCATTATCAGGAAGTACTGGACACAACAAGGGCCTTTTCTCGTTCTCAACACAGCTACTGAAGTCTGTCAGCTGGAAGCTTGGGTTAGAATTTCTACATTAACTACATTAACTTCATTAACTACATTTGTAGTAGTAATTTCATATTTTGTAAAGGACAATCTGTGTATAGAAAAGGAAATAATACAGTAGGAAAGTGATTTTCAATGTGAATTCAAAGACGAACATATTTTGTATAGCATTACATATATGCATATTTATCTATTCTTGCATACATACCTAAGCAATGGTAAAATTCCCGCTTCCATGCTTCGGTGGTAGTCTCTGAACTGAATTGTTTATTTGCTGATAAAAATTTCCAGCAGACATCTTTGTTATCATTGTTATTATCCATATCTGTTAAACATCATCAGAGTCTGGTGCTAATGGTTAGCATAGTCTTAGTTTCCTCTGGTAAGTCTTCCTCTAAATCACTAAGAAGAATCAGCTGAGTGGTAAAACTTCACCACCTCATGAAGCTCTACTGATTTCAGTTTCATTAAAATTTTAGTAGGATATATAGAGAGCAAACTTATTTATTTCATGTCCAATCTCTTCAATGTAATGCAACTCACACATGCATGTTTGCACTTGAACTAGCTATTTTTCACTAAAGAGTCTTTTTCATAATGAAGAAATATTAATGCTCAGAAATAACAATTATGAGAGAAAACCTTATCCCTGATGATCCACTTACAAGTTCTTTATCCCAAAGTCTCAGGTAAGTTCAACTATTTTTAACAAGATTCATAATGCTTAATATTTGTACTGGTATCATAAAGTCAGCACATAAACTCCCAGCTGAAAATTTAAGGTGACAATCTCTGTGAAATTAGAAATCTCTATAGTATTTCAAAAACAAAAGAAAGCAGAAAGATCCTTCCTTTTCTGGAAGTTCTTCCTTGCTGGAACTCGGATAAATAAGATCTGCATTTCAGAACTTCTATTCTCCCTCTAAACTTTCATTGACATATGAGAATATAGAGCTACCTCTAATCCTCAGGATTAGACGTAAGATTTATATGGACAGTGAGCGCTAAGAATCTAAACTGGGTGTGAGGAACTCTTTTGTCTTAGGACCGACATACTCGCATCAAATAACACATCTTCTGCCACATTCACATTCATTGTGATAGCAGTACTAAAGGTAGAACAGATATAACTTGCTTAATAAGTTAAAAAGAATTCAGAATAAAGTCCTAAATCAGAGTCTCACTTTAAGATTGGAAAATCTATTACTTGAAATGAAGAAGGCTTTTGGCTATAGAGGTCACCAGAACTTGAAAAAAATACAACAAACTTTAAATTTAAATGTCAAATTCAAATGTCTACTATGTAGACATTGACAAGTGGAAAATCATCCTATGTGCCCATCACAGTCCATGGAAAGCAGCAGACAATTCTATGTCAAACATGACTTCTTTTAGCAACTTAATTCTGTTATTTCAGAATTGATATCAGGTACCATTTGAGGTCCCCTAGGATGCTTTTGACATCCTCACTGGGTTTGCATGCAAACAAACCAGGCCTAACGACTTCCTAAACTGGCAGCTAAAGCTCAGGTGGGGTATCATAGAGTGCATTTAATGTCATTAGGCACCTATACAGATGTTACTGAATTATCTTGAGGTGCCTATGTGAAGATTAAAGTAACAGTATCTTACATAGCTTTTCTTCTTAAGGATAATAAAAGAAGTCTGTGGTGATTAGCTCAAGTAAAGATATTTGTCATGTGAGTGTCTACATTTGATTGGTAAATTATATCCTTTTTTACCCTGAAGGTGGCAGATAGTGAATAATATGAAATGAATATATAGAATGCAAAAGTAACAGAGTTGCAAACAAAAAAATCTAAGAGCGGAACAAGTCTGAGAGTAAAAGAATTACATTTAAGTGTCAATAGATTTGTTACGTATCTAAGCTCTCTATATACTTGATGAACATCTAGTCGTTGAAGAAAACACAGATCATCAACAGTAATATTTAGTTCTCTTCGAAGTACACACTTAAAATATTATTCAGTTCCTGAAATATTTGCACCTAGAGCTCTTTAAGTTTCATTCTAGACATCTGCAGAGGTCTGACAGGTATAACACAGGTCTAACAGGAAGCTATCTTGCTTCTGGAGCTGGAGTTGAAGGCCAGAGGGCTTACATTTATATAATTGCATTCTGCTTACAGCTAACTGTACCAACAGGTATAGAATTCAGATGGGGCAGACTGTTACTCTAACATAGTTGAAATTCACCACTTAATTCTTTGCAAATGTAACTCATTTATGTCTATATGGCACTATAAGAATATGATAGAGCATTAGGAATCCTTGTAGAATATATTACTAGCATGATAAAGTTGATGTCTGCAACTGTAACTTTTATATTAGTCTCTATACATATATAAGGAAACAATTACTAAAGAAAGTTTTGGCTGATAAATTTCAAAAATATACAACCTAAAGTCCTCAAGTAGCAAAGATCAAAAGATATGCTCTAAAGGGTCCACATAGCTTCATTTAATTCCTGATATCAGCTGTTGGCAATAATTGGCATTAGGATGATTGTTTGTGATAAAATACTGGTTTTATCCTTCCCATGTGCCCTCTTTAATACTTTCATCTTCCCAAGAATTTTCACAATGTATATTCAACCTAGCTTCAAAATTTATTTCACATTCAATGGCTATTGTGACATCAGAAGATAAAACTAATGAAATTTCTTGACTTCAAAGTTTAATTAAAACTTCAAAGTAAAACAAGGTAATTTTATTATTGTTTATTATCATTAATATTATTAATAATAATAATAATAATAATACGAATTAATATTAATAATACTAATGCTACCTTACATCTGTTCTTGAGATGGATTAAAAGAAAAGGCTGAAAGCCATCCTTCTGATGGTCTTGAAGGCCAGGTCCTTTACGCCTTTCTTTTTTGCAGTGGATGAATTGAACAAACTGCTGTTCCTTGACTAGCTTTATTGCTTATTCTCCTTTCCTGTTTCATCTGGAGATTACCTTAAGCTGTGTATGCACTTAGTGAAGACTCAATATTTCTGTATCTTCAGTAAATTTGTCCTTTTAAGCAAGGCTTGTAAGCTTGTAGGCATCCATCCTTACCACTTTCCAGCCATTCACTTTTCATATATAATAGTATGAAACATACTTAACATACACTAAAATATATGCAACTAAATAAAATGTTTACACCTTTCACACAAAAAGTAAAACCATACCTTCAAATAATCTCGTATTGTACTGTAATTGAACAGCAAAAAAATTATTAATATGAATACTCTTTTGATTTAAATGCAGTTTACATCTTTTGGTCTGATTACTTGGGTTGTAAACACACTAAAACATGCAAAATAGTTTATTGCCTCTTGTCTACACACTTACTGGAGACCTGACAGGTGATGACAGGTGAATTTCATGCCAGAATTATAAATTGCATAGACTGATAGCGTAATCCTTGGAGAATCAGCTAGTTTCTGTGGGCAGAGTACATACAGCTTTTTGTTATTTTTGTTTAGCTTTATTTATTGTATTTGGTTTTATTTGTGTTGTGGTTTTGTTTGTTACTGTTTACTTTTTTTTAATATATTTGTGATAAAATTGACAGGTCTTTTTGCTGGCTTATAATTAAAATGTATATAAGATCTTCTAAACCTTCCTTGATCATATTTTCTTTCCATTTCAGTGGTATTCTGGTTCTTGGAGAGTATCTTGACAGGTGTTACTGAAGGAGATGAAGAGTGCTACTTATTTCCATTTGGTGATTATCTTAGCTGACATATCCTGTCGTCTCAGGCATGGCTAGGAGTCAAAGAAAACATAGACCAAAATGCACTCTTCTTCATTAGGCAAATCCTTGTCTGTGCCAAGATTAGAGCTTCTTAAACCATTGTATTTGGGACTTTGTCATAGAATGGATATACCAAGAAAAACACTGTACTGCAAGTTCAAGGGGAAGCAAAATTAAGATGGTACTTGAAAGTGTATAGATTTCAATCTTACAATGACAAATTATGTCAACGTCATACCTGCTATTATCATCTCAATTTGTTTATGAAAGACATCAAGCAGACTTAAAAATGTGGTTAAAACCCAAAAAAGAATCTGATTTGACACATCCATCATCATGTACAGTGTCTGATGAAATCAGTCAATCTGTCTGCTGCAGGATCTTAGGAGTTTTGTCAACCAATAGGAACACAAAGACAAATAGTAAAATAAATAAAAATAAATGCATATTTGTGACTTCAGGAGCTGTAGCTGTTATTATGAATTAAAGCAATTTTGTCTGATAGCACAAATATCTGTTTAAAGACAGAGAGTATAAACAACTATCTAAAAGTCTTAAAATGAGATGGGGACACCACTGTCCAAAGCACTGTTTGTTAGAAGAAAATGTTTCTAAGTCTGATTGCAACCTGTTGCAACAGAACTTATGTGTGTGACACTGTTTTTAACTTAGGTTAAAAGCAACTTATTTGCTTCTTTTCATAATATCCATCTTTCATCATTTTCACTTTCCTACTGAAATTTAGGAGTTTTCTTAAATTGAAAAGGTTCTGATTACCATGGTATACATTCATAAAACTCTTCAGTGAGAGTGGGATTAATTTTGCTTTCTTTTACATGTCTGAACTTGAACTTGTTGCCTAAACTAGACATACTAGATAAGGTAGGTCTATCTGTGAATCACAGAATTACAGAATCAATTAGGATGGAAACTACCTCTGAGATGATTGTGTCTGACCTATGACCTAACACCACCATGTCAATTAGACAATGGCACTAAGTGCCACATCCAGTCTTTCCCTAAACACCTCCAGGGACGATGACTTCACCATTTCCCTGGGCAGCCCATTTCAATGTCTAATCACCCCTTCTGTGAAGAAATTCTTCCTAATGTCCAATCTAAACCTCCCCTGGCTCAACTTAAGACTGAATCCTCTTGTCCTATCACTACTTAGCTGGGAGAAGAGGCCAACTCCCACCAGGCTACAATCCCCTTTCAGGTAGTTGTAGAGAGTAATAAGGTCACCTCTGAGCCTTCTCTTCTCCAGGCTAAACAACCCCAGCTCCCTCAGCTGCTCCTCATAGGACATGCAGTCTGGACCCTTCAGAAACTTCTGTGTTCTTCTCTGGGCACACTTCAGCACTTCAATGTCCTTCCTGAATTGAGGAGCCCAGAACTGGACACAGCACTGGAAGTCAGCCTTATCAGTGCTGAGTACAGGGGAAGAATCACTTCCCTAGTCCTGCTGACCACACTATTCTTGATACAGGCCAGGATGCCATTGGCCTTCTTGGCCACCTGGGCACACTACTTGCCCAGGTTCAGCCATTTGTTGCAACTCTCTGCAGAGCAAGAGGCTGTTGAGCACAATGAGGATGTTTCCCAGGGGGTGTCCACATGACGCACTTCCAAATCTTAATGACTAATTTGAAAGCCCAGCTTTTCAAAAGAGGAGAGTTCTTTCTATACAGGCAGAATATACCTCCACCATCTGTACCACACATCACAGGAACATCGTGAAATCCAGGGGTATCCAGCCTGATCTCTGGATTAATTTACATAAAAGTAGAGATACCTGTAATTTTTTATTCACCACTAGCATTTTAACATGTTTTTTAAAATTACGCAGCTTCACAATCACATTTCCAAAGCAAAATGAGACATGACCCTTATGGTCTGTGTTTATTTCAATGCTGATTGTGTCCATGTGTTGACAGTGTGGCTTATCGTATCTCACTGTTATGATTTGATTGGTATTTCCACTGCCTGGCAAACAGCACAATAAAGGAACCATGAAGTCTTCAACATGCTGGTACTTTACAATATCTGTGTAAAGGTAAAATGAGTTAACCCCTCTGCTGATGTCTTCCTACAGGGAAATAACTCAGTAGCAACACTCTGAGAGATCCCCAAAATGTGTGCCAGATCCCAAGCGGTAGAAAAAGTGTAAAGTTTCATATAAATTTTTAGCTTTATTTTCTGTATGATTGGGTCATGGACCCCGCCCATTGCTGAAGAGTTAAGAGCGGAAGCTTTGCTGTGAGGGTTAAA
Source organism: Lepidothrix coronata (assembly GCF_001604755.1). Classification (NCBI taxonomy): domain Eukaryota; kingdom Metazoa; phylum Chordata; class Aves; order Passeriformes; family Pipridae; genus Lepidothrix; species Lepidothrix coronata. The sequence goes on from NW_016690261.1 coordinate 2,465,841, forward strand.
AAGGTGTTTCATGTTAATACCCCTTCCGTGAAGTGTACTGCCATGCCTTACTGTGCAATGTCATTTCAGAGATTGCATCTTCACTGCGTGGGTTTTATATTTCCATCAGCCTCACCTTCCCACTAACTAGAGGGCTCCAGAGGCCTCACAAGCTGTGCATGAAAGTTTGGGCTGCTGTTTTGTGTGCAGATTCTGGTCCTGGCATTGCTGAGTGGCATGATATAGAAACCCTCATCTACCATCCTTCTTTTTTTCTCTTTCTATACTGCCAGGAACTAGACTGTCTGCCATGGTGCAGCCATGTGTTCTGCAATCACCTTGTTTCTTTTCAAGGTTTTTCTTACAGCCTCGTGTAAGATGTAAGCATCTTGAATTGCTAGCTACGTTGACACTTGGCTTCAGCTGAGATCAGCAATTTGCCTTCTAGCATCTTTGAAAGGGAATTTATGCCCCCAAAGCTTCCTACCTTTAATTTTAGGGTTTTTATTTTATTTTATTTTATTTCTGTCTGCTGTGTAATCATTTAGCTTTCAATGACAATGCAATATCATCATCTGTATTCATGGAGCACTAAGTATTCTTTCTCCCTTCCTTTTCCTTTGGTATGCTAATCAGTTTCCATAAAACAGAAATGTGGCCAGAAATTCTAATTTGATGTCCCACGTAGGTTCATTTCTTCTTCAAAGGAAAACTATGAATAAGCATGACATTTATATATGTCCAGAAACATAAAATAAATTATGAGATTAGGTACGGTATGTGTTTCCAAACAAATTTAAGAGATCTAAAGTCTTGTAGAAAACATAAAGAGATTAAAACACCATACAGCCTGAAATCTAAGCTGTTAAGTGGTTACATTAGACCACAACATAATTTTGTCTGGTGACCAAGTATTTTCATTTCTAATGAACACATAACAGATATTTGCTGATGACATAGTAGAAATAGCCAGACTCTGGAGAGGACTTGGAGAAGAGGAAATTAGCCTGAGGGGTGGGATGCATTTTTGCACTGAAGTGACTGTAGTGACTGTAGTGACTATAGACTGTGTGCTTGATTTGGCTATCCTTATTCACTGATCCTAAGAGCTTCGTGGGGATGGATATAGGCCCTGAACAGAGGGAAATGATGCCTTAATCATAGTTCCAGGGGCTGATCAAGGCACTGCTGACTAGCCACCTTGCTTGTCATTATGCTGGAAAAAGTCTGCAACATGAAGTCATTCATCAGAAAAAGTATGCTGTAAAATATACAAAATAAAGAGAGGTAGGGAGCTTAGAGAGGAATGTGAGAAGTTTTATGAAAAGTTTTCAGGAGAAAAGGGACAGCAGACTGAAAAATTTTGTAATTTCTTTTCTAGAACACCCATTTGTCTTAGTACATTTCATCAATAATCAAAAGGATTTTAAAAATGAGTGGTTCAGTGATAATCTGTTTAAGATCACTGCATGTTTTTAGAGTGTTCCACTTCCAGAAGACATGTTATTCACTAACAGGCTTAGGTGACTAATTTGAAAGAGATTCTGAGAGCAATCTTATTAGTTCTATTGGGAATAACACCTGGTTTTATAATTTACTCTTATTGAAAGAAAACTGCAAAGTGTAAAGAACAATATCCGTGGAGAAACATCACTTGGCTTCAACAGTAATAGTTCCAAGACAAAATGGTTTTTATAATAATTCTAAAGGTAAATTAAAGCAAAAGCAACCTATATGAGTCAATGTCCCTAACTTTAGGCATCCTTCATATGTCTAAAAGATAAGGTACCTGCAGCAGTACTTTATTCTCTGTATAACCAATAAACACAGGCTGACATGGGGAAATGCTCTCAATCTAAGTAAGATGTAGCTCTTGACAGATATCTTCTATACTTCATAGACTGAATAAGAATCCCAAACTATGTAGTACTAGGAATCCCAATCTATGTAGTACTAAGTAAAATAGAATCATTAATTGTTCTCCAAGAAGCAAAGACAAACAAGCTATCATTGCTTTTGCTTATTTGCCCCTAGAGTAAGTTGTCTTTACCAGTACTATGGCATTTGACATCTTCTTCAGTCATATAGTGTTCCTTTGCCCCCAGTTACAACTTTTTGTGGTGATTGTATGTTTGTTTTTCCAGCTTGGACATCCGAAACAATTTTGAATTTTAGTGCAATTTACTGGTATATTGGATTTATGCTATGAGGTTCTGAAAATGAAATAATCCTGCAACCTTTCCTAAGTATTGTTCTGGAGAAAGCTGCTTGGAGCTCTTCAAAGCAGAATCAAACTAGAGCTAACAGCTAAGTTCAGGTATATAGAGATTGACTTCTCTTTCTATCCATCTGTCATCAGGAGTACAGCTAATAGTATTTACCTTACTGCTACAACTGTTTTTCTTCACATGAGTACACAGACAGAAATCCAGCATTTAAATTAGCTGAAATGGATCTCACCTGCTAAATTTAGAAGTGAAATCCTCTGTTGTCTTTTCTTATGCAGTTTGAATTGATCCCTGTTCTTAAAGATAACAATTTTCTGACAAATTCAAGCATTTGTGACTACAGATTTAAAACAGAGCTCTGCTGCATATTTAAATTTCATTTTATTGTCTTTTGCTTGTGGCAAACCGCAGAATTTAATTTAATGGCAAAATAATCCAACAAGCTGTTTTGGGAATGGAACTGTCTTAGGATAGATATTATGTTGATGTCAATGTCCCTTAGATGGAATATTGAACAGCTGTCTAATCATAAAAGAAATAATTAAAGGAGTGCTCCACACACATGCTATTTGTTGATGGGATTGATTTAGGGCTTGTGAATCTCCTCAGCACTTGTCCATGCACATACATCAAATCTAATGTGCATATGTGGATGAGGAGGTCTTCTGCAGTGCATTTTATCAATATGGATTGCTTAACCAGAGAAGAGTATATGTGTTGTTGGAGGAGAAAAGGAAATTAAGGAAGTATGCCATGTTCAACTCTATCCACTCTGTCTTCCTTTGCTTTGAAGGCTTTAGGAATCTTCTTTCACTAGAGAAAAGTCCAGCATTCAAGAGTCCCTGCAATCTCCAGAACAGTAGAGTAGTAACCAATTCATTTACAAGGCCAGTAAAAAATTCTTGCATGTCCTAGTAAAATGTGTTGCAATTTCTGTTCTTTGTACTTAATAACCATGGAAAGTTTATATAATTACTCTAACTGAAGCCTTAAAAAAAGTAAATTCATTTTGCTCTGCATTGTCCATTGACACTTATAAAACCTAAATGCCGCATAAAAGCCTTTGTAGTTCAAATTTCTTCTACATTACATGTTTTAAAGGTCTTAGTGGATTTTTTGGTGTGCCATCCTAAACAGGGAATGGAATGAATATACTGTCAACTTAGAGATCCGCATATAACTATTCAGAAAAATTTGAACTTGCCTCTCGGGTATTATGTTGTTAAAGTTATCAGCAAAATAATGCCATGGAGGAAACCCCTATTTTCAAAGCTGTTTAAGTGTTTGTTCATGCTCCGGTGACATAAAAAATCTGTTTAAAAGTAAATAACAAAATGCTAGAAGGCATGACTATTGGCATTAAACCCACAACAAAATGAAATTTTGAATGCCTGTATTAAGATAAAATTATGCTAAACATTAATATTATATACTTGCTTATACTGTATGTTATGTATACATGGATATATGTATTTTATTTCTTTGTTAGTGATGTTTTTGGGTTTGTTTGGGTTTTTTTTTAATAATTACTTCTACATACCCTCCATCTAAAATTCCTCCAGAATTGGTTTAATTGGTGTCTGCAACAAATCAGTAAAATTTCTTTTTGCTAAATGCTTATATTTCATAGTGAACTTGAATCAGAAAATTAGATCATTTATGTTTCTAAGTAAGATTTAATACTTGTAAGGCCTTTAAACAATATTAGGAAAGTCAGAGTTAAATTCAAAGCACTCAGAAAGGACATTTTCTGATCTTGTAATTCTTATAAATAAGTAAATTCTCCTGTTGCATGGAGAACTCTTACAAGCATCAGTGACTACAGCATTAATTACCTTAAGTCTGGTAGGCATTCAAACTCAAAGCTATATTCCCTTGTCTGGGACTGTCAAGAAGAATGTTAGTGTCAGTTTGTTAAACGTTTCATTTAGGCCTGTCTCTGCCATCTTCTCTCTATCCAGATATTTCTGTTCATAGTAATCTTTCTGAATTGGAAATAGGCCAGAAAAGACATTATTCATTACAATTTTTTAATGTACCAGTGGAACTGCAGTGCAAGGACAGATTGTTATTTCATATTAAATCAGTGAAGTGACTGAGATATTTTTTTTTCCTATATTGTCAATATACAGGATCAAGCCTTAAATAAAGGGGAATAGTTTCTGAGGAAAGAATACTTAATAATATAGAAGAGATTGTCAATAATGAGATAGGCATGGAGAAAATGATTAATTAAAGAACCTGATAGGAAGCTAGTGAAGTAAAGTAAGAAATAGAAGATGAAAAGCTGATAGATTTGATTTACATAATGAGAAAGACTGAACTCTGATGATGATGATGCAAAATACGCAAGAGACAAAGGAAAGTTTAACAGGGAGAAATAAATATGTTGAGGCATTTTAAATGAAGATTTCCTGAAAATAAAGAATTCAACTCAGTAAATGTGGTCTGAGAGACTGTGGTTTTATTTCTAAATAAGACGGCCAAGCACAGAATTCTTCTTTGAGATCAAGTGCCACCAATGGGCTCATATGCACAGTGCTTAGGGCAAGTGCACTTTATATCAGATTACTCTCAAGGATTTTTGGACAGGTTCAAAATGGAACCGCTTGACAAGCAAGGGCAATTAAGTCTGCATTGTTCAGCCTCACTCTATTATTTAACAAGGTAGACTTCCTCAAAAGATGTAGAAGGAATATAAAACATGCTACAGGAAAAAAAATTGAAAACAAGGGGAAAAGAAAACAGAAGCTGTAAAATGAAAAGCCAAATCAACAACAATACAGTTCAAAGGAAGCAGATGAAGGCTTTCAAAATTAGTTTAGAAGCACATCAGGAAGTTTGCTTCCATATGGGGAAACAATTCATATGTTTGCCTCTGTTCTGACATTTGAATGTAAACTGGTCAAGGACAAAGTGCAGTTTCAGCCACTTAAGATTATGGGACTGGTATCTCTTCCTGATATCTTACTATCAGCTGACACAACCTTATTCTATTATCTGCCACCTCTTATCATACAGGCAGCTGAGGAAGAATGTGATATTCTGTTTTCTTCTGCACATCTGGTTCCCAAGCTCTTAGTCCATTGGACTCTATAATCTATAATCATTAATTGACCAGACAAAAAGATACCTGAACATCAGCCCTTCTACAAATTAAGACCAGTGATAGCCAAAAAAAGCTACATGAAGCTGTGGCATGCTAGCAAGGATGTGGTATGATATCCAGAAACAAAAAAGCAATATATGCTTACTTTGAACACTAAAACCCTCCCCACTGAAACAAACAAACAGGCAATCAAAACAAATCATGTTATCTTTCTGACTTTCATTTGAATGATTTGGAAGTATAAAAATGACTCAGTAACAGCTTATTTTTATATTTACCTAAATCACTTTATGGCCATTTGTTAGGCTTTCAACACCTTACTCAAGTGCTGGAAGCATCTGATGAGGGCACTGAACTCTTTATCATTGGGTAAGATTGTTGCAAATCTTCACCTTATGAAACTGTGGAGTAAGAAAAGAATAAGTGAGTTGCATAAGAAGCAGCTACACTCTAGCTCACTGCTGTCACTATTTTAGATATGAAGGCTGCTGCGTCTCCTGAAGGCAAAGCTACTATCTCCTCTTCCTTTGCAGCTGTAGTTAGATACCCTAAAGAAGCAGATGGGTCAATATAGTTCCATCTGCTTTTTTCTGTCATAAACTGAAAAAGATGTTTGGATTTTGGTAAAAAACTCATAACATCAAGTCAAGAGGTAAGGAAAACTAGAAAAAATTTCATTTGGATTTGCAATTCATCTTGTCTCTTTAAGAGGTTCTCTGTGTACCTTTAAATGTACTCTGTGTATCTTTAATTGTATTGAAAAGTTTTAATTAGTTAACCAAAGTTTTGAGTTTATTAAACACACTTGGTATGGCATTAGTTGCTACTTATAGCTGTTATGGTTTGAAGTTGCAGCAGTGATATCATATGTTTTATTCCTACAAAACCCGCACAAATATTGTGGCTTAAATATTTGTGTAAATTTGAGAAAAAGACATAACCATTATGAAAGTTTAAAATTAAGAAAGGCAACAAGAAACTGCATATTTTTTGTCTTCTCTAAAGAACTGGATGTGGAAAAAATATTTGGTCATTTTGCACAGATATTAAAAATTAAGTATCACATACTATTACAGTATTTTGGCACTTTTTACTTCTCTGTACTTTTCAAGCAACACATTTAAAAGTGCTGAATCCTTAGTGAGATCTCCCTGAAGGACTTAGACTTTAGTTCAAGAATTTATGCAAAAGCATCATGCAAAATATGGCCCTGAGTTAGCTCTTCTAATCCTTAATGGTAGAGGAGGGAACTAAGCAGGTAAATTAGTATTTACAAGAACAAACCACAAAATTGTCAGGTTGAACAGGAACTATTTTCAGTGAAACTAAGTTGGAAGTTCCAACTCTCAGCTAGGACAGCTGACCCAAACTGGCCAAAGGGATATTCCATGTCATGTTACACCACCCTCTATATAAAAACTGAGGGGAAAGCTGTCTAGGGTCCATTGCTCAGGAACTGGCCGGGCACTGGTCAGTAGGTGGTAAACTATTGCACTGTGCATCACTTGTTTATATATCGCATCCAACCCTTATTCTATACCATTCACATCATATACTTTTCAATATACCACAAATCACCACCGTCTTTCCTGTCTTTTGATATATACACACCGATTTTATTCCCTTGTCCTATGGGCCATCCCTTTAAAATGTTAACTTCGTTTAGTTCATGACTCTGGGTCATTCAAGTCAGGAGAGATGGTGTGTAGTATTGGATTGTTGTATGCTGAAGTCAGTTCTCGTTCCATCACCAGTGTCCTTGTCCAGTTCTATCATGGCTATAGTTGCTCTATGTCCTATACCTAACAGTATTACAGTAAAAAATCATCCACATTAATAAAGAACATATTTTTATAAAATTGTTTTAAAATGCTTGGCTAGCTCAGTTCGTAGAGCATGGGAATTTTAATCTCAGGCTCATGGGTTCATGTCCAACGTTGGGTGGTAAAAAGGGCTGTTGTGATTCAATCCATCAGGCAGCTAAACACCACACAGCCATTTACTCACTCTACCCCTCTGCCAGTGGGAGGGGGGAGAAGACTGGGGAAAAAAAATAAATTCTGCTTGAGGTAAAGATGGTTTAGTAGAATGTAAAATGAAGGGTAAATAATAAAAATAGTAACAATAATAATGACAATAGTAATTGTCATTGTTAAATTATAATATACAAAGCAAGGGATATACAATGCAATTTCTCACTACGTTCCAGCTGATGTCCAGACAGTTCACAACGAGCAGCCCCCAGACAGCTCTCCCACTAGTTACGTACTAAGCATGATGCCATATGTTACGGAATATCCCTTTGGTCAGTTGGGGTCAATTGGCCTGTCTGTGTCTCCTCACAACCTCTTGTGCTCCCAAGCCTTCTTGCTGGCAGAGCAGTATGAAAAGCTGAAGAGTCCTTGACCACTGCTTGGCAACAACAATAACATCAGTGTGTTACCAACATTACTCTCAACCTAAATGCAAAACATGGCACTGTACTAGCTGCTGGGAAGAAAGTTAACTCTATTCCAGTTCGACAAGGGCAAAAGTAAAAAAAAAAATGTCACATACTTTTTTCACACTGTGCAAATAAAGGAGCTCAAACTGACTCCATGGAAGCCAGCTTTGGAAATAGATAGAAGCTTTAACACAGCAGTATGACCTGGAAGAATGCAAGGCTGGAACATGAGAGCAAGTTCAGGTGCACATTTATACTCAGACTCCTTTTCCTTATGTATTTGCATCTGAACCCTATTTATATTCTTGCAAAGATCAAGTACCCTAAAAACCTTGTTATAAGCAGCCATAATTCTCTTATTCTTCCCTGCCAAAAAAGCCCCAAAACTCAATCCAAAAGTCAGGACGCTAGACTCAGAGGCAGACTACATGAAATGAAAGGGACCCCCATACACATGCAAATCCTTGTCCTGCTTGAGTCAAACAAAATGTCGTGACTCATTTTAGTGAAATGAAAGGTTTATCCAAAGATTGCTCTCACAAGTGGGTATAGTGTCTCTGAAATCCCTAAGAAGCTAGCAAATACAGCTTAAACCATCTGAAGAAGCTTTGCTCACTTAGCACAAATGAGTCTAGTAAGAAAACTGGTATTTGTAGCACACTTGCTTGTGTGAGAAGAAAGCTGTTAAACTGAACTGGATAACTGTCTCTTTCTTTGCAGAATACCTATTTTAGAATTTGATTTTTTCACTCTTTTCTAATTATAAAGTCTACTTTGGATTAAGCACACTCAGTTCAATGTGATTCAGGTAGAGAATTTAAAGATCCTTAGTAATTTTAATTTTTTTAATTGCTCTTATTACAGCATTTTAGACCTTTGCCTTTTAAAGGTGTTTCAAGTAAGATCACAATTAAGTTGTACCAAATGTCATGGAACAGCTGGCATCCTTATGTCGTAGAGGACTGGCAATATGGATCATCAAAGATATGGGAAATGCCATTCTCCCATTAAAAAAACTCTTGATGACACATCATTCAAGATTTTATAATGCCAAACCCCAGCATTACTTTTGAATAATCAAGATTTAATTGATCTACCACTTTTTTCTTTTCATGTGTTGCATCATGCCATTGTTCTTAAGATAAAGAACCTTCTGCTGTATATTGTAGATAACTTTTTTTAAAATCACGGAAATTACATATGTCCTAAATCATACTGAAAAAAATATCTTTTTAAATGGATGACTGAGATAACTGCAAATTTGCAAGGGCCTGCACAGGAGTGATAGACAAAGAATAATTTTTAAGTGTGATAATACCAGGTCTTTGCAGCATTTTTATATGCTCACAAATCTCAATAAGTCTTCCTTCCAGCATAAATTCTCCATGTTTAGTATGATTTCATATTTAATCTTACTGACCTTCTTCCTTTCCTCCCTTCCTTCCATGGAATGTCATGAAACAAAAATCAGAACCAAAACATAAACCCAAAAAACCCAAACAAGCCTGCTGCAAATTCTGCTTTAAAAAATTACGCTTTAAAAGTGTCACTACCACTACTAAATGCAATATCAATAGAAATGTTTTCTTCATATTTATGGATATTCTTCATATGCTAAAATGAGGTTTCCATTTTCAGTTTACATATAAATTTCATGAGTGTTTTGGATTGGTTTGACATAATGTTTCATAACTTCATACTTTAAAGGTTGATACAATATTTTAGTATTGACATCAAAGGTATTTCAGACCTGTGGGTTGGCATTTTGAGGAACACTATTCTACACCTTTTTAGACAGGTAATTGTAGCTGTACATGGTAAGAAAACTGAGTTTTCTGAAAGGGAAAAGTAAAAAAGGAAGAAAATCTTTCTGATCTTCCATCGACTTTTTAAACTAAGTTTATAACTTCCTTGCAGACCATCATATATAGAACCATCTGTGACAATTTTTATAGATTCTTCTGACAGTCTGTGCAATAGTTGAACCACACCTTGTACCTTGCTCCCACTTGGTTTTTGCCAGGACTTAAATCACCAGTGAGACAGGTTCTTTTTATTATCTTGAAAGATCTGGATCATAAATCATGTGACAGTCAAAGGAAGCACAACAATTCTATGGCCTACAGTATAAAGCAATTGCAACACACAAAAGTTTATTATCATATTTAAAGAGAAATAGTGCAACTCAGTCTGGTTTGGGCAGCTTTTTTATAACATCTTTATTTTCTTTTGTCAAATTGTAAATATCATCATCTTGCAAAGAACTACCATGAAAGTATTTCAAGGTAGTTTGACACAATGAGTGCTTGTAACATCATGGGAAAAAAAGTGTGCAAAGGTAATTCAAGGTGAAAAAACATTGAAAAAAAATTATATTGCATTTGCTAAATTTCAAAGTTACAGCTACTGCCTAGAAACCAAGCAGTAAAGACTAGATAACAGCCTTAATTTTCCATGTAAAATAGTTTATGAAATAACTTTTCATCATGTTTCTAGTACTTGCTCTCCTGCTGCTGTTAGTGCATTCTGCACTGAACTGGTGGAGTGCAGTACACTGACTTATGGGACTTACAGGGAAGTCTGTTAGAGCATCTATTAGATACCCACCTGCAGTCCATGGAGGACCCCATGCTGGAGCAGGTGCCTGGCACTGTCTGTGGACCCAGGGAGAGAGGAACCCGCAGTGGAGCAGGTTTGTTGGCAGGACTTATGACCCTGTGGGGGACCCACGATGGAACAGAATGTTCCGGAAGGACTGCACCCCATGGAAAGGACCCACACTAGAGAAGCTGGTAAAGGACTTTCTCCCATGGGTGGGAGAAAGTCACACTCCTCCCATGCTGGAGCAGGGGAGGAGTGTGAGGAGGAAGGAGTGGCACAGACAATGTGTGATGAACTGACCCCAATCCCCAATCCCAATTCCCATATGCCGCTTGAGGGAAGAGGTAGAGAAATCATGAGAGAGGTTGAGGCCATGTAGAAGCAGAGGGGAAAAAATGTTTTTCAGATTTGTTGTAATTTCTCATTTTCCTACTCTGATTTGTTTAGTAATGGGTTAAATTAATTTTTAGCCACGTGGAATCTTAGTGTAGCACACATAGCATAGTTCACCTTACCCTCTTCATATAAACTTATGCCTTGTTAAACAAATATGTCTTTGCAAACCTGTCTTTGCAACACTGCTGAGGAACTTAAATAAACTTTTTGCATTTCTCTACGATGGGAAGCAGCATGCAATATTTCAAAGCTCTAGCAGCATGGAATATTTCAAAGTAAGTTTTGGGGTTTTTTTTCCTTTTGAAGTGGTTTTATACCTCAGTTGAAAAAAAGAGTTACAAATTGTATAATAATAAAATCTCCATAGTCTTGGAACTATAAGCAATTACTGGAATAATACAATTATCCTGGAAAAAGAAGTACAGGAAAATCAAATTAAAATGTTAACATATATAAGAAATATACTGTGTTTTTCTAAAGATTTTTTCATCTTGTTTATTTTCCAATAGCAGAATAATTGTTAAAGTTTGGATTTTCAGCAATTATTTTTATGTAATAATATTTCTTTTCCAGATGAATAATAATATTTAACTTTTTCTATTTTTGGCATAAATGCAATAGCAAAGCCTTCTGGTACTTCAGGGTTTTTTAACCCAAAACCTTAATTGTGCCTCCATGGTTCATTGGGTAATTTAGGTCACCAATCCATTCAGATTAATATTTCCATTCTGTTCCTGAATAGTAGAAAAATCAAAGAGATCCTGATTCCCCTATTCATGTTATAATAATTTTACTGATCAAGACATTTAGAAAAGAATCTTCTTTTAATCATGTTTATCTAGGCTTATTCTACAAATTTAGCTGTCACAGGTAGCAATCAACCATTTGGGAGATCACAGCAATCTTTATTAGATTTAATTTCTATAAGGATATACTTTCTTCAAAATATTTCTTTTTCACACTCTAAGTAAGTGACTAAAAGGCAGTCATCTTGAGTTTTGAAATCATTAAAGGTAAAATAGTATTTTCTCATCCAGTATGTGCATATATGACTAATAGTGTAAACACTGCCTCTGACTAGTTTGGAACAAAGTTTATATTTGAACTGCATTAATGTTAAATGTGTTGCACAAAAGTGAAACATGAAAGTATGAAGGATATAAACTACCAGTCAGTCTCAGTTGTAGTTGGCCACGGAACAAACTGTTTCATTATGGTAGGACAGAACTGTCCAATTCATACCATAAACCAGAGAACTGGTTGTAACTTAATCACTCTAGATCTTTCTATGTAATTTTTCTATTATTTGTCAATAGAAATGGTGTTCCTAAATTATGAAAATTTTGAAAATTTCACTCTTAAAAATCGTCTCACTGAAGAGCCTACTTTTAAATTTCTTTTTGTAACCTAATAAAGACTTTCAATTGAGTAACTTGATTATGAATAACACAAAAAAAGTCTGTCATTTTGATCCAAAAACTATGACTATATTTAAGTCTGTGTGATGTTCCCTTTGATTGTAAAATCTCAAAGATTATAGGCCCAGAGTGGCCAAGCATGGATGTTCTTTACCTCTCCTTACCTGTGCAGTGAACAGTAGCATTGTCACAAAATTCCTTTTCTTCTCTTATGGCAGAACTGGATAAATATAGCTGATCAAAATTAGATAACAAATTGCCATTTTTTGAAAAAATAACTCAAAAATATTGTTTGAAGAGAGTCTGATGATGGTTGGCCTCAGCAATGGTGAGACCATTCCTCTGTATTCCTATTTTTAGAGCTTTATTGATTGCATATTATATTCAGAAAGTCCATACACAGATTTTTACATCTCTCAAGATATACTTGGAATCTTATCAATAATAAGATATCTATCCTTGATATAAAGTATGAATCTGATTGTAATACATTTCCCTCAAAAATGTGGCATGCGAGTCTATTTACTTAAGCTAGAGTGCTAGAAGAGCTAGAAAACTGGAATAGAGATTAATTTTTTGCATTAGCAAACAATGTGTTTGTTATTGTTATTTTCAAAGACAAGATCTCCAGAGGACATAAAGCCAGCCGCAATGGAATATGTTTGGAGTATAATAGAAAATGTGGATCTAAAGTATTTCGTTGTTTGCTTTTCTTTTTTTACTGAATGATGCCTCAGATGGCAAATTGGCATTAATATTTTCTGACTTAACACTACTTCTACTTCCTGATTTTAAACATCTGATGCAAGTTTATTTTCATTTCATTTAGTAGCCCCAGGACAAACAGAAATCTTGCTGCTGCTTATAAAGAGAGAAAGAGAAAAGAACCTGTCCAACAGACTAATGTTAATATGCTATGAAATCCACAGACACTCTTGTTCCCTGAGGAATAGGTGTGGTGTTAGTATCATGTTGCTGAAATCCTTTTTCTTGAATAAAATTGACAGATATGATTTGAGCATTACAAGACATTGGGAATAGATTGAGGCAATATTAGACGCTGACTTTCGGAATGATGAAACACTAGAATGGCCTTTTTTGGGTAGGTCTGAGCATTGCAGTAAAAATAAATGAATAAAAGACAAGCATTGTTCTCATTGAAAAAATAATTTTCTTTCAGAATTTGTCTCCTACCTGCTATTAGTTTGCTTCATAGAATTTCCATGTAACTCCTCTGGAAGACTGTTTTGCTTTGGCTGTAATTAATACAGATTTTATTCTCTAAGTTCAATCCTCATCAGTCTTGAGTAAAATCACCTTGTGACTCCACCAATCCCGAGAGAAAAAAACACCTCCAAGTCTTGAATAAAACCTGACCCTACAAATTTTTCCGTAATTGCCATTTATTTACTCTTTAAATTTATAGGGAAAATTGAATTCCAAGTCTCAGAAACTGAAGTCTTTGGTAGTTCAGCATATTATGTCAATCCTTTGCAGTTTTAATAAAACTGCCATAATTTTTAGCTCCATATATATGTATGGCTTTAGAACTATTCTCGCTGTCTCTTAAAAGAAATCCATCTAAAAATTGTTCTTTCATGCCTGTGGGGAAAAAGAAAAATATTTTCATGACACTAGAATTCCAATTTTTTTCAGTATTTGTCTTCAGTTTTATCTAATTCACACTTATTTTATAAAAAGTTCTGTACAATGATACTAAGACATCCACTGACCAGTGCCATGTCAGTCAGACCACTATCAGTCAATGTCAGCAGCAAATACTTCATGTAAAAATCAAACATCAGCCCATTATTGTGAAGGTCATCACACTGCACAGTTATAACCACCCAGTAGTTGTGTTCATATATCAGCCCAAGGTAAAGCTATTTGAGAGAAAAGCATCCTTCTCATTCTGCCAGTGATGCACCCATCCCTGCCAGAGGCACACTGACAACAGAGAAGCCATGTCTCCTACACTCAGCACCAGTCCATCAACCCTCATTCAGTGCTTTCAGACTAGTCTATTTGACATCTGGGCCTTCTTTATGTTTTCTGTTTCTAGAGAGTTAAATTCCCTTCTTGTGCAAAAAGAATGATGATCTTTTTTAAGGGCCACCCACTTTATTGTGGCAGTATTGACACCCTGGGTCCTAGGTAACCCATTCAGTCCTCACTGTGGGGTTACTGAGAGGATCCTCTGCTAGGAGTGTTAAATTTAATTTGGAGGGGAGAATGGAACAGCAGTGTCCCTTATTTGGAAAGAGAAGAACTGAATGCTCTGGGGAAGACATCTTCTGTAGACCGAAAGACTAGAACTCAAAGCATTTGTCACACCAGTTTTGGCTTGGTATGCACCCAGACTTGATATTTACCTTAGTACCTAACACAGGCATAGACACAGGGCAATAAACACAGGGGGTTTGATCTGGTCTGGTTTTGTTCTAACAGAGTTCCCAGCACAGCTAGTCACAAAAAGATGCAGCAGCTGCACGTGGCATGGGATGGGAAATGCTAAAATGATCTTTATAAATGTGCAAGGTTTTCTCAGGATTCTCCCTAGATCTGCCAAAGGAAAGATGATTGTAATAGTTGTAGAACTTGCAAAAGGCATCCAGAATGACACAGTATAGAAGTCTAGTGAATTCCAAGGAAACTCTTTAACTTCTGAGAACAGTCTTTTCTGAATCTATATGGAATTCAGCAATCAGTCTTCTGAGACATTTGATATTTTCATCAAATCACTTTACCACCTTTTTAATAGCAGACTTGGTGAGAAAAAGGGTGCTTCAGCTAGTCAGTGAATAGAATATGGTGTCTACAATTTCTTAGAAATTTAATACTTGGAAAGATGGGACAGATAACTGTTAGAAACTGAGATTACAGTCTCTAATCCTCTCCTGGATTTAAATTGCAGATTCTTTCTTCAGTTTTAAAAGGATGGGGGTTCGGGTTTTTTGTTTGTTTTTTTGGTGGGGGGGGGAGGTTAAGTGTTTTGTATTTTTTTCTGTTTGCTTTTTGGTTTGTTTTGCCCAAAATGGTGGTTCTCTATACTTTTACATAACAATTGGGTTTATATGGCTGGAGTTGAGATACTAATTCAGAAGCTGGAAGAGAGGAAGGAAAAGGAGCAGAACTTGAGAATCCTACTTTCAAAGTAAATGGTCCACTTACTGGGCTATAAAGTTAATGAGTCTTCAATTCAATTGTTCAAAGTAACTGAAAGAGTACAGAGAATGCCTCCAGGCAGGTAGTTAGGACATGCACATGCCACATGCAGTAGGGAATGAAGGGAAAACTGAACCTAGGCCCCACATATGGGTATCTTATTGTGTAAAACCTGTACAGCATTAGCTCCATTGTAAGCGAAATTGCTTGTACCTGTTATTGGCATTGTATTAAGCATTTTTTAAATTACTGTATGAAAAGAGTGAAAGAACATCTATTTAGGCCTGTGATGTGGTGAATTCAATACTATTATCCTGCACATGATGAGAATTGGAACCCTACAGAGTTCTTGTCATTCTTCAGAGGCTTGAATATCTAACAGGTTTCAAGAATATGACATTCCAGGACAGCAGAATAACACAAATGCTACTTAAATAATTTGTTGCATCTCAGTAAAAGCCACTGTACTTGGTATTTACTAACTGTTGCAGTAACTGGCATTGGAAGGGAAACTATTAATTACTGAAATTTAATATCACTTTAAGATCCCACAAAAAATAGGAGACTAGATATTCGATTTTTACATAATAGAAAGTCCTGTGAGTAGTAAATACTATTTAAATGACAGAAGAAATTGTTTTATCAAGATGAAATAGAAAATTAAATGATAACTGTTTCATTTCATTATACTTCATAAACAGTTGCAGCAGACTTAGTTTCGAGGTAAGACAATGTTTGATTAATGTTACAGAAGTTGTAATAGATTTCAGGATAAACTTAACATAAAGTATTTTCTAAGAGGAGAAATAAAAAGGAAAGGCTTTTGTGACCTGGACATGAATGTGCTTGTACAAAGAAAACTGCTATTACAGTCTGCTTTAAATTAGTTGTGTGACCTAAGCTAGACCAGAGTTTCACATCTAAATATATATTTTTAGAAAAGATAACTTCAGTATTATTACTTTTCACAGCAGGAAATCAGCATTTCCTATATGATTTTTGTTAATGCAAGTTCCTTAAAGTTTCTTCTATTTTTGAAGACAAATCCTTCAGATGAAACCTCTTGCTCCTTTCCCTCTCAAACCATAGGGCTACTGTTTAGGTGCTTCAAGAAGCTGCTCTAATTATTGTCTACAAGTGTACCATTAGCCTGGGAACAGCTAACTGTCTTTAATTGCTGGAAACAGCTGGGTAATTAATGCTATCCAATTAGCGTAAACACTTTGCAATCTCTCTGAATCCTCCTGCGACCCTCTTGGGTAACATAATTTACAATTTGAAAACAGGACTAGAGAAGAAGTTGTGAAATCTACTATTAAAAGCAGAAAAATTAATTTCTAGTTGAAAGAAATTTTTACATCCTTTATCATATTCACTCTCACTGCTTATTATTATGATTAGGTATATAGTTGTAGTTATCATCCATTTTGTCATGTTTGTACATTCCTGAGAACAAGTAGCTTATGTCCAAAGATGCCTAAATATAAGACTTCAGTGATTAGTCCATAAATCTGTTTGCCTGTCTGCAGCAAACCTCTGTGGAGACATCTTCAGAAAATATACAGGTAGTTCAGGCTGCAGCAGGCAAGACAACCATATGAAGAAGGAATGGCATGGGTAAGACTTGAGGGAAATGTGTTATGGCTTTTTTTCTGCCCTAACTATGAAGGAAAGGAAATAATGACAAAACAACAGTGTCCATAAAGTTAGAGTTTAGTTTGTAGAATAGATTTCTACCTATGTTCTTCTAAATTTTCCAGCTGATTCCTTAGGGTTGTATGCACTGGATAGTACAATAACAGAGGGAAGTTACCTAAGTTTTTTGAAAATTATGTAAGATAGTAACTACTGTCTAGGTACAATAGTAGGTCAGGCTGTGATAACCTGAGAAACAGCACAAACTAGTCTGCTTCTTTCTTAAGACTAGTTCATCCAAAACTAAATAAGTTTTAGTTGAAATATTCTGCAGTCTGAACTCTGTGCATGGTTGGACCACACAATTATGTGTGCTCATGGCCAAAACACTGAACCGGAAATCAGAAAAACATAGTTCTTTCCTGTACATGTCTTATGCTCCAAAAACATAAGGAAATAACTGACTGTTTCACTAAGTCTCGGTTTAGCACTAGCTAGGGATAACAATGTACCTTTGTAAATATCTGAAAACTGTTCAGTTATTATGGGACTGTCTATATCTAGTTAAATACTGATATGCTTCTTTGTATATGTTCAATGGAATGAGGTACACAGATGACTACACTAGCAGGGGACGATGAAAGGGATTTAAAAAGTGCTTTTGAAATAAGACTGTGGATTTTTTGGGTTTACATATTAGAATGAAAATTAATTAAATTCATGAAAACTCACTAGAAAGAAAATCAGGAAGCAAAACAAACTTCCATAATCAATAACTGGTTAAACTATTAGTGACTCGTAGAACAATCTGTTCTTATTCAGTGGGAAACTTTGATTGAAGAGGAAACTCTTGCTAAAAGACAAGACAGAAATTTTCGGAGCACCACAAATTTTAAAAAGCTGAGAAATGTAAACAGGATGTTGCTGACTTTCAGTTTGGTTGCCTGGGTTTTTAAATATATTCCTATGAAATTCCTGCGTGTCATCTGCATGACACGTACTTGAGGCTAAAATATCCTTGAATTGTGTCAAGTTTATTTCTAAAATTGTTTGCTACTTTTTCTGTAGCCTGACAGTATTGCCCATTAGCTTACTTGTTTTTCCTTTCTTTCAACTACCTTGACTTGTAAACCCAAGCCTATATTAGGTGAAAGTCTTAAAATCTAAACGCATAAAATTTTCAGAGCTAAACATATAAAAACTGCATTAATTTTTCAGGAATGATCTACCTCAGAAATCGTCCACTCAGTTTGGGGAAAAAAGTCATTATTACATGTAATTTAAGTATTGAAGAAAAAAATTAAAACTAAGGAAACGATAAATGGTGTCATTCTGAAATAACAAAGAAGCTAAAGTGGCAGAAAGTGCTTTAACAGTGTAAATAGGTCTACTCAGAAAGAGACAGATATAAAGTAGTTGTTTACAAAGCTGTAAATTTTACTATGTTGTAGTTTTCAACAATGTGACCAGGTAAGATTTATGAGCAATCCTAATTTCATAGACTAATGAAAATTTTCTGTAATGATATCCTAACCCAACATTAAGAATAAAGTTATGAAATCCAACTAACTGTAAGACAAATTCTCAAGGGAATTGGAAGGTGAAGGGTGCAAGCTGCAAGAGCCCCTGAAAACAATAAAAAAAGGCTGAAGGAGACCCACTTTAATGCACACAAATAAGGAAGTTCCATGTGGAGAAATATCTATCACCTTTTCTGAGAAATCAGGATGGCTGGGTGTTTCTGTGTAATGACCATACAATAATGCACACACTGTGGGATATAATCAGAGGAAATCACAGTTGCCTGTGTGAAGCTGCAGGCATATAATCTCATTAGGATCACAGATATGGTGAGATAGTTCATCATGCTACTGAAGTGCTGTGATGAATGGAAACAGAGTGGGACAGCAAGGACAGTGATTGTACTTTTTGTGGTACAGCATTGGAAATGCAAGGAGCTCTGTGTGGAGATAGGTCATGAGCCAGGTGAGACTTTATTGATCAAGATTAACAGGCAGACCAATATGGGTGAAGTTGCAATGGGTGACTATTGCAGACTGCTTGATCTGGAAGAAGTAGATGAGGTCTTTGTCAGACAACAGGGGCTTTAATCAATCTGGTGTCTGCTGGAAGAGCACAAGCAATCTAGGAAGTTTCTGGAACATATTGGAGGAAACTTCCTGGCACATGTGATGCAGGAGCCAGCAAAGGGAGGAGCTCTGCTGAAACTGATTAATTCATACCTACAAGGAAGAACTGGTTGGAGAGTTGAAAGTCAGGGGCAACCTTACTGGAAATTACTATCTATGGCGGAGTTCAGGATTCTGAAGCAGGAGGACAAGGAAAATAATAGGATCCCAGCCTTGGACTTGAGCAGTGGGTATGATAGAGTTCAGAGTGACCTTAACAGGCTGGTAAAATAGGTGGAAAGGTCATGAAGTTCAACAAAGGCAAATGTAAAGACCTGAACCTGAGAAAAATTAGTTCTGTGACCTAGTACAGACTTGAGACTGACTGTTTGGAAAGAAGTTTTGAAGGACCTGGATGACCTGGATGTACTGGTGGACACCAAGCTGAACAAACTTACCTTGGAGCTGCATTAGGCAGTCAGTCGAGGGATATAAACCTTCTCTACTCAGCACTGTTGATACACATCCATTTCTGAGCTACCTGATACAAGGCAGGCATG
This sequence comes from Lepidothrix coronata, assembly GCF_001604755.1. Lineage (NCBI taxonomy): Eukaryota > Metazoa > Chordata > Aves > Passeriformes > Pipridae > Lepidothrix > Lepidothrix coronata. The sequence goes on from NW_016690261.1 coordinate 2,485,504, forward strand.
GAGATATTGGAGAAAGTCCAGAAAAAGACAATGGAACACCTGTCAAACAAGGAGAGGCTGAGGGAACTGGAACTGTTAGAGCTGGAGAAGAAAAGGCTCTGGGGAGAGCTTATCAAAGTGTGTAAACTTTTGATGGGTGGAATAAAGATAAAGCCTACTCTTCTCAGTAGTATCCAGTAACAGGATGAGAGGAAATGGGCACAAATATAAATTCCACCTAAAAATAAAAAGCCCTTCTTTTCTGTGAGAATGTTTGAAAACTGGAATATATTTCACAGAGAGGTTATAGAGTTTCTATTCTTAGAATATTCAAATCCCAACTGAATATGGCCCAGAGAAACCTGCTCTAGGTGACCTTGCTTTGAGCAGGGGGTTTGAACTAGATGACTTCCAGAGGTCCCTTTGGACCTCAACTGTTCTGTGTTTGAAAACAATACATTATTTTAGCAGAAACAAAATATGTAAGTTGCTAAGGCTCATATTGATTTTGAACTGTCCTTTAGGAAGGACAAATATCTTTAACCCCTATGAATCACAGAACGTTAAATGAATTACTACTTTGTGTTTAGGTTTTTGGTGTTTGTGGACTTTCTTCTTGATTGTTTGATTTCATTTGGTTTAAATCTATAATGTCAGACAAAGAAACAATATGCTGATTAAGTCTAGATACTTTACAGGGAAGCGAGGAGGGGGAAGGGAAAAAAAAATCCAGTACACAAGCAATATTATCAAATGTGTCTTGTCTTAATATCAATATATATTTACTTATGCACTCAATTATTCAGTTTGGAGACCAAGAAATTATAAATAATCCTTAAACTTTTATTTCTTTGTGGTAATTTCTGTTGTAAATCTAATTGAAATATTTAAAAAGGTATCTGAATAAGCAAGATAGTTTAAGATAAGCCTGTATAAAATAAAATGTGGATAATTCCATTCCTTTATGATATACTTAGTCTGTGACCTTTCATATGTAGTTGAAAGCATTACAGAATTATAGGATTGAAACAGATGCCTTCATATTTTCTTGCTACATGATTTGCCAGTCAGTTAAAAAACTGATTTGAAAAATTATATCCTACTTTTGAGACAGATTTTTCTTTCAATCTGATTAATGTTGAAGTTGTCCATTTGATAGGCGATCCAAAAATCAGTATCTCAGTCACAAACAGATAGCAATTCCCTCTTGTATCCAATTAATTGTTGCCGTTGTCCTTTGGGTCAGATAAATGATAGCAGAATGCTAATCTACGTTTAGTAGCACACGCCTTGGTGGCTATCTCAAGCCAGATTTCTAGTTTTATACTTAGGCAATTGACAAATAGTCCCTTTAAAGAGTTCTGATCCTATTTTTATTCCTGTATACCAAAAATATGCGTCATTACATGAAAGTTCAAATCTTCAGAACATGAGTTAGAAAATCATCTATCTGTCTCTCTGTATATTGCAGAGATTTTCATTAATCCTGGTACCATTCAGCCTATTTGTCTTGTCAGCAGCTACCAAGACCATATTAGAGAGAATTTCACCTTAGAACACACAACTGGTGTTTCATCTGTGCTTTGTTTTGCTTGAGAATTACAGTGCTATTGAACACCTAGCTGCAAATCAGTGGCCGTGCAAACTTCTGTAATGCTGGTAAAAGTCAAATGCAGAAAATATTTCTAATTCGGCTGCCAAGCTAGATTTCAAACATGCACTTTACTTTTGGTCCATTAAAGTCAGCAGAATAAAATTGCATCTGTGAATAGAACAAATGGAAGTCTATTGCTTATCGATGGTTTAGAGTATGTACGTATTTTTATTGTTGTTGTTGTTGTTCCTTTCAAGTGTCTCCATCTTTAAATGTCAGTCAGTTACTGAATTTTGTAAGTGGTGTCCCAGCTGGCTGGGAATTTACTATATACTTAACTCATGTGGTTTTGTACCTGAGAAGACAAATTGAATCCCAGCCAGAGCATTGTGATTTTTATTAGAGAGGTGCACTTAAAGGACTGTTAGTACCATCAATTTGCAGGAGATATGGTAAAAAAACCCTCTGTTGCTCTTATTTTAGCAGTTTTAATCTATTACAGATGTAATTTTTTCATGCTATGCTTTCACATCCTTCACCTGTTCCCAGTTCCTCTCATGACTTAATTATTTGGAGCCTTGTTCAGTTTACAATCCAAAATAGCCCTTTTTGAAGTTCACCTTCAAAAAAGTATAAATCTTTCTTGCTTTGATTAATAGAAGGAATTAAAAAGTTTCTGTGTGCTCTCAGTTCTCTCCTCGCATGTAGTGTACAATTAAAAAATGAAGATTAAACCAAAAATTTCAATACATTTTTAAACCTACACTCTTTGTATATTCTTTCCAATTTAAATCTCAAACAAGAATTGGTGAAAGAAAGATTAATGCTTTTTGTCCCTGAAAGCATTCAAGTCCTCATCTTTTAAATTAGCACTGAACTGCCAGCTCATAGAACTCATGCTTGAGAATTCTACTCTCCACTGGTCCTGGCAAAGCTGTGATACTGTGTGGAAGTCAAGATAAATAAAAGCAGAGGACAAATATGCTTTCATAGCAAAGTGACTAAGATATTCATTAGAGAATAAGTACTCCTGTTTTTGTACATCTGTCCCAGTATGCCTTCTGCATTTGCTGAGTATAGGTTTAGTTTTTATTGATTTGTGTTTACTCTTACTCGTTTAGTCTTGGGAAACAGTCAGTAGGAGATACAGAAGAATAACTTCCCATCCAGACAGAACACATGGTAGGTAAGTATTTAAACCTTTGTTTAAGTAAGCTGACCAGAAGCTGAATAGCTACGTTAACCCATCTCTGAGCTTAATCTGATATAACCTATCTCTCACTAAAACTCACAAGCATAGTGCTGTGTTCATACTAATGGTGCACAGTTTATGTTTTACTAGCTTACAGGAGGCAAAGCAAATTCACACCATTCTTCAAAATATCTGTAGGTATAACTGACTTTTTTTTTTACTGTTGCTTTTTCTTTCCTACCAACTATTATAGTAGCACATGAAAATTGTCATCTGACTGAACAGGCAGGTAATGGAATCTTGATTCTTTCACCCTTTTCTTCCTATCCTCACCCACATAGGAACATGCATGTACTTGAGTACCATGCATTCTTGCACAGGAGAACAAAGTTGGGAAGAGATATTAAAAAGATCTGTATGGGAGAGAAATTCTTATTACTTTGCAAAGAGTCATGTTCCAGGAATATAGGAATAAGTTACTTATTTTTTCTAAGGCTTCGTGTGGCAGAAGCACACTGTGTAACAGTTAGGCTAAGGACTCAGCAAGGACTCAATTTTACATAGTAGTGAAATGATTATTTTCTAAAGCAAAGTGTTTTTCATTCTCTCTCATTTCCCTCCTCTCTCAGAGACACAAAAAAGAAGCAAATACAAAAGATCCAGCGAACCAAAAGGTTAGGGAAGGAGGTTGTTCTAAGAAGCCAAATTTCAAGAATCAATAAAAAGATGTCATTAATAGGAGAAAATGAGAGCCAATAAGTCATGTGAGCTTACTGATATTTATGCACCATGGCTAGTACAATACAACCTTTCACTTTCCTTTACACTCTTTTCTTCTGTGGACCAGAGTGTTTGGAAAATTTTTGTTTCAATGGTAGCTGTATATCTGTGATAATATTATTTTCCCTTGTATCGTTGCTACAGAAACTTTCCAAGAATATAGTGGCTAATGTTCTTCATAACTTATAAAACATAACTTTTATTTATTTACTTTTAATTTTTAGGATCTAGGAGTTCTCCATGAAACAAAACAAAACCTCCAAAAATCAGTAGTACCCCAAAACCAAAAAGGGAGCTTTTTAAACTTTAAGAGAAATCTGCTATTATACCAAGCATTTTTTTTTTGGGGGGGGGGAGACAGGGGAAAAAACCCAAACCAATCAACCAAAAAACAAATAAACTATTTATTGCTTGATTTCTGACTATTACTTGGAGGACTTATATGTTTAAAAAGACATTGATGTTATCAACCTTTTCTGAAAAAGCACTCTGCGTCATGGTTTTGTATTTATATGCTAACTAAAAAAAATTTAGTTTGACATTTACAATCTGTATTTTTTTATAGTCTATCAGGTCACCTGTTATGCACAATTAAGGTAGATCAACAATTTGAATATGTCCTGCAGAATTGAATTTTTATGTGCTTTGTGAATTATTATTTAATATGACATCACTGCAGAAGCATTATGGCACAGCTAAGAAAAATGTGAACCATGACAAATCTGATATGTCTGGATATGCCATTAAATTGCAGCAGAAGTCCTGTTGGGTTGACAGCTTCTATGATTTTCTATTTAATCCTCTCATCTTTCATGATAATTGTGCTTTTACATAAACAGTGAACATAAAATTAAAAAAAAAATAAAGTCAATGCAGTTTCTGCACCTCATTTTATAGCAACAGATGTGGTGAACTGAGGATATTAAAACAAATCTCCAAAATTAGCAGGATGAGGTATTCAAGGTAACTGCAAGGATGTTTGACCCAGAGCTCCATCTAGAGAAACTTTTATGAAGAAATAACAGAAGTACATGTGCTCACTTGCTTAAATAACAGTCTTTAAAGTTAAACTTTATGAGGTTGCTGTCGGCCACAGGTATTAGCATTTAGCAGCTCAAGCTGTTATAGGATTGCATTTATTTGCATTTTAGAATGGATTTATTTTAATTATTGTAGAACATTCCTTCACTTCTTTCCCCTGATGAATTAAGGTGAATAGCCATGTTCTGAATGTTATAATTTTGAGACTGCTAAAGAATATGTGGGTTTCTTTTTTTTTAAGAATTTCTGAATACCTCCCATCCAAAAAAAAAAATTTACTTCTTTATCCTATCTTTTTCTTTTATACTAATAAGCGATATTTTAGATAGATTTCACTTCCAACCATGTAAAAGGCTGCTCTTCAATCACTATTAGACATCTAAAGCAGCTGAATCATAATGTCATAATGTCTAAGGATGAGTAGGACACGAATTTAAAGCTGAACCCTTATTTAATTAATGATATTTTGATCAAGAACGTATCAGAAGTGGTAGTGAATTTTAGCAATAGCACAGATATGTTGAGAAAGCAAGTGATGAAGAGACTAAAACAAGTGAAAGAAAGAAGTGCTTTCTGTATTTTGCACCTCTACTCTTATTGGTCATGTATGGGAAAAAAAAGGGCAAATACTGCCTTGAATTTGCAAGTGCTGCACCAATCTGCAGAAAGCGATATTCTATGGCAGTGGAAGAAACTGCTTTAGGCTAATTTGCAAGCAAAAATAGTTTACTGAAATGAGTATACTGGGGAAAGTTACACAAATACTAGGAGAATACTGTCTTCAATATAAAATCATATTATAATTTTAATGGCATTTCACCACTTACATTTTTTTTTTCAAATAGGTTAAAGAAACAAGTTGTAGTATAATACTGCTTAACTTTATCTCTTACCTTTCCAGATGCAGAGGTCAGATACAAAAAAAGAAGAAATATTTAAACTCTAAAAGAAGTTTCTATACTGCAGGGAAATAGCAGACTTCTGCTAGTTTGAGCACTGAATGAAAGAATGCCTTTGTGTTGGTAAGAATAATTTGTGAATATACAATTAAGAGCTTTATTATTGTGCCTACACACATGAGAAAAGTGCTAAAACCTCTCAAGCTAACGTAAATATCATTTTTTAACTTTCTAGGATGTACTTTTAAGAGCATAGAACAATTTTTATTTTGGAATATTTTCCTATATTGTCATTTTTTTGCCTTATTTTCTTAAAAATACAAGATCCATCAATATATACCTTTTGATCATTCTGTTTTCTGAATTGTTATAGTTACAACAGAAATTGGTACATACAGTTTGAGAGAACTAATAGCTGAAGAAGCTTTTTCTTATGACACGGTTTTTGAGGACTCGGGGTATTGAGTGCTGAAAAAAGAATGTGGGCCTGGGACTTTCTCTTACTGTAAATTCCCAAGTGTTGGAGTGAAGATGATAGTGGGTGTGTTAGTGTTTTGTTTTGTTTTTCCGTATCTTTGTCATTGTGTAATAGAGTAATTTGTGTGGGTGTGAGTACATATATTTGGGTTATTAAGAATGTGAATACAGCTAAAGGGCTTTCTGAAATTGGGAAGGCTGAAGTGACAGTAAATAATATATGCAATTTTCATCCAGTACTGTAAGCCATGGATTTTGTTAAACAGTTTCTATATTTGCCAAGAATACATTTACTGGAGGAATGGGCGGGGGGGTATTAAGTTGTATAAAAAATCCCCCAAAATCATACCTCCCATTGGTAAAACCTGTAAATGCATGGAACATTGTTGTCCAGGCTGCATGGAGGGAATTATTATGCATATTTATGCATATTAATCTTTGTGCCTTCCTAAACCTATCATTTGTAATTACCATCAAGTGGTCATTATAATCTCCAGCAGAAAATAACCTGCAGTTTTAGGGAAAGAGCACATTCAGTAAAAAGATGAATTCAAAACTCTAGCAAAAAAATAGTTTCCTTTGAATTATAGCCTTGAATGCGTCACATGCCCTGCCACTTACAGCCAGGCTTTTATGCTTTTGAATACTCTTTATGACTTAGTTTCTCTGAAGCAGTGACTTGGTGAATGTGATTATGTTGTATGTGTTGCAGCTGACCTGTTTGTGCTGTGGGAGTCTGATGCATTTAATTAATGCGCCCTGGAGAAAGGAAAGCTGTTTCCTGGGGGTAGTGAGGTGAGGAAAGGTAATGAATAATGGAAAATAGATTTAGAAATGACATTAGAGGACATCTAGTTAATCCCTTTCCTGACAGGAAAGTATATAAGTATATTGTTCTTAGTCACCATCTGTGAAACTTCTGCTGTTACCAGTGCACAAAAATTGTATTCTCACATGCTGTCCCTAAATCATACTATGAAAAACACAGGGATGTTCACTCTTAAGGAACAGGTAGTTGTCTATAGTTTACCAGGACCCAAAATAAGGTCCTGCACCTGGGTCAGGGCAATCCCAAGCACAAAAACAGGATAGGGAATGAAGGGGTTGAAAGTAGCCACGAGGAAAAGGACTTTGGGGTATTGGTGATGAGAGGCTGGACATGATCCAGAAATGTGCACTTGCAGCCCAGAAAGCCAATTGTATCCTGAGCTACACCAAAAGAGGCATGGCCAGCATGTCGAGGAAGGTGATTCTACCCCTCTGCTTTCATGAGACCCCACTTGGAGTACTGTGTCCAGCTCTGAGGGTGCCAACATAGGAAGGACATTGACCTGTTGGAGCAAGTCCAGAGGAGGGCCATGAATATGGTCAGCAGGATGGAGAACCTCTCCTGTGAAGACAGGCTGAGGGAGCTGGGGCTGTTCAGTCTCGAGAAGAGAAGGCTTCAGAGAGACCTTATAGCATGGAGACGTTATAGCAGCCTTCCCTAAAGAGGGCCTACAAGAAATCCAGAGAGGGACTTTTTACAAGGGCATGTAGTGATAGAACAAGGGGAGAAATGGGTGTAAACTGAAAGAAAGTAGGTTTAGATTGCATATTAGGAAGAAATTCTTTACTACGAGGGTGGTGAGGCACTGGAACAGGTTGCCCAGAGAACTTGCGGATGTCCCATTCCTGGAAGTGTTCAAGGCCAGGTTGGATGGGGCTTTGAAGAACCTGGTCTATTGGAAGAGGACTCTGCTCATGGTGGGAGTGTTGGAACTTGATGAACGTTGAGGTCCCTTCTAACCCAAATCATTCTATGATTATGTGCTAACACATTGGCATTGTGCTGAAGTTCCCAGAATTACTGCTTCTGCAATAACAATATTGAGCTTAACATCCAAGGGAGTTGGGGGAAGGATTTGGAGGGAAAGTGAGCAAGAGATGTAAAGATGATGAAAAATGGACTAGACTTGTCAATACCAATGAAAAATACCACATAAAAAGAGCTGTGGCACTTTTTTTCACTTAAAATCACAGGGAATTCTAGTAGTTTTTTTCTCTCACCTCTCTGAATCTGCTTCTATCTATATAGGGTTCTATAAGGTCTCAGTGAACTCAGGGATAATATTAGCTTTGCTTTCTGAAAGTGTGAAATGCACTTGATGCTGCCACTAAGTATTCTGAATATAACTGAAAAGAAATATGATAAAGAGGTGTAAAATTAATTTCTAGATGTTACTGGTGGTCCCTATGCCTTAGCGCTTTTTGAGTGAAGGAGCATTTTCTAAGGACTTCACTTTTTTAATATTGAAATGATTGATTTTCCACATCTCTTTTTCTCTGAAATCGTGTATAGATTGAGTCTCTACAAATAGAGACGACAGGGGAGCAGTGGGAGAGGTGTTGTCCAAATGTTCTCTCACTATGATTGTAGTTAATAGAGCTACTGTTGGACCTGTCCTAAAACACTTGGAATACACAGATTCTCGAACACCTGATCACACACAGGGTACACTCCCAGTCGTCTGGATCCTGAAATCCACAGCACTTTGATTACTCCATTGGGGTACAGGAGAAGTTACATCAAGTCTGTGCTTTGGATTCAGAAAACATCTGAGAAATTTAACCTTTTTAGAGGTATGGTGAATAAATACAAATATTTGTACCTGGGTCTCCCCCATAAGAAAGTTTAAAAGCAAGTCAGATATCTAGTCTGAAAAACACTTAAATGTGAGACAGATTATCCAAATACCCTATTATTAATTGCCATTGAATATTCTATGCTTATTTACCATTTACTTCTTTACAGCTGCATATCCCAATAACTCTGATGAATACAGGAATTTGAAAGCATTCCTACGGGATAAAATTATCCTTAGAGAATAACCAGAAATATTCCTGTTTCAAAAAACCTATAGTAAGACCCAGTGTCCTTACTGGAAAGAGAAACTTTGTTTATCTCAAAAATAGACATGCAACTAAATGCAATGAGATGCATGTAATTTCCTTTAAGAGGCTAGTTCCATACAAGCTAACTCATCACAGGTATGGCCACTATTAAAATTTCTATGGATAATCCTGATCTAAGAAATATGCTTAGTATCAGTTTTATGCTTTTCTGTATAAAATGGTATCTCCCTGTGTTTATAGACATGAGTGTCTGAAATCACATCATACAACACTCTTACATACAATATCATCAAATTCATATATACAGTATTTTTTGCCTGATCTTACACATTCTGTGAACTTCTCAATGCTGATTCTAATGTTATTCAGAAGGACAAATGAGTTGAAAGTTCTCCCATTGTTTTTGTTCTTAAACACAATGAAAATAATAATCTGAATTCCTACATTAATTTTTATGTAGTACTTTTGTTTACATCACTGTTACACTAAATGTAATATCCAGACATCAAAATATTGTAAACATATCTGCTACAAGAAAAAATACACCGTGAAAAAGAATGCAACTCTTATCAGCTAAGACATGCTGACAGGCTACTCAACAGAGTGTTTTGTTGGCTCTCACTTTCTTGTTCTTCTATTCTGCAAAGAGTCTTTGATGTTTCTATTCTGCTGCATCATTCTCTTCCTTGGACTTTAGTACATTTAGTAAAATGGACGTACATTCTTTGATATTTTTCATACTAACGTTCTTTCTAAAATACAATGAAACTGTAAGTTGGAGGATGGTAGGTACAAGTTTGAATTTCCTCAGTCAGAAGAAGGAATTTAAATCAAGACTCACACATTTGTGCAAAAACTAAGGTAAAACAATGTGCTACAATAGCTAGGCTAACTATAATACCCAGTCTATCTTATTGAGAACTAGCTAACTCATAATTATTTTTCCAGTTTGTAGTCATGGCTACCTAACACAAGGATAATGACATTTAGTTTCAAACAAGTCTACTCAGGCAGTACCTAATTTTTACATGTGTTAGTTTTTGACTGTGTTCCACAATCACTGAAAAGCTCTCTTTACACCTTCTAAGAAGCATTTCAATTTTGACAGGGTTTTGGCACCTATCTCCCACATATCCCTGAGAATGGTCTAGAGAAATGATGCAGTCCTATGCCAAATTGTTCTACACAGCTTGATCTAAGAAGCATGTTCTGCAAATAATTAGAGATTCTGGTTCTACAGAAATATAGTGGCAGGCAATATTGCCTGTAAAACATAGGGCTAGGTGAAGATGGAAGTGTCACATCCTAAATAAGAAAAAAATCAAGCATCTTGATATTCACAGAATCACAGAATATTCTGAACTGGAAGGGATCCACAAGGATCATCGAGTCCAACTTATAACTGAGTGGCTCATACAGGGATTAAACCCTCAATTTTGGCATGATTAGCACCATACTCTAAACAACTGAGTTAATCTTGATATTCTCAGCATCTAAAATTGTTACAGTGAACTTTTGAAGTTATTTTGGAACACATTATTTAAGGTTAGAGCAATAACATTGGGGGACTCATAATGGGAAAGCATTCTTATTGTTTCTTGTCCAACTGGGGTAAGTTCTCCCTTACATTATTTTTTCATTCATATTACAATAGTTTCCCAATAAACAAACAAACAAACAATCCTAAACCAGACTAGAAATAATAAATCAATAATAAAAAATCCCTTCTGCTACCATTATCATTGCCTTTTTCCAAAGCAGGTTTTTTCTGTATAGACTACCTGAGACAATTAGTAGCTATAAGAATACCAAAGCACAATGACTTGTTCAAATATGCTGCTCAGGCTTCATGATTGAAGTCATGAATTTTGTCTGAATTAATTTTAATTAATTTTAAGCCCCTCTAGTGCCTGAGATAAACTACATTCTTTGAGGGTTTTTTGTGAACTGTGATGAGGCAACATATATGACATTCTTGGGCTTTAGGAAGTGGATGACCTTCTGCACATAATTAAATATATGAAATAAAGGATCACAAAAGATTTTGTGGTAGAATCCTGAAAGCTCCACAGGGAGATTATAAAGGCTTTGAATTGTTTCTGGAGACTCAAATACACGTATTTGAGAAAGTCACCTTCATCCAAAAAGGTCAGCTAGTTTAAGAAAGCTTCTTCATTCATGTAGATTATAATTATGCATAAGGTTTTTTGTTTTTTTTTTTCTGGAGAAAATCAGTCACTTTTCTTCAAAATTTCCTGTGTCTATGGCATATGAGCAGTAGAATAAGACTTGAGTTTTTTTAAGATTAAGTAATATTTTATGTAATAACAATTCAGCCAATAGCAAAGATATTTGAAGAAAAGACAACTGACAAGTACGCCTGACAAATGTTTAAGTTTTGTGGGAAAATTACTGGAGGTAAAATTAGAGAAAATAGGAAGTTATATTTGTGTTCTAACAGAAGTTATAACAGTACAGAAATTATAGGATGAAATATAGTTGCTACTCCCTTGGTGAAATGCAGTTGCTACTCCCTGGATGAGATGCAGTCAGCATGCCTGACTTCTCCCACACGAGAGGGGCTAAACAGAGGATGGAACGGAATAGAAATAGAGCTGCCAGAGGGGGAACCTGGTGGTACATTGTAGCTGATAAGCCACATATTAGCTGTCAACCAAGGGAGAATAGAGATTTCCTGCTGTTGAACCAGGAAATGTGTCAAGATCACAGACGTACATCTCCATCCTAAAGATTACCTCCCGTGTTATACTGATGCTACCCACCTGCAAGTCATTGCCACACCCCACTGAACATGAAGCTCAAGCTCACTCAAGCTCCACTTAAATGTGAAATAGCGTAAAAGTAAGTTAAAAATGCAGAGAAGTTAGGGAAAACTCCACTGTAACTTCTGGGATCAGTCAATGGGATGAACCTGTTTTCTCCCCCACAGGGACACCTATTTGGTAAGAACCATACTCTGTGTATGCTGAATGATTATCTTGTGTTAGGTTTTGTTAGGAATTAGAGTTTGTCACTATATTGCTTTGGATATGTTTTTGCGGTCAGATATTGCCACTGGCAATATTCAAACCTTAACATGTCACAATTATCTATTATATTAATAAAGCGAGTTATTCCATAAACTGTTGAGTCCTTCAAGGAAGCTCACAGATGCCAGCAGTGGGTAACACATTTGACTGTGGAGGCCCGGGAGAAGGTCTCTCTTGTGCTGTTAGCGTGTGTCCCTGGATCTTTCTTGGGGTGCTGAGAGACCAGTTAAAGGTATGTAGACCTGGGAGGGGGTCTTTCTGTTTGCATGTGACTCTGAACAAGTTAGTTGAACCGCCCTCTGATCAGTGAAGTATCCCCACAACAGGATGCTGACAGACAGGTCAAGCACAAGGGTCTCGCCTTTCCTGGGGCACTGACAAACTAATAGCATACAAAGGGTTTGAGAAAATCTCCATTTTCACATTATAAGATTTTAAAAGACTGCTGTGAAGACAGAAATGAACAAATGAGATACTAATCTCCGCTCCGTATAAATAACAAAAAATTCTGATTTTAATTTCTACTCAGGAAAATTGTTGACCGGATGTCAATAATGACTTTGAATGTAGTAAAATGTGATAATTTTGAGATCATGTTGGACAAGAAAGCCAGGAAAACTGTTCAGCTACACTACTATCAGTATCTAAGTCTTCTTTAATACTAACTCATGTAAAGGTATGTATATATAGCTCTATAGGTCAATCAGGCTGTTATCATAAAATGTAGTTAAAGACATATTGCCTTAATCTCTCCTGAAGAGTAAAACTTAACTTGTAACATATTTTGTGTTGAAAGTGAAAAAAAACCAACCTTTTTTTTTGTTTGTTTGTGAATGGGGTCTATAATAGAATGAAATAATTATATATAATCTATGATATGGCATAATGTGGCCTTTGAACTTTTTATGTGCTCTTCCTAACAATTAAACATAAATGTATAGGGCATTGAAATGCAAACAGAAGATTTCAACTAAAATTGCTCTAAGCCTTTTGCTAAAATTTTTTGCTAAATCCTTAAGTTTTTTAATTCTAAATGATTTTTTTTTTTGGGGGGGGGAAGAGAGCCAAAAGACTAGTACTGATATGTGCAAAAGAAAAGGGATCAATCAATCATACATACAGATTTTAATAGAGACGAATTCATGAGATTATATTCGGTACATAATTCAAAAACAAGGACATTTCAGAAATAAGGAAAATAGGATGATAGGCAAGATGGAAAAATTGGTAGTTAATTCCACAAATGTGCTCTTCTTTTTGCATTTGTAAAAAACCTATTTGTTATATTTTGGGAAGTTTAATACATTTTTTACTAGTGTTCGTTCAATCCACTGAAGAAAACATTTTAACACTGGAGTTTCTTCCACAGTAGCTACATAGGAGTTAAGAGCAAATCTGAGCACGTTGCAGTAGATTTTCTCTCAGGATTGTCCTGTTATCATTTGGAAGATACCTAAAACATTGGGTTTCCTTCTTAGCAAAAATGTCCTATATATTTCCATAAACTATACAGTAGAAGTGGATGTGCTCCCACTCCTCATATAAGAATATCTTTCATACTCACAAGTATTAATGATGGAATGAAACATTTTTGTCTGCTTTTGAATACAGTGGGAAGTAAAGAAATCTCAAAATGGCTTAACTTTATTTGTAAACAAATGGAATGTTCATATTTATTTTTAACTATTACTTCTATAAATCCTTTCTTTAACTTTTCAGTGGCAAACTGAACTTTTCCCCACACTAAAAAAAAAAAGACCCCTCCCCCCAAAAAAACAACTTCCCCTGGAAAAAAACCAAACAAAACAGAACCTAAAAGCGAGATAACCCCAACTCTGATCTGTCCAAAACAGTAACAATATTTAAATTTTGCTGAGTCGGTTTCAAACTTTGCAACACTGTAGAGACCTCAGTGTGAAAATGCAGGATATTAATGGCAATGCTAGTGATAATGGCAGTTACAATAATACTAATACTAGTAAAGGAAAAGAGTCTGAGTGTTAGCACCGAACTGGTTAACAAATACAATGTTTCTGATCTCTGTCCTTTAGATTTAGTCCACCAAGATGACACAAAGAGTTTCAAGTGTTGCTCTTTCCCAGAAAGGTCTCAAGTACAGAGAAATCACCTCTGCAGAAATAATCCCAGAGACCAACTGAGAGCAATTATATAGATTTGCTGTTGGCCTGCAGTATACAGAGTCTCAGACAGGGAAAGGAAAAGGACAAAGAGGGAGTTTACTTACTAACACAAGATAGCAAGAAAAAAAAAAGTGAATTTCAGAGTATATAAAAATCCCAAGATTTCTATTTCTCATAGTAAGTTCTTATCAACTGGATAACAAAAAGCATTATATTAGATATGAGGAATTGTTTGTATTGCCAAGTACATTACATTGCTAAACAAAAAAGTAAATAAAAAAGAATACAGAATACTTGTGCTTCTTAATGTTAATATATTTTAAACCCCCCACACTGATTATTTATTCCTGAGGGGTTTAGTAGATTTCTGAGGCAGAAATTTACTAAATTAATTACATTTATGAAAATTAAGTATTACATATATACTTTTGCTTTGATTATTGTCAATAATATTACTTAACTCCATGATAAATGCAATTTTTTCCAATAAAAAAATATATATGTATAAGAGGCAGCTAAATCCTTCCCTTCTCATTTGAGTTCACAATGAATACTTAGGAATTTTAAATTATTATGATTCCTTACAGGTTTCTGCAGTTCTTTGAGCCAAGTGTTTTGTAGAGCAAAGTAATTAAAGGAAGATGCCAAAGGTTAGCCACCTCCCGCCTTTTTTTTTTTATATAATTTAAAATATGCTCACTGCAAAACACCTATTTTTTTCAATTCAGGAACAGGAATGCTAACTCTTTTTAGTCCAAAGCTAATTGCTACACACACACACACACACACACACACACACACACAC
>NW_016690261.1:2501120-2513641 GCF_001604755.1 Lepidothrix coronata
TTTAAAAAAATTATTTTCCTCTTGCATTTTATTTAGCAGGAACAGGTAAAAGTGAGTGATACAGTGAGCTTACAGTTAAACAATGTGGATCATCAGGGAACATCGCTTGAGCTTGTTCCCTCACACTTTTATATTTAGCACTATAAGCGTGGCATGTATTCTACATGGTCACAAGTCACAATGGTCACACGTCTGTACAATTAAGACTGTCTAGTTACAGGAATATTAACGTTTTCTCTGGTCAATACCTGCTGTATTGTTCAGTGTGACTAATATTTTATTGCAGAGATTCTTTCTTCTTCCCTGTCAGTCTCAGGCTTTGTCTGTCTCTGTATTACATTACCCTTGAAATGTTCCGATACAGTGGTTATTAACTAATCAGCCAGAGGAATATGAAATAAGATTTTCTTTAAGTATTACAGGATTGCACTTCTGATCTCAAAAATTTGATTGTGACTAGTGATTTGTAATGGATAGTACCTTAGAAAATAATTTTAATGGAGATTTTGATAAATTTAATTTTGTGATGTATGGGGCAAACTTTCCTTAAGGGGATCTGAGTTACATATTTGATACTTTCTTTGTCTCCTGCTTTGTAGGGACAAAACCTTGGATTTACTTTGTTTGTTCTTTTGTTGCAAATACAGAGGCCTAAGTTGATGATCTAGCTTCAGTCCTTAATGATGAACCTGGTTAAATCAGAGATTTATGAAGTGTACAGACTCCTTCAAATGAATTAGAAACCCAGAGCAGATAAAATTTCATAAGCAGGTAAAGATATGGTATGTCATCCTTACACAGAGACTATGTTACTATTTCAATATTCTTCTGTATAGAATTTTAAGGAGCATCTTTCTGAGAAAAAGAATACCAACCAGAAATTTCATCTTCCTTGTACACTTAAATTACAGTTTACTTGTCATGATTATGAAATCTAGTTGTGAGTAGTTGCGTCTAGTTGGCAACATTAGTCTCAAAACTAGAATTACATTTATTTGGAGAGTGTGTGATAGGATCTGGTTAAACATTTCCTGCTGCTCCCTCATCACTTTGCTATGGGGAACTACTGGTACTTTAAAGCTTCAGCGTGAAGACAACTGACTAAGTAAGAGGACATATCTCTTTCTAGTATTATTTATCATCTTCTGAAGGATAAGAGAGGAGGAATCCCATTCTTCATCTTTTCCAAAAAGTGTCAGTGGATCTGTAAACTTACTCCTTCACGCATTTCAGGAGGCATATAACATAAAGTCATAAATGCTTATACAGTTGCTAAAAGGTTTTTGACCATCTGAATGCTTTCACAAGTGATAACAGACCACTAGAAAAAGAAACAAACTAAACAAACCCTTTCCCAGAACCATAGACTTTCAGTGCTAGGGTAGAACCATGATAAGCTTATTTGGTATAGTCTGGAGGGGGGGGTGGTCTGGATAAAATGTTAAAATGAGAATCTCAATAAACTGAAAAATTGAAAAGGAGTTCAGGACAGGTATAAATCTCCTTTAATATCTCCTATAATGTTCCATGGGTCTTACTAAATATATATTATAGTAAACTGAAGAAGTTTATGAAATCCCCAGATCAATAAATGTCAAAATAAAAACGGTTATAAGTTCATACACAGAAATATTGAAAGCAGATAGGAAATTGAATAAGGAAAAAGCCACAACATAAAACACACACAAAAGATGATGGAGAGGTTTGAACAGAGTACAAGAAAGTTTGAGGTCTTTATCAAATAGACTGGATGAAATAGTGGAAATTTTATTGTTGAATATAATCAGTGATGGAAAGGGAAGAAAAAACACCATTATTGGTCCCTATTTCTTCCTTTTATACTATAAAATATTGAGATGACCCTGGGTTTTTACAGTAAGATTGCTTTCCATTGGAAAGCAAACAAATAAAATGCTTTACTCAGGGGACCATGGTAGGATGGTGGGTTTTTTTGGTGAAAAAGCTCTGTGATTACTTTTACCATGAACAAAGTGAACCATCAGCCCTTGACTTCTTTAAGTTTTTGGCAGGTAATGGATTATACTCTTTTGTAATAGGGATTAGGTAATAAAGAACGTATTTATGCACCTTCACTGTATTGCTACTCGTGCCACAAAGCATGCTAGTTTCTTATTTTTCTGTAACACAAGGTTTTCGGTATTATAAACAATTTTCATCATGCCATAAGCATACTCTTTATATCTCTGTAAGCTTTACTGTTTATTATCCACCATTATATTTTTAGAAGTTCAGGATATTTTCTTTACTTAATGCCAAACCCTCCTGTAAAATAAAATGCTTTATAATTGAACCCACAGGAAAAGTCAATATGAAACAAGCACTTCTGCGGTGTGAGTAAGTCTTATAAAGACTGGTCTGCATTAAGAGAGTTTACGTACACAAACAAGACAAAAAAGTTCCTTAATTCACACGGGAAGACAGTCAACATTTTGATTCCCTATGTTCCAGAACCATTGTTTTTGAATCCATCATTCACAACAACTTGCATGACATACAGGCTCCACAGAGCATTGTAGGATTAACAGGAAGCTCCTATGACAGATTATTTTGTTTAATTTTCTAATAGTTGAGTCTTTGGGTAGATGTGCAGCAATTGCAAAGCAGCACAGCTGCAGACTTAACTAAATTGAAAAGAAAACTCTCCAAGTGGAAAAAAATATCTCAAGGAGCCTCCTAGGCAAGAGAATAAATGCATTTGCTTTAATGATTTCTGTTATTTCATGGAGGGGAAAAAACAAACAATTGCCATAAGTAAAGCTTCTCTTGCTTCATACATTTCTGTTAGAATTAAAAACCTGGATTTTAAGGGCTGCTAGCAAGAACAATAATGTTTAAAATATTCTTGGTATTTGTGATATATAAATCACTGAATGCGTATTAGAGCCAAATTTAATGGTCTGAAGGCTCAGATAAAAATTTGAAAGTTGTGTGGGCTTTTTTTGTTTGTTTTTCACTGTATTACTTTATGTGTATACTTATTATTTAGGTAGTTAAATTGTTTTTTTTTTTAAATTTGACGCCTGAAATGCTCCAATCTATGGCTTTTCAAAGAGTCTCAATTACCCAGTGGCCAGATTAGCAAAAGACATAATGTCTTTCAGGTTAGGCACAGATAACACAAAAACTAATTTCAGCCTGAGCAAGCTAACCTTCTTCTGTGAGCGGCAAATACTTTTTCCTTGGATCATTCATATCAGGTAATTTATCATCCTGATCAACTGACTTCTGGACAAATATCTTCTTATAAACAACAGTATTGTTAGCTGGAGGTAGTTTCCATTTAATCCCTTATGAAATTTGTTTTCACCTCACACACAGACATACTTCTCTCCCAGAGCCTCATAATAATGATCGAAAAAAAGTTGCTACATGAGGAAGTTTTACTGACAGATGTAAATATTCCAGATGGGAATTCTTTTAAGACAGGTTCCCTTGCTATAATGTAAGGTTAGGGCACCTGAGAAAAGAAATACTTACAGCTGGATTCAAATTGGAATTACACGAGAGAGGTGTCAAGATACTCAAGCTCGGCCAAACTCAAGCATGGTCAGAGGTGGAATTGGCTAGAGAACCAGGGAACTTCTAATTCAATGGAGAAAGATGTAAGAAGTCTAAGTATTTCCAGGATTAGCTGGCAGCTCCCCAAGGGAATTTTTTTTGTTTGCTTAGAATTGCGTATTAGTATGCACAGCTGTGCAGGCAATGATGTTCTAATTGTCTGCGCTCAGTTTCACTGTGCTCATTATAAGATATGCCAGCCATTTTTCCCCCCTCTGATTTTATTATAAATCACCACTGGAAAAAAATCTATTAGGAAACATCACTATTTATTAATTAGATGTACAGTATCAAACCGGAAATAAAGAAAAATAAAACTGAAATCTGAATCAGTATCACATGAGAATTGTATGAACTTATGTTTGCATGCTACTGCAAGGGAACTAGCAATATCAACTAAGGCTCAGCATACACAATATTCAAAGCAGAAAAAGCAGAAAAGATGATGTAGATTAATATCATATGATCTGGATTTTTCTGTGTTTTGGGCTGCGTATTTTGAATTCTTAATAAGAACTAAAAACTCTGGAACAATTGCATTAATAAAAAACATCAGAGAGAGCCACAAGCAAAGTTAAATTGAAGCATGTTTTGTTTGTATCAACAAATAAGAAGGCTTAGAAAAGAATGCATGCAATCTAAAGATACACAGTCTGCTTGAATACTTCTTGAAGTCTGTAATTTTATCAGATTACAAAATTCAAACTTTTTTGCAATCAGAGAATTATAGAATGGTTTGGGTTGGAAGGGGACCTTGAAGATCATCTAGTTCTAACCCTTCTGCCATGGGTAGGGACACCTTTTAACCAGAGCAGGTTGCTCAGAGACCCCTCTAACCTGGTCTTGTATACCTCCAGGGATGGGTCATCCACAACTTGTCTGGGCAACCTGCTCCAGTGCCTCACCACGCTCACAGTAAAGAATTTTTTCCTAATAGCTAATCTAAACCTACTCAAACCTTTCAATTTTAGCTTATTCCCCTTGTTTTGTCACTATATGCTTTTGTAAATAGTCTCGCCTCATCTTTCCTCTAAGTTCCCTTCAGGTACTGGAAGGCTGCAATTAGGTCATCCCAAAGCTTTCTCTTTTCCAGACTGAACAATCCCAGTTCTCTCACCCTTTCCTTATAGGAGAGGTGCTCCATCCCTCTAATCCTCTTGGTGGCCGTCCTCTGGATTTGCTTCAACAGGTCAATGTCCTGGCTGGACTGGGGACCTCATGAGAGTGGAGTAGAGGGGCAGAATCATCTCCCTCGACTTGCTGGCCACTCTGCTTTTGAGGCAGCCCAGAATATGATCAGCTTTCTGGGCTGCAAGTGCACAGTGCTGGTTCGTGTCCAGCCTTTCATCCACCAGCACCCCAAGTTCTCAGCAGGGCTGCTCTTGATCTGTTCATCCCCCAGCCTGTATTGATACCGGGAGTTGATCCAACCCAGGTGCAGCACCCTGCACTTAGTCTTGTTAAACCTCATCAGGTACCCATGTGCCCACTTCTCAAGCCTGTCTAGGTCCCTCTGGATGGCATCCCATCCTTCAGGTGTGTCAACAACATCACTGGGCTCGGTGTCATCTGCAAATATGCTGAGGGTGCACTTAATCCCTCTGTCTATGTCATTAATGAAGATACCAAATAACACTGGTGCCAATACGGACCCTTGAGGGACTCAACTTGTCACTGCTGTGCATCAGGACTCTGAACCATTGACCACTATCCTCTGGATGCAACTGTCTAATCAATTCCTAATCCACTTTACAGCCCACCAATCAAGTCCATCACTCTCCAGTTTCGAGAGAAGGATTGCGGAGGACTGTGTCAAAGGCTTTACTGAATTCCAGAGAAATTACATCTATAGCTCTTCCCTTACCCACTGATGTAGTTACTCCATCACAGAAAGACAATAGGTTGGTCATACAGGATTTGCCCTTGGTGAATCACCTCCTTGTTCTCCATGTGCCTTAGCAGAGCTTCTAGGAGAAGCTGTTCCATGAAAGATGCTGATACAAGGATTCTAAATGAAAAGGAAAAAAAAGGTGACCAAGACAAATTAAATATTTTAACAGTAATGTACGTAAAGGCAATATTTCACTGTGAATTTTAGGCCACAGACCAGCACAGTTCATTATCTTGGAATTCAGTATAACAGCAATTTTAGTTGTTTCAATTGTTTTCCACTCACATAGTTGTATTTTGTTTTGGTTGGTTGTTGTTTGTTTTTTGGAGTTTTTTTTAAATAATATTTCTTAATATAACTCAACTGACTGATGGAAAACTCTGAAAAAATCAAGTACAAGTCAAGAACTTCTGTACCATGGGAGATTTTTCCCATTACAATTTTAATGTACCTTCCTCTGAAATTTTTGTAACAGAATGGGATCAAAGATCTCAGTTATTGTGATATAGCACATGTGTGAAAACACAAGAAAAAACTGAAAAAAAAAATGAACATCTGCATATATTCACAGAGTCATAAAACAGCCCAGGTTGGACGGGACCTCAAAGGTATGACTGGTCCAAACTTTCCCAGTAGAAACAAGATGAAAATAACCTAGATGAGATTATCTAACACTCTGTCCAGTTGTTTGGAAAACCTCAGGACTCTACTACGTTCTTGAGAAGGTTGTTCCAGTGACTGTTTTCAGTTGATGTTGCTCCTCAATTGCCATTGTAATTCACAGATTGCCTACAATTACTAATGCAGCAGCAATCACCCTGTCCATTCGTTTGATTCTATTTCATAGCAGCACTTATGTCAGCAGCTACAAACACTTAGCACCAATGTGGTTAGCTGACAGGTAGGATCATAGTACATCCTACAATGCCTTCTTTATGAAGAGAAAAAATATCCCGATGTATATGAAAATCCAATTTTTAATATTTGTTTTTAATCACTGTACAGAATAGTAGAGAAGATTCTCAGCCAGGCACAAGAAATAGGACACAATGTGGATGACTATGTTTGATCATAATCTGCTGATCTGTAGCAGCTAAATATTGCTGATGCAGTACCTAAATAACAACTCTGTCATCTATTACAATGGATTATAGTGTCATCAGCTCTTTGTCCCTCCCACTGAGTCATGAGCTTCAGTGAGACCCCCTTGCCTTCTTAACTTCTAAGAGGGCTCTAGGTGTGGCTTGATCGACTTAGTCTCAGATCTGGTCAACAGTCTAGATGGTTATAACATAATCAGGTTCAACTAGAAATGTACAGATTTACAACTTCTGACCTTGAAGAACTCACAAATACAAAGAAACAAAGCACCCATTCAGCTACTTTCATATTTGACTGTGTCTTAGTGCTTTTACTCACCCATTAAAATGGAGATGTGGGGTGGATGTGAGCGTGTGGGAGCATGAGTGCAAAGACCTGACTATTTTTCATGGTCATCACAATCAGCCACAAAAATCCAAGGCTAATATTATACCTAAACTATACATTTCCCTTTCAAAACACATTTCTGAACTTCAGCTGCTCAGTGACCAAAAAAGAAAAAAAAAGCAGAAGCAATAAAATTAACTCAATTATCTGACAGACAAATGTGAACTCTAACTGTAGCTCTATGTATTCTTAGACACTTCCGAATTTGCCTTAAATTTATATCTTCTTTTGGACCTACTTTTTGGAAGTTATACTAAAATCCAATCTCCACTGAAGAAAAAATTTTTGTAAAGAGCAGAAGTGTCTCAACTGGCTCACACTAGGATCTTTTTGCTATTTTTGCATGGTAGCTGTTAGAACAGGTTTATGATCAAGGGAGATTTCTAAATATAGGAATAATATAAATAGCATATCTAAGAAACAGTGACACCTATGACACAAGACATTTAATCAGCTGATAACCTCAGTGCTGCATTTTCAGTTTCTCACTTCAAGTCAAATCCTACCTATTTTACTGCTTGAAACTCCATACCTGTGGAACTCCATCCTACATATGATAGCTACTTATTTGACTCAGAAAAACACATTACATTCATTCAATTGATACTTTAGGATGCATATTTTAATCATTATCGAAATATGTTTATAATTATATTAATAAAATATATGACAGTTAACTTGATCTTCCCATCGGTGTGATGTAGTAACGTGTACGCTGGAAAACTCTGCTGTTCACTGGATATTTGCTGCCATCTGCCGACAAAACGTGAGAAATGCTTTTCTAGAAACAAAATTCTGACATTTAATATTCAGGTTTTTCCATCCCCGAGAAAACTTGTTTGTTATGATTATATAATTCTTAACTGAAAGGTACAAGTGGCTACAACTATCACCTAGAATAAATTCCTGGGAAATCAGTTGAACATTTAATATTCATTTTGAGTTGGGTTTTTTTTTCTATTGGATTTTTTTTAAAGTTAATTTTGCATAGATTCTTAAAGCTTTTAATTTGATTTGTTTTAATAATTGCAGAGGAATTTTTTTATTTTTTTTAACATAACACAATTTCATACAAGGTTTCTGTAACAGAAATTAGTGCCCTTTGAAACGTAAACCTTGAATTTGGCTGGATCAGCAAAATTTAGTAATACAGATATCTTATAATTTCCCATAGCAAAGGACAAATCTTGCTGTCTTTGTATAGTTTTCATGGACAAAGACTACTGATTTTTTTTTTTTTTCTCCTATGGCTCTTAGATTTGGAGAGCTGGTCTCAGCTAATCTATTGATAGCCTAACTCTAATTCAACAAGAATTGGTTAGTTGTTGTGCTCTCTATCTCAAATTCTCTTTTAAAAGATATTATCATCTATAAAGGACCTAGAAATTATTTCCTTTTAAAGAATAAGATGGAATTTTATGCAATTTATTTATCAATAGTACTTAAAGTAAACCACAGAAGTTCATAAGAAAATCACACGATCAGGGGTCTGATTTGGATCAAAGCTGAGCAGAGGATCTACAGACAAACATTACGGAGGGACATAACTGTAGATAAATAATTGGCTACAGCATCAATGTGCTTCCATTCAAACATGTTTACATAATTATACAAAGCTTTTCTTTTTCCTGGGCTGTTCTGAAAAGCTCATAACTTTGCAGAACTATGTCACTGGAGAGCATCCTAGCATGGGCAGCATTAAAGAATATAACTTCTTAATAGTTTTGGTCAATTTTGTTTGCAAATGACTAGTAAGGCATTCAATTTTGTGTAAAAAAGAAAAAAAAATCCAAATAGCATGAGGCAAATATTTAATGAAAACATATATCAAAGAAACTTTTAGTTATTCACTGTCATTGTTACAGAATTTCACAGATTGTTTTATATTTTCTTCAATATCATTTGCATATAAGATACACTCACTTCATTTTCACAAATCGCCATTATTTGTGAAGACAAGTTTTTAGGTCATATTGATTGAAATTCTTAATTTTGTGTTGAGCCTTTCACAATAATAAAATAAATGATTTTTACAAATACAATAAATCATACAGGTCACAATTATCATAGATGTTATTTGATTCTTTTTTTCTTCTTCTATTTTTCAGTGAGGCAATGACAATCATAGGATCACAAGGTGTCTTGTTTTGGAAAGTACCTTTAAAATTCATCTAGTTCCAAGCCCCTGCTGTAGGCAGGGACACCTTCCACTTGATCAGCTTGCTCAAGCCGCATCCAACCTGGTCTTGAACACCTCCAGGGGTGGGCAGCCACAGCTTCTCTGGGAAACCTGTTGCAGTGCCTCACCATCCTCATTGTAAAAAAATTCTTCCTTATGTTCCCCTTATAGTCTCTTTTAATGATTGAAAGGGTGGAGA
Organism: Lepidothrix coronata; assembly: GCF_001604755.1. Classification (NCBI taxonomy): domain Eukaryota; kingdom Metazoa; phylum Chordata; class Aves; order Passeriformes; family Pipridae; genus Lepidothrix; species Lepidothrix coronata. Next base: position 2,510,457 of record NW_016690261.1, read on the forward strand.
TGGAAGCAAGAGTGTGCTCTTTTTATGTCAGTGCACAAGTTTTTATGAGTTTAGATTGAAGAACAGAATCAAAATTTTGAGAGGGTAATGAGTTTTGATATGATTGGGATATGGTTTTTAATTCTCACAGTGATGAATAGCTTTTTCTCCTGAATAGGTAAGGGAAGATAATTAATTCTGTATGTAGTATTATCTGTGGAGTCTTAATATAATCAACAGGCTTGCAAAATTGCAAAACTTGTGCACTCGTAGGTGCAGTATTCACCAGTAGAATGAGACTGCGATTCAAAGGAGAACAAGACAGAATTAATCTAGTGAAAATTTCTGATGGTTTATTTCACCAGCATTTCAGTCTAGGTTTTTGGCTCAAATATCTGTTATATCAGTTTTATCAGTTTTTCCCGTTCTTTATTTCCAAAATTGGATGAGATAAACTCTTTTTATGCTTGCATCAAACCTTGTTTTCCAGCTTTATTCATAATATACAATAATATATTTCTGAACATTTTTGGTTTGACCTGACATTTTATGGTGTTCTGTATTTATTGTTATAAGCCTTCAGAAGAACTGTAAATAAACTTCACCTGATGCAATATGAAGTATGACAATACCTGTATTAGCAGTTTAACAATGGAAAAGAAATTTTTTCTTGCCCTGAGAAGTCTGCAGTCAAATTTGAATTAAAGTAAAAATGGCAAAAAAATAGTAGCGGAAATCCTTTTATTAGGATTATCCTTTTTGCGGCTTTGAGCAACCTGGTCAAGTGGAAGGTGTCCCTGCCTACAGCGGGGGTTTGGAACTAGATGAATTTTAAAGGTACTTTCCAAAAGTGAAGTGGTCTACAGCTGAAGGTTCTGAGATATTTCTACAAAATATGTGAATACTTTTCACAAAATAATTATAGAATAAAATAATTAATACTGACTCCTACCTGGTCCCTGCCTGAGCTGCATGCCAAGCAGGCTGGATCTGGACATCTGCTTTGTTGGTGTCAGCTTTGACTCACTGGCTTGGCCTCAGGCTTGCCTGGTCACTCTGGATTTGCCTGGATATTGGTGGTCTCCCAGCTGACCCCAGTCACCATCCCCATCCCAGCCCTGCTCTCCTGGCCAGGTACCGTGTGGCTGCATCCCTTGGTGAGTCTGCCTTGCCCTAACCATCAGCACTTGCCTCTCTACCCTTGACTTGCCTTTGACTGCCCTTGCTCCACATCACCATTCTCTTACAGGGTCATGGATAGAGGAAGGATAAGAAGTGAGGCACAAGTTAGAAAAGCAGGATATTTGAATTAGACATTAAAACAACTGTGAGGGAGGTCTAAATAGGAAGAAGAGGTTTCCCAGAATGGCTGTGGAGTCTCCATCCCTGGAGGTCATCAGGGCTCAGCTCAACACGGCCTAGATAACCCTGCTTTGAAGAGGATGTTACCCCAGGTGATCTCCAGAGGTCCTTTACAACCTATCCCGTGATTACTGACTTTGTGGCAAACTCCTGCTTATCAAGCAACCAACTGAAAAACTCATTCTCTGTACACTAGCATTTCCTGACTCAGGAGGTAACATCCAATATAACGACTGTATCTTGTAATGGCTTGCTTCTAACCAGCTGTGGATGAACAACTTCAATTCAAATTCTAAGACTACAAACTTCAGGTGTGGTGCACCATATTTATTCTTTTTATTTACTGGGGAAGGCTAAATTCTATTTTATTTTTTGTTTGATCCTTTTCAGTGAAAGACAGATCATTGCATAGATTTCCCTATTGTATTTAATGCCCTAAATCTTTGTAATACCATGATATTTCATTTGATGGAAAAATATAACGGATGTTTTCATAGTTTATATCAGAAAATGCAGACTCACAGAATTCTATTCAAAATGCAGGTGGGAGTTACCTTAAGTGGAACAGTTTTCTTAATATATATACATATTTCTGAACTACAGACCTCTCTATTCATTTTTTTACCAGTGTATATGCTGAAATGAATCTTTGTAACCAACATGCATCTGTGAGTTCCTGGTGTCCCCATGATCACTCCGGATTTTATTAATAAGGAAGCGAGAGTTCTACAAAAAGACACTAGGAGGCATTATGTGCCTTATAGAAAAAAAACAAACGGAATTTAATCATATTTGTCACCAAAATACACACACAGGTTGAAGTCACTGTGTCCAGTAGTCCTCTGTCCAAGATTAAGGGGCTTCAGTGTTTAAAAGATGACAAAGCTAGTTGTATGGGAGTGGAATAGAGAGATTGTCTATGCTTTTCCAATAAAAATTTTACTTGTACGTTTTTTAAATAAACCATTGTTTTATAAGGAAATATTAGAATATCATGAGAAAATAGTCTAAGGGCTGAAAACTGTTCATTTTTCAAATCTTAGTATCCTCATTTTAGCATAATTTTGGGACAATTCTGTTTTGCGTTAAGCTGATGAAAATAAAGAATAATTCCTCCGAAGTCAGTAAACTTATTTTTCATAAAGTTCATGCTGTTAGGAGTCTCATGTCATGTCATTAAGTGGATTACATATCTAAATCATTGTAGTCCATTTATTTTGGAAAGTCCTCTGGTCACAGAGTGCTGTTTGGAACTAGAGTTGAGAAAATACAAAGGTGATTAATATTTCCTTATTTACTCCTTCTACCCTCCCCCTTCCTACTCACCTTCCCCCTCACAAAAAAACCTCAAATCCAAACTAAACTAAACCAAAGCAAAAAATGCAAAACAAACCCCCCACGTTTTCCAAACAGGCTGCTGCATAAAAATCTTTCTGATTGTTTTAAAATGCTTCACTTCTGTTCCGCACAGCTTAATAATTCAGTTGGGTGAGGATGTCTCAGAAATACATAATGCTAATTATAATGTCAAGATTTCTTTTTAAAGTTTAAATTATATTTTGGTGTGCTGTTGGTTTCTTGCAATTAATTCAGCTGCAGTGTGTGCTTTGTTTTCTGTCATCTGCATTACAATAGTAGGGACTTCCTTGCCTCTGTGGGCAGCCAGCCAGAAAGACAGAGTAACCCCAGTGTCTCCCTGTGCTTTCACTGCCACTTCAATGGACTATTGCTGTTGGCAGTAAAAATACAATAAATTGAGGCTCTTTCTTCTGTAGAAATCCTAAGATAGAATTAAGGCATACTTAAATATTTTACAAGAGGCTGAGACCATCTATTAAGATCCA
>NW_016690261.1:2513882-2516350 GCF_001604755.1 Lepidothrix coronata
TGGATATAAAGACAGGCTGAGAGAGTAGGGTTTTTTTCAGCCTGGTAACTAATTTTTCACATTTGGAGGGAAAGAGAAAGTTGAGTACCAACCTTTCTTTAAAAGAGCAGATATGTAGCATTATACCTAAGTATTGTACTCATTATGTCATTACATGTCTTATTTCAGGTGACACAGAGGTGTTGTCTTTTCATTAGAGTTTTTATACTTTGACTGTGTAAGCTTTTTTTTTAAAGAAAGTGACAAATCATTTGCAACTTCATCACATTTTCAAGTTTAGTAATTTTTTTTCCATTTTCAGTAAATCTTCCACTCAGAAGGAAAAAGAACAAATTGCTTGTAATTTCCTCTTTCTCTTTAGCTAGAATAAAACAGAATAGCTTTTGAAAAATCTTAATACAGTCTCGAACAGAAAAAACATTTTGTGCAAGTCAAACTAGATAAAAAAGACAATGTCAAAAGGTCATCTCGATGAGCACTTAGGAGGATGGGTAAGTAATGCCTCACTCAATCATTCTGTGTCCTTCTAAGAAAGGTAATAATGTCATAGACATAATGTCAGGGGGGTTTGTGCTCTCATACATCATGAAGACTCTACCTACTATTTCAGAATTTGCAGTTTATTTTGGTTTAGGGGGGTATTATTACTTTTTTTAACTTGGGAGTTTTGTTTTGTTGTTGTTTGTTTGGAATTTTTTTGTTTGTTTGAAGGGGGTTTGTTTCTTTTTTTTTTTTCTGTTTATACCTGTTGTTTTAAACATGAACTGTCAAATCCAAACAAATATTCTGCATGTAGTTTTTCCCTAGATTTTGTCAGGAGCTGAACACATGCATCTTCATTAGTGTTTTGTCTCAATTTCTTTTGTGTTTGTTCAGTGCTGTTCTCGTTTATTTTCTCAACTGATCAATGTGAAATACATATTTATTGACCCAGCTGAGGTGATGTCACTCTAATAAAAATCTGATTGAACACCAGGTCTACTAATTTTAGTTAAATGGACAGGCTGTATTCTATAGCAATTAAAAGCAGAATTCAGCTACTAAATGTTGAGAATTTCCTAATCACAGCACAAAATCCAGCAAATCTGTGATTGTTTAAATCTGAATTTGAAATTTACTGGTAGAAAATAATTTCACAGAACTATCAGGCCATCTTATTTTAAAAATCCCTATTTTTTTAGTGTTCAGGTACTTAACAATTAGGTGTATGTGTAAGAAATACATTTTAAAGGATTCTAGGCAATATTGTAAGCCCAAAATTCACACATAGTAAGGGACATTTCCTGTCAAAGAAAGTTTAATAAATCCAAAGAAATTATAAAGCTAGTGGAAAGAATTAAAGAACTCAAATGATTTGCAGACAGTGAGGTGACTGGTAAAAAATGGATTTGAGTGACTTGACTTCATGGCCACTTTTCTAACCTTGTCTCCTTTACCTTAGAGGTATTTCAGAATCACTTAACTAGTGTCCAGTACATTCCAGGGACAATTTTGAAAGTTAATGTCAAAGACTACTTCATAAATGGAATTTTGATTGAATTTAATACTTTTTCAACTGACTATAGTGAAATTGAAACTCTCCATTATCTCCCCTAATGACTTTTAATGTATCATCTGGATTAACTGGATGGTGAAATCACTAAATGACAAATTTATGTTTCTTAAATTATATGCCAGAAGTTACAGAAAAAGAAATTACATTGGCTCTGAACTGTGTTGGAGAATAGAATAGTTTTTTAATAGTTCTGTGTCCTAAATGGAGGCTAAAAGATACTATATTCCTGCCAGTATGTTGTTCCCAGTTACAGTTAATGCTGTTCTCCTTTTCAGGGTATTATTTGGGAATAAGAATATGGTTGGTTTAATATTCTTATTTCTAAAGAATCCTTCTGTGATCATCCTTTCATTGCTTTCTCATCAAAAGACTCAAAATTTAACTGCATTGAAAACTGAGTTAATTGCTAACCAAATCTTGATTCAGCAAGGAAATAATAATAATAATAATAATAATAATAATAATAATAATAATAATAATAATAATAATAATAACTACTACTACTACTACTTATAAATTAATGTGCAAACTTTAATTTAGGAGTCAATGAGTTTATTTACATTCTGGATAGATAAAAACTTAAACACTAGACTAGACAGAGGCCTAATTTGCTCTAGTTAACCAGTTAAAATAAGACATGCTCACCTTTGAGTTCTTCATTTTGTCCCATGGTATAACATAAACTTCAGAATGCCATGAATCTATTCCTGTAATGAATCTTCTTGTCACTCGTTTAAGATTTTTAAATTTTTGTGTGCGTTCATACGATAAATACATACTCTGATTTTGAAAATCATTCCAATTCTGTTAAAATTCCAGAGCTATAATACATGACTGGGGCCTCTGGTGGTCTAGTGGTTAGGGTGCAGGACTCTCACCACTGCGACCCGGGTTCGATTCCCAGCCCCCCGGG
>NW_016690261.1:2518436-2521725 GCF_001604755.1 Lepidothrix coronata
CCTAAAAAATCCACTGCGCAGGTTCGAAGGGTTAATGACCTTTCCCAAATCTTCGCTCGCGAAGACTGGCCATTATTAATACATGACTACCTGTGGCAGCCAAGGTTTTCTTTTGAATTCATGAACTGATCAATTCTTAGGGTTAAATTATCAGCAGGTATAATGCAACATAGACTCATTAAAAACAGTGAAAATTTACACAGGCTGAGGATCTGTCCCTTATATATTTAATCTAGTTTCCCAAATAATTTTTCTAACTGTTCTCTATATTCAGCTTTACAACTATCTGGCAGTTACAGTGGGATGGTTATCAAATATTTAATTAAATTGTGAAGTCACAGCCATATTTTATTTCAAACCATTCCCTAATGTTTTAAATCAATTTGTTCAATACTGAAATTTTAAACACAAAGAGGCCAGCTTCTTGGCATATATTAGTTAGCATCGTTCCATAAAAGTCAGTGAATTATGTCATTTTCAAGTCCACTCCTGTCTTGAATAAAGATAACAAATAAATTATTTCCTGCATTTTTTCCTACAGTCCCTGATTCTTTCTAAATGTTTCTATTCTTTCCAGATGAATTCACAGGCAAAATCTGTCCTTTGTGAGAGTTTTCAAAATCTCTTTTTTTTAAATGGTGATGCTTTGTTGAATTTTTTTCACCAGGGTAAAAAGTTAGAGACATTTATGCTCATTTAATTGGGCTTGAGAATAGAATTGAAGAGTCTATATCTTTTAAGCAAAACTCTGGAGTCAAAACTGTTCTAATACTAAAGAAAAGCAAACTAATCAAAGCTTCTTTCAACACGTTACTTCATAACCAGAAGTTTTTGTATTCAGGCACAGAATTGGTCAAAATGTTCAAGACGGTGCTTAAGTGTTACCACAGACCTTCATTATGTGCACTGAGTGCTTTTGCCTCTGTAGTGGGCTCTCATTTATCAATAATGACATAAAAGTAAATTTGACCTAAAAAAGGATACCTGAAATTTTATTTTTTTTCTACTGGAAGAAAAGCTTAGATAAAAATCAGGTCTCTAAGAATAGTTAGAAAGCCTCTAAGAAACTAATTAATTGCAAAGAAACATAAATGGTAATTAATAGTTAAACTCTCAGTACACAGTTAGGCATTCTTGGATCAGGTTTAGACAGATTATATTTAGACTAAGTGATGACGAAGTTCAATAAAATGGCAGATTAAAGTCGATGGAAATAAGATTAAGTGATGCACTGCTATGGATTGAGATATGAGCTAAGCCCTCACTCACTGCCACACACCAGGATGGGGAAGATAAAAACAATTTAATAAGTAAAAGAGAAAGAAGAAGAAATATATATATAAAAATGGAATCAAAAAAAGAAACTAATGCAAATGCAGTAGTTCACCACCAGCAAACTCATGTCTAGTTACTTCCTGAACAATTGTAACTATTGGAAAACTGTAGCCCAGCTTTTACTGCTGAGCATATGGTATGGAATATCCCTTTGGTTGGCTGGGGTCAGTCCTGACTGTGCCCCCTTCCACCCTCTTATGCAACCCAAGTCTACTTTCCTTTGGTGGGAGGGAGAGCAGCATGAGAAACAGAAAAGTCCTTGATGTTGTATGAACACTGTTCAGCAAGTTCTAAAACATGTCCCATCAACACTGTTTTTGTCGAGGGCAAAACAGACTCAACTTGGGGAAAACAGTTTAATTTATTTCAAATTAATTCAGAGCAGGATAATGAGAAATGAAACTAAATCTTAGAACACCTTTCTACCCTTTCCTTCCTCCTGGGTTCAATTTCACTCTCAGTTTTCTCTGTCTCCTTCCCCCCAGTGGCACAGTGGGGCAGACAATGGGGGTTGTGGTCAGTTTGTCACTCGTCTGTTCTGCTCCTTCCATCTCTGGGGGAGGACTGATTCCTCATGCTCTTCCCCTGCTCCAGGATCAGCTTCCTCCCATGGAACACAGTCCTCCAAGGGGTCACCAGTCCTGCCAGAAGTTTGCTCCAGTGCAGACATTCCACAGCCCCTTTTGGGCATCCACCTGCTCTTGGGTGAGGCAGGCTGTAGGTGGCTCTCTGCTCAACTGTGCACCTCCCCAGGCTGCAGGACAGGCTACCTCACTGTGGTCTTCTCCACAGGCTACTGGGGAATGTCTGCCCTGGTGCCTGGAGCACCACCTCCCCCTCCTCCTTCCCTGATCTGGGTGTCTGCAGAGCTGTTTCTCCCACATATTCTCACTCCTCTCTTTGGCTGCAGTTGCATGTTTTTTCCCCCTTCTTAAATCTGTGACCCCAGAGGCACTACCACCCTGTCTAATTCACTAGCCTTGGCCAGTGGCAGGTCCGTTTGGGAGCTGTCTGGCATTGGCTCTGTTGGACATAGGGGAAGCTTCTGGCACCTCTGTGTCCCCTTCCCCACTACCAAAACCTTGCCACACAAACCCAAATAAAATACTGAGTTCAAAAGAAACTGGTAGTTTAAAGTTCAATACATAAATGCAAGTTCTTCTTTAGGTATTTTTCAGGCATGACATTTTTGGATGCTGGGAGAGTATTCAGGAGGATTTCCTAATTACCTTATTCTAGTTACATTGGCCTAGGTATATGGCTTTTTATATTAATAAAAGTGACTTAATAAACTCAATAAAATATAAAAAATGCATTCAGTTACATAGTTTCCAAGAAAGCTAGTTTTCAGGCAAGGTCAAATTCAAATGAACTGGTTGAGTGGAAATGGTTTGCACTTCTGTAGTATTTATAGGTGATTTCTTTCCCTCACAGGGAACCTGTTTGGCAGTCAATAGTGAGTTTGCAGTACTTTTGAAAATTTTTTTATGACACAGAGGTGGTAAAGCGTGTTCAGCTGCTTACCATTCAAACAGCTCCTTCCCCTCAGCACAGCACTGCTAAATAAACACGGTATGACAGCACTTGTAGCACACACAGAAATTTTATTTCTACTTCTGAAGGGAACTAGGTATGAAAAAAGTGGTTGCTTAAAGTTTTTTCTAGAAAACAAAACAATATTTAATTATCTTTGATATATCCTTTATAGGATATCAATAACTCTTCTCACAAAAATACTTTGCAAGCAAACAGAAAAAAATAGGAAAGAAGGAATGAGAATGACATGATTCAAATGTGTTTTGATCAATTTCTGTTTTATTGCCATTAATTTAGCATCTTTCAGCAAGACTACATATTTTATTTGGAGATAACATCAATCATGCACAAAAGGTGAAAAAGAGTGAAAAGCCTGGAAGAATATATCCTTTTTTTTTTCCCCCACATGAAAGCATGA
>NW_016690261.1:2521904-2542824 GCF_001604755.1 Lepidothrix coronata
GATTTTAAGAAGAGACTGGATGTGGCACTTAGTGCCATGGTCTAATAACCACGGTGGTAGTGGATCCCTTAAGGGTTGGACTTGATGATCTCGGAGGTCCTTTCCAACCCGGCTGATTCTATGATTCTATGATTCTATGATTATCAACGATACACTCTTCTCTCCAAACTGTTTTAACCTCCCCCTAGTTCTGAGATAACACCTGTACAATAGTACCACCTTTTATCTTATTTCAATTTTCTTGCTGTAGTGGCTTAACTTACAGTCCAAGTTTGAGGTCATAATCAGAGGGGGGTCTTCAGTGGTCATTGGCTGTTGCAGATGCCACCTGCTCCATAACTTTCGGTGATCTTTGTTTGACAGGTGACATGTGTACGAGCAGTTGCTTCTTTACACAGTTTGTCACAGTTATTATTGTCTAATCATCTCAAGTCTGAGGAGAAGTAAACAAGGCTCAAGAAAGAAGAATGTATCTGTGCTAAAAATCAGCCCTAGCTGGGCTCAGGGGATCAGGAGGGAGAAGAGTTTTGGGGATGTGATGGTGAAATCTCTCCACACCAAACTGAAGGAGCAAACCACCCCCCTTTTCTGGGAAGACCAAGTACACACAGGATATTCATGTGAGATGCAGCTGAGAAGGGGCCATAAGCCACCAAAGACCCGCAAAGCACCTTCCCCCACCACTCATTCCTGAGGCCTTCTGCTGCCAAAGGACTGCACGTGATCCAAGTGAGGCAACAAACCTGTTACAAGAGAATACAAAGTTTCCCCCTCCCAAGCGAAGGTGCCAGGCATCTTCTGAACATATATTAATCCATTGGACTCTATGTTTTTTGGGAAACCCTCATCATTAGGAAGACCAGAAGAACCAGACCGAAGGGATGCTGCCAGGTTACACGGAGTGGTGATACTTTTTCTATATTAATCTCTCTCTGTCACTTTCTTTCTTCTACCTCCTCAGCCCCCTTTTCCCTAATTCTTTCTTTCTCTCTGTCTCACATTTACCATAAAATAAAACTCATAATATTGACTTTGGCATTTGGTCTCGTTTGTACCTTAATTCAGGCAGAGGTATTTCTAATAATTTTAATGACTGGATCATAAAAGTTGTCTTGGGGTTGTTTTTGTAAGGAAGGAAGGAATGTAGTAGCTTCAAGTGCCTCCCTCATCACTGAGAAAGCTGGGGCAAGTATTAAGCATCAATATGAAGTTAAGTACATTTCGGGTATAAATATGGGGTCTGTAACCCCATAAACAGAGTTACTTTATTCTCTGAAATAACTCTTGTCTCTAGAAATAAAAAGACCCTATGAATCTGCCTTCTACACACACTTCTGTGCTTGCCAGAGAAAGTAAAGTAGCAGAGGGTAATGAGGGGAGGCAGCAGAGAAAAGCTTTAGCACTAATGTGTAACCTTGCAAGATGCAAGGAGGAAGAAAACAAAATTATTCTGTCAATACTATTTATAAGGACCCATGGTTTTGTGAGCAGCCTTGTGGACACTCTCCTAGCACCTGCCTGAAAGGTGAACGTGGTTTGTGAACATGGTAAAAACACCAAGGCAGATAGAACCCCACGTGTTTTAGGAATGACCTTCGTCTGTACCTGCAGGCTTGCTGACTGGACAAGCACTGAATCTGCTCTCAAGGGCGGTCAAACACAGCACAGTCAGACAAAATGTCTCGCACAGTATTTCTACAGCTGAGTGAGTTTACAAAGTATATCCTTGTTCAGGGCCATATCTACTAGAATAATAGATCTACAGGAGATCTACAGAATCTACGAGGAATAATTTAGAGTATCTTAGAGAAGAGATCAAGTGATTAGACAGGCTGGTCTCTAGTGAAAGGATTAACATGCCATCTTTCAGAGTATTTAATACTGGAACATTTTATCATAGCTTCCTACTACACCTTGACAACAATAAAGTAGATTGAAATCCTGGTTACAAATTTTCCAAGAAAAGAAAGACTTGAAGCTTTGATTGAGAACTGAAAAAAGTACAGACAGATGTGAATATTGCATTACTTCCAAAATCTGAATAACATACTATTTTTCACTGCTTGTGAAACTTTGAAAGAAGATCTTCCACTTCCTTTTCTCTGTTGTACTTACTGGAACCCTTCTAGGCCTTAACATATTTTGTAAAGCTTTGAGCAAATATTGTGGTTTCGAATGGAAAGAGCATGAGTAGGGGAATAATTGGTGCTAGATCACAAATTGGCAGAAAGATATTAAAAGACACAAAAGTTAAAACTTGCCAGAAAAAAGGTATAAAGAATAACACTGATTTGGAGTTTGAGTAATGAAAAAAGATCCTTAATGGGAAATAGGTTGCAAAGAAACAAAGTTAATTCCAAGGTTATTTTCTTTGTGTTCCAATACCATAAATTACTTTTTTTTTAATAGGACCTAATTTTTTTTTTAATCAGTCCATTTCATCCTGGGTTAATTTGCAATGTGTACTCATTTAATTTTAAATTAGCAACAATCAATTCTATTGATTTATATTTGGAAGGTCATGTGAGTAATATTCTGTAAAAGGACAAGTAACAGCCATGAAACCATGAAGCTGCTGCACCTCTGGAGGATAAAGATTTGGAAATCACTTTGAAATGCAGTGTCATTGGCAAGATGCAAGTACGCTGAGTCCGCATGCGGGGGTTTGACCCCCACAAAAGTCTAATCTCCAAGCTCCCCCCACAGTTTGCCTCAACACTGAAGAGACATTTTCAGACAGGCACACCTCAGTATGGGGGAAGGGAATTATATACAATTTATTACTATACATAATAAATACTCTTACTATAGAAACTAAAAAGCAATTATATACACAATATTAACACAATTCCTGCTACCCTTGACCCCTCTCACATCAGTTCAGGAGAAGTCTTTAGGGCAATAGTGAAAAAGTCTATTTCTCATTAGGGTATCAGGGAAGGAGGTTCTTATGCACCCCCACCAGCCCTCAGCTCCATGCCAAGGTCTCATCCTGAGCTGCAAGGGAAACAACTTGCGTCATCAGGATCTTCATCACGAAAGGTCCAGAGAATCAGGTCTGAGTCCTTCCTCCCTGGTTTCGTGAAGGTTTCCTCCCAGAAAAACCTGCTGGTTTGGCTGTCTCACTCTTCCTTAGCTGCTGTAGCTTTCAATTTCGGTAGCCCACATCCAAACTCAACGTATGGCACCTCTGAGCCCGCTTGGCCCATCTCCCGTTTCTGCCTGGAGTTCTTCTTCTCCCGGCAACCGAGCCCCCTGGCCTGTCTCTTGGCTCGGCTTCAATGCCTTGCCTGCCTTGAATCCAGACAACCGCCTTCCCAGGCAGTGGGGAAAGAAAAAGAAAGCCCCCTCGCCTTGGCCACAGGGTATTCAATCCAGTTATAAAATGTCCCAAGCCCTGCAGTCTAGCTAGTCCTGCTATTGTGGAGACAGTGCATATGTAGTATTTGTTTAACAGTTTAGAACAAAAACATTAATTAGGTTAAAGTGGTCACTAAGAAGTTGTTGTAAGTATTCCTGAATGGAGTTATGACTTAATGTACAATAAATTATGGAAGCCTTAAAGGAGGATACAAATCGGTGTATGCTGTAAGGAATGAAGCATGGAGAATGGGCTTCCTTTGTAATTATACTCCATCCTTAACAATAAGTGTGTGCTGCAACACTTGTGCCATGTAGAAATTAACACTTGCAGTCTAAAAAACAGAACAAATTGTCAGTGCTAAGTAAGATTCCATTAACCTTATTACACAAAAGGGATTGGCCTTTTATAACAAACTAGCACTTTTTATTTTTGTCAATGAGTAGGGTCCGGACCTCCTAAACCATCTACTCCTACTCCAACCAACACCCCTTCATCGATCCCACACCCTCCTGATGCTCAGAGCTCAATTCCTATTACCCCTTCTGCCACCCCTACTCCCCAAGATTCAGGTTTCACCCCTCAGCCCACTTTGTTAACCCCGTTTGCTCAGCAGCAATTGTCTCTAAGCCAGGCACTGCCTGTAATGACAGGCATTTTGGATGGATGTTTCCACCATGGTAACATCCATTACTACAGGAACGACCTCCACCCAGGTCATAGAAAACCCTACAGGACTTAACTTCATCAATGTAGTGGGCTCTGTGTGGTAAGTCTTTTGTTATGATGGTTTCTTAATTTGCCATGGGTTGGTTGGTGGGAGAGGGAGAGTGGTCCAGGACTGTCCACCATCCATTAGGGTAGATATATTTCAGGATCTGCAATACAATAAGATGACTCACTTTGTAATTATGAAGTGAAGAGCCACTAGAAACTGTTTGTATTTCTCCATCAGAAGGCACCTACTACTGGAATATTGAAAAGGTCTATTAAGAAAGAACTTTATTTAATCTTTTTGGAGTCATATAGGTCAATTTCTTAAGGCTTAATCTCAATTAGTTGGTTTTGGAGGTTTTGCTCTTAAAGTTTGAAAACTTTTATTAATCAGAGAGGAGGTAGAATACCATATGCAGACCAATTTAAATGAAAAAGGGAAACAGGTTTGTTTCAATCAATTTAAACTAACATTGAGGTTAAACATTCTGTGATCCTTAAAACTCATTTTATGGTTTAAAGAAAACAATAAATGCTGTCAACAATAGATTGTGTGGTATAACATGAACTGCTTTTTAGACTAAATGAAATTCTGCAGTTAAGATAGTCAGTGTAAGACACATAGTGTGCTCCAGTGCAAGTATCAGACACATGAATTATTCACTGAAGGTGTTCAGCAGTTGATCACTGTTGATAAATTGGGGATATTTTTTATACAGCAAAAAGAAAATGCAAACCTGTTCCTTTTATGGTAGTACAACCATTTTGAAGACTGTTGATCTTTTAGTATTTCTAGAATAAAAGAACTGCTTGTGGTTTATTTTCCTTAGCTGATACCATAGAATTAAAAAAAACTGTATATGCTGAGAATATGGAACATATATGTTATACTCTAGGCAAAACAATTTTTTTTATGCTGCATTGATAAAGCATTTTTTATGCTTTATCCATAATCCCATTTACAGCCAACAATTGATTTACTTGCCATGAGACAGAGGGAAAAAATGTAGTTACTCAGATTCACTCGTGCCACTTGGGTTTCATGTGTTGTCTTTCCTCTTCTACAGTGGAGCACAGTCACTGATGAGTGGTTCAAACCCTATGCTGGGGTGCAACACCGGTGCCATTGCCCCTGCGGGTATAAATCTGAGTGGCATTTTACCATCAGGAGGTCTGGTACCAAGTGCGCTGCCCGCTGCAATGCAGTCTGCCTCTCAAGCAGGTCAGTGTGACTCAGTTAAAAAGCCACCCTTCAGATAGGGACAACGTGGGAACGTTTTGTGAGAAAAACGGACGGAAGTGACCATTGTGTGAATAGATTGTGGATTTGATGGCTGGAGCTCAGGAATAACGTATGTGTTTTTGCATTCAAAGTATAGACTATGTTGGAGATTGTTTGAAGCTGATTTTTGGTGAGCTAGACTGGGGATACACACTCAAAACCTGGATTGTTTGGTATACTCAGTAGAAAGTTTGAGAGAAACTCCAAATTCAAATCCAACTTTGATAATAATGAGTACCAGATAAAGGGTATGACTGAACTTAGAAAAAGGCCTCACTTTTTAAACATGTGAGGCATTTTATTCTGTCCCTGGTACTTCTTTCTTTTAGTACAACAATTAAGTAATTCCTTATTGCTTTCAAGTGTGACTGTATAAATCTTAAAAGCCCAATTTAAATTCTCAGTTTATTTTTTGAACATATAATAAAGAAAAAAACCCTAATGTATGATTATGGAATTAGAATGATAGGAGACTTCAAGGTATTCATCCCTTATGCTAAGACAGCCAAATCTGTCTTAACCATACAGAACCAATGTTTGTCTAGATTGTCTTTAAATACCTTCATTAAAGAAGATTCCAATCTTCCTCGGTAGCTGTTTGGATAGTTTATTATCCGTGCAAAATGTTTCCTTCTAATTACAGTATATCTCCTTAATTGCAAGTTATTTTTTTTTCTCCTATACCTTTCAGACATGAAAAATGGTCGTTCACCCTTTCTCTTTACCTTCTAGATATCAAACATGCTGTCATGTCCCACATTCGTCTTCTCTTTCTGATAGGTCGTATTTTTCAAACCTTTCATAATCCTGTCACTCTCTTCTAGACTGTCCAATTTGCTTACATCCTTCTCAAAATGTGATAACCAAAACTGGACACAAGCCTGAGCTTGGTTGATTTACCACTGTGGAGCACAGCAGAATAAATGCATCTCATCTCTTTTACAACATTCCTGTTAACATTTCCCCAAATGAGGTCTGCCTATTTTTTATCTGTATTTTTTTGCAACAGCATTACATTAACATAAGAATGGCTTTACTGGTTTAGGCCAAAAATCCATCCAGTTTATATTCTGTCTTTGACAGTTGCCATTAGAGGATACTGAGGAAAGAGTTTAAAATGAGGCAAAAGTATGAAGTAAAACATCCCTTCTCTACAACGGTACCTCTTCTGGCAATCTACAGCTTTGAAACTTTCTAAGTTGAAGAATATCCACATGTATCTTTGTGCTTAATATCCCATGCTAGATTTCTAGTCTGTGGATTTATCTAATTGGTTTCTGAACCCATTTATATTTCTGGAACCTACAGCATATTGTGACAGTAAATTTTATAAATGTAAACTCTCTGAAGACGTTCTTTTGTGTGCACTGTAGTTTGAGATAAGGATGATTTCGATATGTTTGTGACACTGTAACTTCTCATCCTTTTTTGCTGTATAGACACAAAGCTAGTTAGAGTTTTGTACTTGTTCATTTGTCTTTTTTAAATTCAGTGTTATTCAGTTTTGGACCATTTGTTCAATTCACTAGGATCACTTTTAGTCTAATTCTGTCCTTTCAAGCACTACCAACCTTTACCAGTTTGGTGTCACAGATTTTTCCATGCTGTGCTGTCACCCACACAACACATGAGTGATTGAGTGAACTGAGCTGGGTCTGTGCGAGACTTCCAGGGGTTCTGCTTGATAGCTGCTGGCTTACTGGAGAGCTGCTCAGATTTTGTGTGGGATTGTTTTCTGTTAAAGATTGATAAACTGAGAGTGTGTTACTTCATTGAGACCATGGACTTTTTTGGATTTACTGTACAAACAGTAAAAGTTTTTAAAGGTAGAAGAAGAATCACTGAAGAGTAACTGCTCAGGTGTTCTCCTTTCACCTTTTTGTAAATGCATTAGCAAGTTATACGTTACAGGGTACAGTGTTTAGTAGCAGTACAGCTCTCTTGTACTTTGAGTCTGAATAACTATGAACTTAACATTATGGAAAATGGAGCATTGTATTAAGTATAAAACTTACACTTGCCAGTTTTCCAACTTCCAAATGTTTAGAAATAGTCCCCATGGAAAGGTGTATTGTAATACACAAATATAACTGAGTAAAGACTCCCTACTAATGAAAAGTTGTTCTCTTTAACAGGCAGCCCATTTGGTTTGAAAAATACATCAAATCTTCGGCCCTTAAATATTCTACAGGTAATTGATATTCTTGGACACAATAAGAATGATAATTTCTTATCTTTCTATAGAGACCTGTTTACTGCACTGCCCCACACAGATCTTTGGAGCCAGATGGTCAGACCATTTACTGCAAATTTTAATGGCTTATTTAAAATGCTTAGAATAAGAGAAAAAGCTACTTCCATAGAGATACCAAGTGGAAATTACATTCCTAGCTCAGAACAAAGCAGTTAATTTTCAGTAACAATCTAAAAATACTGACATTTGAATTCAAAAGATTAATGTCAAAATACAATCTTCTATTTTCAGGATTTGCCTAAGCTTTTATTGCAAATCATTCTCTATATTGAAATTATGATTATACTGTACAAAACAGTACAGTAGAATCACTCAGGGGTTACACACAGAATGCCTAAAAGCTGAGCTCAGCATGCCCAGGTAGGTACAGTAATAGGTTTAAAGAGCTTCTGGTAAGGGAAATAGAAGCTCATGAAAGATACAGAGTTTAGAAGGTCTGTAAATGCTTTCTTTCCACTAAGCATACATAGAAATACAAACATGAGCAGAATATTGCTTATTATGTCAGAGTTGCATTTAAAAGCAGAACAGGGACTGTTCGTGGAACTGGGTGGAGTTCCCGGACCTTGAAGTCAGCTGCCAGTTACAGGTGCAGAATTGCAGCTACCGCGTTCCACGTGTGTTGCACCATGCTTCGTGAAATTATTATCAGTAAAGACAGCTGTAGTTCTGCCACTTCCTCCTTCCATTCCTGTACACACTCCAGAAGCATGGAAAAGTGAGGCACAGGAGGCAATTATGCCAGAGTAGAGCTCTTCTATAGATCTAAATGCTTGTATTTGTGTGATTCAACATTGAAGTACATCCTTTCAAGCTAGCTCTGCCACCCATACACACCAAGAATATTTGGCTGAAATCAGTGCAATTAAAGCTGGGGTAAGGAAAAGGAATCAAGGCCATCTCACTATCTATTAAAATCCAGTGAAATATTCTGAAAGTGGAAATAATATGCAGGGCTTTTCAAGGCTAACATTTACATTTTCAGTATCAGTACAGTATCTACTGTTTTAATTAGAATCATTAAAATGTATTTTTCTGCAGACATATCTCACTATAATTTCACACAGGTTTGTTTTTGGAACATAAGACTTTTTCACAAACAGCAGCAACTGTAAACTTATTGATTTTAAAGGAATTAAAAAAACAAAACAAAAAACAAACCTCTAGGGAGTATGTCATTGTCAATGCTATGTTCATCCTATAACAGTGGGAAACTCAGCAGTTTGATTGAATTATGTCTTTTGTTATTAATCTTTAACAACTTCCAGGTGCTTCACATATTTTTAACCCACTCCAGCAGCAGCTATCACAGTTTTCTCCACAGCAACGATCTCAGCAGCCTAAAACCTCCCTCAGGAACAGGGAGAACAGATGTGTGCTAACAGCCTTCAGTCTGGGGTGCATGGATGAAACAGTTTCTCCTCTTCTCCCCACTTTCACAAGTAAACGAGCCTTTACCCAACAGATCTGTAGCAGAGAGAGAGGAAAGTCTTCCGCCTAAATCTTCTCAAACAGCAAAGACTGCAGTGGCTCTGTTGCTATGGCTGGAACTGGGTTATAGTTCTTTATTTGTATCCTGTGTAGAAGAGCTGTAACAAAACAACTAGCTGAGCATTGTCTAACTCTATCAGAGAGAGAGCCAGCCCACTATATGAGTGGTGTAAAATCAGCTTAGTGTTAATGTTTATCATAACTAGCAGATGCATCAGATGAATAGAGAAAAAACCGATGTCACAATTATTACAAAGTTAACTAAAACTTCCTACTTACACTGCTGTGAGTTGGCTTACGATCCTCACTGCTGTAGTTCAACAGAATTTTCTTTGCACCAGAGGAAGTATCAGTTGACTTTAAAGCTGTAATCTTAAGCCACTTGCTCTACTGCTGCCTGTAATTGGTGTTGAAGGCTTTAAGCATTGAAAAAGTCTAAAGTCTTGATTGAGACCTATTCTCAAAATGACAAATTTTAAGTGGTTAGTTCTACCTGCACTTAAAAATCTTTACCAACCTGATGCAGCAGTTTGGGAAAACCAGTTGTTCTGCTTTTGTGTTCATCTTCCCAGACATGCAAGACTTCTGCTTACCAAGTAGTCTCTACTGGATACTGAAGTTTGTCATAATAATTTCACTTGTGCTCCTGTAGACCTTTCATAAACAAGATGCCTGTCTCAAATGTTTTATAGTGTATAGTCTCCTGTGTCACAGCCCTTGTTCTGGAATGTGGGACAGTTCAATGGAAACTTTCAAATTTGTTCACAGCATCCAGATGTCTGAATGTCAGTTACTAGTTGAATTACTGAAAAAAATCATGCTAGCTCATACTGTTGGGTTTTATAGTCTAGACATTGAACATCGAGGGCATTTACAAAAAGGCTGATGTAAGCTTAGTCCTCCTTGTGGCAGAAAGTTCTTCTGGAGAAAATCAATCTCTGCATTGGCTAAATTGCCCTAAAGAACTTCTCTCTTACCGTGCATTATAGAGGGAAGACTAGGGGGTCATTACCTAAAATGAGCTATTATGAACACTAGATCCCTTACCTTTCATAAGGACAAGAATGTATGTGCTCACGGTGCTTAGTGGAAAGAAACTAAAGCCCAGAAAGACCAACAATTTTCTGGGCTACCAACAGAAAATATGCATTCTCATCTCATTCTTAAGGTTTTCCCCATGGGGCGGTTGTGTGACTCTGTAAGTCTTAGTCATCATTGAGGTGATGATGTCTTCTTAATGTGCAATCTTTTGGTCTGTTTTATTTAGATCTTAGTGGCATTATATCATATGGTTATGCTAAAGAAGCATCACCAGCTCTTTATCTGACTGATAAGCCATGCAGTTTGCTTGGATTGTGAATATAATGCTTTATTTCCCTATGTTATAAATAGATGCATAATTTGAGTCCTAGAAGAGGTCACAATTCAGCACCCTTTGATTTCAGGAGATACTGTCAGTCTCCACTTACTCCATTTGAGTGATTACTTGAGAACTACTCTGTTCTGAAAATATAATTTTAAAAGCAGGGTTTGTATTTTTTTATGAAATTAAGGAGCGTGTGGCACAATATGAACATGGGAAAGTTAAATGTTGGGTTTTGCAGACTTCGATTGTTTAGGACCTTTGCACATGGATGGTTTCAGGGTCACCTGAACACTCTGGGGCTGGGAGTGGGACAGGAAATAGTCATAAGATCACAGCCATAAAGTGCAGTCTCTGCTACACTGCGGGGAAGTTGACAACTACATGCAACTTCTGCGGTGTAACAGGTGCAGTACCATTTCTGCCAAAACAAAGTTGTTTTGGGGCATTCAACATCTGTTCTACTTGTAGTGATTGCATTATAGCCTGTATCTACACACACTGGATGACATAGCATAAAATGGTTTTAAATGGCACTTCAAAAGTTTGCCTTCACACTGGCTTTATATGCTTATTCATTGATACCAAAGCTTGGTAATAAGGATCAAGCTTTTCATTTTTGCTAGGGGTCTGACCAAGGTCCATCCAATCAAGATCAGGCATTATCTGCCCAACAAGCTGCTGTAATTAACCTGACTGGAGTAGGGAATTTTATGCAACCTCAAGCCACAGGTATGTGCTTGCTGAGCCTCCTTTTGTAGTTAAGTGTGTATATTGATAAATTCACACTGAAATGAAGTTTGGTCTTAAAGAAGTCATATGTTAGATCAGAACAATTTAATGATTATCAGCATGTGAATTAGATGAGAAATACTGGACTTCTAACGCGTGCACTTCTCTGTTTTGTTTGGCAGTTAAGTGCAGTCGATTGTATCACATGAAAATAAGCTACACTTAATATAAAAAGAAAATGCAGGCAACTTCCATGCCAGACTTCATTGAGGAATATTGCTTTAACTCTGTGCTTAACATCCAGTGTGAGAAACCTCTTTGTGTCTCCACAAGCACTTCATTATCTAATTATGTTCTAAGTAACTGAGTATGTATATCATGTATACCTTATTCTGCACTGTTTCCAGTTTGACTCTGAAACTAATTCTGTTGATCCCTCTTTCCTGTTACACTGTATTCCTATGTCTTCCTTCCCCAACCCTGACAAACTCAACCTGACCTCTTTGACTGCCTGCTTTCCCGTTCTCCTTCCTCCATGTTGTCTCACCTTGGTTCTGCCATCAACAGACCTGGGCAAAGCCTTCCTCAGCAGAGACTCCAGCTCTCTTCTGCCCTGCAACAGCAACAACCAGCCTTGCAGCAGCAACAGCTACAAGTAATCCAGCAACTTCACTCTGTGTTTAAAAAAAAACAAAAACAAAAAACACACACACAAAAAACAAACACCAAAACCTAAACAAACAAAAAACCCCAAAACCAAACCAACCAACCAACCAAAAAAACCCAACAAAAAAACCAAAACCAAACCCAACAAAAAAACACACAAAAAAAAAAAAAAAACAACCCCCAAAAAAAACCCCAAAAACCCCCTACAAAACAAAACAACAAACTAAAAATACAACTCTTGGCTCCAAAATCAAAAATCTTGCCCTTTTGACTTCTTTGACTGATGTCACTATGGTCTCACAGCTTACTAACAAACATGAATTTGGCAAACTATCATGCAAGATTTATAATCTGTGGTTCTCTCAGCTTGGAGCGCTGAATTTATTTTTATTCATTTAAGCCGTCCACCTTCCTGCTTTGCAAACATTCAAGGGGTGCTTGTGGCACATATCTAAATCAGCTCTGCCAGGTGCCAATAGATTTTAAAATGACATGAATTTAAGCACCTGCAAGTTCAAGTGTAGCACTGCTACAGTCAGTACATGGAAGCAACAACTCTGCAAAGCATTGCTTTTACCATTTGTCATCCAGATGCTTTATGACAATATTTTAACATTTTTTCAGCACACAGTCCCCTCTTTGTAATGTATACAGAAATTACATAAGATGCATACACTGAAAAGGTATTATGTTAAAAATGTGCTATGTAACCCAAACATTCACAGAAGTTGCTGAGTTAACTGCAGTTACTGCAATGGAGGGAAAGGGCAAAGAAACAAAGCTGGGCACATACACATACAAAATGTTAGCTGTGCCCTCAGCAGGCTTCTGTGCCACTGGTGCTGCTTGACTGTACCCATTGCCCCAGTACATGGTGTGCTTCTTTTGTCAACCTGGTGCTTCCTTATTTTTCTACCTTTCCCCCTCCCCCCAACTTCCTCTCATTCTTCCTGATGTAAAAGCTCTATAGTCAACATTAACAAGCTTTTTCTCTCCCTTCTCCTTCATGGCAGCAGTTGCGACTCTTGCAGCATCAAATGGCTATGGCAACGGCAGCAGCACAAGCAGCTCACCTGCACCATCAACAGCATTCAGGCAGCCACTCAAAAAGTAAAAGGAAAAGAGGCACACCAGCCCCTCCAAAATCATGAGACTTGCCCCCCCCTAAAAAATTGATTCAAAGGGGATTTTTTTCAGATTAATAATGAGAAAACTTAAAGTTAAAATAGTGCTTTTTATTACTGGTGGGAAAATTAACTTTTGACATTACACTAAAAAAATGAACTGATTTTGGAAGCCAACCCTACAGAACGTAGAAATTTCATCTATAAAGCAGCTAGGATCTGGTTTTCTAAAGTCACTTAATTTTTTGAAGGAATGTTTTATCTTGTATGTTTTACCACTCAACAGCATTGTACATAGAATAAGGGTGAAAAACATTTTAGAAAAAAATGAACTTTGTAAAGGTAGTATTGGTAATTGTTTATTTAGTATAAAAGGTTTGTGAACACTGTAACAAATACAATTTTTACAAATCCATTTTTGAAAAGATCTCTCCTTTTGTTCACTTGGGCACTGTACTTTTTATTACTTTGTCAATCAGCTTCTTTACTTCTTTGTGTCTTGTAATTGCTCTGGTGATATACTCCTGAAGCTTGGCTTCTGTAAGAGGACTTCCATCTAAAAATTAAAGGAAACAATTTGATTTTCTACTTATACTTCAGTTATGTATCTCTAAATGTGATTTCCAAATAAGAGTACTAATACAGTAATTTTTATGACTAACACCTTTCACTGGGGAGCATGCAGCTTTCCCAGCTCCAGCCTCAGGCAAAGATAATGGAAACAAACTAGAGCTGTAACAGGAAACATGCTCAAAATCTGTCCTCTGCTGTATGTAGGTCAAGCTGTGACTTCTTTTTGAATTTCAGTCATGCCACCATCTTAAAAACTAATTTCAAGAGCAAGTAATTTCATGAGTATTTGAGCAGATGCTCTGTTACTATAAAGCACCCAAATCTTACAAAACAAAGGAGGTACATAGTCTTTTCTTGACCTAAACGTTATCATCTCCATAGGTTTCTTTGTAATAAATTTGGAAATACCTGGCTTATGGACAGAACAGAGTCTGCCTTCTTCATCAGACAATGGTTACTGTTCCAGTTGCTAAATCATCTTCTTCAGCAGTTGGATCAACAACGAGTAATGTGCTTGTGAAAGGAAAAGGCATGCAGACATGTTTGTACGTATTACTCCATTACCATTATTGCAAAATACACATAACATTAATTTTTACTGTAGTCTTACAAAATACTTGTAGATGGATTTAGTGCCCAGGCTTACCTGTTTTCTTACTAAAGTGCACCAATTTTAAAAAAATTAAAAATCAAAAAATACGGGAGATTCCACATAATCAAGTGTTTATGTCTGTTGAAAATGCAGCTTTATGCCTGTGACATCCACGTATTGCACGAAAATGCCACTAAACTGCCATTTGAAGGATGCAGTCACTTATTTTGTAGTTACACAAAAACTGGTACAGGATGTAGGCTGCACTAATCTCTACCAGACACCTTAATGCAAAACTCATTTCCAATGGTAAGTTCACCAAAGTAGTTCTCAGTTTCTTGTCAGAGAACTCTAATATCACCCAGTCTGGGAATAGTTAAAAAAATGGATTTATGGGGTGTTTGACATCCAGTATAAACTGTTATACATCACGATGCATATCTTTGAGAGATTAAATACTGTTATTTTTGAACCATTTAAATTAAAAATGGAGCAAAATCAATGGGAAATCTATAGGATCTAAACTATAAGCCAACTTTGCTCAACAAGAAAAACTAGAACTTAAAGCTGAATTTTAAAACCTCGGATTGCCATTTAATACCAATAGTAACAAAAACATAAGTCCTTAGTTACTCTGTTCAAAAATGCTGCTTTTTAAAGTCTAACTCCATGCACTCTAACACATCAGCTCTTTTGTGTGATGCAGGGACACATGAAGAGGCCAATGTATCAATTGAACCTGCAGAAGAAAAGTACCGTTCAATAAAATCTACTTTTCATTCAAAGAGCATTAATTAACACCTACCTTCACAAAGTGTTAACTTTCCATCATTTTATACTAAACAGAGCCTAAGCAATGTCTCAAATCCAGAGTGGGATGGAATCTCTATATTAAACAGTTAATTACACAGAATGGCTGAGGCTGGGACAGCTGAAGCTCTTCTGGTTCAACACCCCTACTCAAGGAGGACCACCTAGAGCTGGTTGCCCAGAACTGTACCCAGATAGCTTTTGATTATCTCCAAGGAAGGAAACTTCACAACTTCTCTGGCCAACCTGTGCCAGTGCTCCATCACTCTCACAGTAAAAAAGTGTTTCATCATGTTCAGAAGGAACATCCTGTGTTTCAGCTTGTGCCCATTGACTCATGTTCTGTCACTGGTTACTAATGAATAGAACCTGGCTTTGTCTTTCCCACACCCTCCCTTCAGGAATTTCTATACACTGCCTGGCACTGGACACAATACTCCAGGTGTGGCCTCAGCAGTGCTGAGCAGAGAGCGGGATCACCTCCCTTGACCTGCTGGCAATGCCATGCCTAATGCAGCCCAGGATAATAACATTGGCTTCTTTGCAGCAAGGGCACATTGCTGGCTCATTCTGCCTCTGCTCGAGGCAGTTGCCCACCAAGCTCAGAACACAGCAGAAGCCAGGACTCACTGTCCCTCCCAAGATGCTTGGGCATCAATTTTGTGCTGGTCAGCATATGCCTTGATGCTGCCTGCAGCATCTGTAACAGATACTGCTCACCTTAGACAGAGATGAGATTCCACAGCCACCTAAATTGTGCTGCACATACCCAGACAGGAGCAGACCCGAGTAATTACACTGTGCACATCAGGCCAGGATCAGGACTGGTTAAAGTATATTACTGTTAAAGTATATTACTGTACTATGCATTCTCTTTCATGCTTGCTGAAACAGTAAATAAAAATCCTTTCTCTTCCTTGTTTCAAAGCAAGGACCAAGAAAACCAATTAGGAAGTCATTAAGGTCACTATTATAACCTGATATTAATAATACCTCTCCCATTATTATTATTCCAAATAAGCACTTGCCTATGTTGACAGTGGTTGCCCGGAATTCACCTAACTCCCTTCCATCAGGTCGACAGTTCTCTTTCTAACCAAAAATTACAAAGTTCAAATTAGAAAACATGTTTTATTAAATAATACAGTAATATTTATGCTATTGGAGTTGATATAAAACAATATTCTCTTCTTTTTAGCAGAAATACACAGCCTCAAAAATGCTAGGGAAAACTTGGTCACAACTCTACCTGGTTTTTCATCAACTGACATGTAGTTTGTGGTTGTAGACCTGCAAAAAAATCCCTGATTTTTAAATTTTATTATAATTTATTTAGGAAATATAACAATAGATTGATTGTCTCAAAGATAAGTACTACAGGCTAGATTCGGAATATCATCCAAGAATGAATACTCATTGGTAACTTAAAATGAGAATTTCCATCTGTCTGTATTGTTCAAGTTTCATAGGCAATTCCTCTCCTCCATCCGCACCTAGTGGAGCTCTTAAAATTAATGTTACAGTAAACTAAAGCAAAACAACCCCCAAAAACACGTAACGTTCAAATACCATCAGGCAGAGGCTGTACAACACATGACCCTTAAGTCAGAAATTGAAACAATACTGTATCGTGTTAGATCTGAAGAACCACAAGAAAGAAAAAATTCATTATAAGCAATTTATACAGGCATCTCACATTTTACTCACCAAAAACCTTCTGTAATATTCCAATGGTTCCACAGTTCTAAAACAAATTGAAAGAGAAGTTCACATGCAAGCTCTTGAGTAGGCAAGAGGTAGCAAAAAAAAGATAAGCAAGCACTAACCCACAACAACAAAGAATTTGAGAATCAAGATGCCTGGCAAAGCTGCTTAGCAATATGGTTACAGAAAGATGAGGAAACTCTGAACTGATCTAGGATGTTTTCCTATATTCAGTTCCAAAATTCCGCCTCCTTACAAGGAACCTGCCTGCACATGTACCTAACAAAAACTACTAGCTTTCACCTCAGTAGTATTAGTTATAAATCAAAAGAAGTGTTTACTGACAGAAAGGTGTAGAATGGTTTACAAAAAATGCAGAAAGCATAATGTTATAACTGTGTCTGAAATATCTGTTAGTTCAAGGATCGCATTCAGATGGACAAAATGGTATAAAACAATTTTAAATACTACAGTTTTTCTTAGAATCTTTGAGATAATATAAAATTACAAAATATGCTTCGTGCAGTTCTTCAGGTGAGAAATAATTAACGCTTATTATTAATTACATAGTACTAACAGTGTTCGTGTATTAGTATTTCAAGTAGGGATCATTAACTTAAAAAAAAAAAAACCACCTTTTTTTATAAAACTGTTGTTAATACCTAAACAAAGCATTCACAGTTTTGTTAAAATAGTGCTTCTGGAGGAAAAACCAAAGATAAATGGGAATAGCAGGTTTTCCAAATGCAAACTAACATACAGAGATATCAAACATAATGGCAAGCACGATTTAGCTCCTGCTGGCTCCACATATGTTGGTCCTGTACTGGTTTGCTGAAGCCTGACGCAAGGCCTATTCTCTTCCAATTCATGTAAAAGCACTTTGCTAAGCACTGCTTCATGCACTTAAGACATAAACACAGAAGCAAGAATACTAGAAGAGGATGCCCAGGGAAGCTGTGGATGCTTCACCCCGGGAAGTGTTCAAGGCAAGGCTGGATGGGGCTCTGAGCAACCTGGTCTAGTGGAAGGTGTCCCTGCCCACGGCAGTGGGGTTGGAACAAGACAACCTGTGAAGACCCCGTCCGACCCAATTCATTTTACTATTCTAAAACGAGAAGTTACAAATGAGAAGCCAGTGAATTCCCTAGTTTTAACCTCCTTGTAATGCTATCAGCTGTGTCAGGGGAGGTTTAAGGTTGATATCAGGAAAAGGTTCTTCACCCTTTGGCGGTTGGGTGCTGGAAAAGGCTCCCCACGGAAGTTGTCACAGCACCAAGCCTGACAGAGTCCAAGAAGGTTTGGACAACGCTTTCAGGGACGTGGTGTGACTCTTGGGTGTCCTGCGCAGGGCCAGGACTTGGACTCTGTGATCCCTGTGGATCCAGCTCGCGATACTCTGCGATTCTGTAACACCAGGTACCTTCAAGCCACAACGAGCTCCGCGCTTTGCCGAGCTTTTTCCCGGGTGGACAATCCGTGCTCGCTCAGTACCCCCCCGCACACGTCGGGGCTCCGCAGCCTCCTCAGCACCGACCCCATCCCGGGGGCCGCGCCGACCCGCTCCCCCCGCGAGCGCGGTGGCGCGGGGAGCCCGGGCGGCCCCGCGGGGCCTGGGCGGCGCTGCCTCGATCGAGCGGAACGCCCGGAGCGGGAGAGGCGAGACCGCAGCCGCCAGGCCCAGCACTTACTTGAAGGCGGCCGCCATGGCGGCACCGCCGCCGCCCCGGATGTGGGGCCCCCTGGCGGCGGGCCCGCCCGGCGGGCTCTGCGGGCGGACCGGCGCTGGCGGCGGGGGTCGGGGCGGCGGCGCTGGCGGGGCCCGGCCGCGAGGGGGCGCCAGTGGCTCCCGGCGATGCGCCCGCTTCCGCCTCGCTGCCGCCGCGCGACCGGGTCCCGCGCGCCGCCGCGGGCGATGGCGCTGCCGTTGCAGCCGTCCCTGCCCCTGCCCCTGCCCCTGCCCCTGTCCCTGCCCGCGGCCGCGGCGGCGCTGGCGGCCCTCGCCGCCCTCCTCCTCGTCCTGGTGAGAGCCGCGCAGCGCGGTCACGGCGGGCCCGGGGGCCTCCGTGGCGGGGGCGGTGCGCGGGGCCGCCCCCGCGGTGCAGAGCCGGGGCGCTGTCCTTGCCGGGGGGTCCCGGGGGGCTGCGGCGGGCCCAGGCAGGGCTGGCCCAGGTTGGGGGCAGCGCGGGTGGCACCGGGAGCCGTCCGGGCAGCAGCCGGCGGGGCTGCGGTGGTGAGGGGGTTGGGGCGAGCAAGGCGTCCGGGGACCTGCGGAGGGGCTAAAGACGCCTCGGGAAGTGTCCTGGTAACGCCCGTTCGCGGTAACCCTTTGGGAGGTCGCTGGTTCTCTGCGTGGCTGAAATACCCGGCAAGTTGCAGAAGTTGGACACCCTAGAAGGCGGAATTCTGCTGCCTGTCCGCAGTGCCACGTATGCCTCCCGCCCGGGGAGATGGTGGAGCCACCGTCTCTGGAGGTGTTTAAGGAAAGACTGGACGTGGCACTCAGTGCCGTGGTCTAATTATAACATGATGGTGTTCGGTCTCGATGTTGGACTCGGTGATCTCAGAGGTCTTTTCCAACCTAATTGATTCTGTGATTCTGTTCGTGGTGTCACCAGATTAAGTGCTCCAAACCGCAAGTCCTATGTCTTCATTTTAGCCATTCATAAGGCCATCAGAGCCTCTGTTTTGTAAGCACCTGTGGCTGGCTGGTCACGAGCCATGCCATTGATTTCAGTGGGGCAGGGTGGGATCAGAGGCAGCACCAGCATGTGTGCTCTGGATTACTTGGGAACAGGCAGTGGGGGCTTGGACCACGACTTTGGAGGCATCTGCATGCTTTGCAGTCAAAAATAGCAACAAGCCAGTGATGCTGACAGTGGTCAGACTAGGAGTAACCAAATGGCATGATACGATTTTGGTCATCTGTGATTCAGTCAGTGGATGAAGTTCCACACCATTGACCCACCGCATTATTGAAAAGCAGTTGGTTGCCCTTTGTACCACATTCAGCAGCTCGGTCAACTTCTAAGAGAATGCTCAACAATTTTTCTTATTTCTTTTTCATCACAGATTTGTGCAATTGCTCATGTAACTGCCAAAAAAATGCCAACCCTTCACCGACACGAAGAAGAGAAATTCTTCGTAAACGCTGAAGGCAGGAAAGAACCTCTACCAAGTGTACATGATCCCCCTACAAGGGAACTCTCTGTTGTTGTGCCTTCATACAATGAGGAAGACCGGTGTAAGATTTTTCTTGTTTTGAGGAAAAGAAGAAAATCTGTCTGTTGTTACTGTAATAATGCAGAGGTCAGTTATGTTTGGGGTAGATTCTGGCAGGCCAGATAATGGATCAGATTTTGGACACAGTTTCCAGAAAACAGTCCAAGTACATTGAATTTCAAAATTAAGGCATTCTGTAACTTGATTTCTGCTGCTAAAAATAGCATGGGGCACTTATAAGAATCGTCTCTATTTTAGTGAACCCCAGAAGAATGGTTGTTCATTGCCTATGTAAATGCTGCAAGGCAAGAAGTAAAAAAAGACTTTTAAAACTGATTTGAGAGCTTCCCACTCTTTAAACAACAGCAACTTCAGATGAGCAGAGAAAGGATGATCTCACACGTTTGTGTTTGACTTGGCGATAGATATGAGTACCTGATACTGAGGAAAGGCTTTCAGATGTGATAGAAATAATCAAACATGGTAGTACAGAAGCTGTCAACTTGCTTAAATAGATAAAGTCAGTGCTGGTTTTCAGGGTCGATCATGAAGAATGATTTCTTTTTCTTTTAATCTTATGTAGAGAATTACAAATTTCAAAATGAAAAGTTGCTTCCTCAGAAGAAATGTTTTTATCCTGTCTTTTATCATGTACGTGATTTTCTTCAGTGTTCTTTTTGCATTCAGAAAGGACAGCACTTAGAGTTGCAGCTGCTAAGCTTGTTTGCTGAAGGTAGTGTTGTATGAAAGAGTCGATTTGCTCAACTTTGCTTTGTGGTTGTTCTCAGCTTGCTTGTGCAATTGCTTTTGGTGCTTTGCCTGTTGTAATCTACTAACCCGACCTCCTCCGCCTTTTCCCTAGTACCTCTTATGATGGATGAAGCTTTGGATTATCTAGAAAAAAGACAGGTATTTTCTTTTTGCGTTCAGTATTTTTTTGGTGTGTGTATTATGTATAAATGGTTAGGGTGCAGGACTCTCACCGCTGCGACCCGGGTTCGATTCCCGGCCCCCCGGGCAGATGGAGCTCGT
>NW_016690261.1:2544934-2566268 GCF_001604755.1 Lepidothrix coronata
GCAGGCTCGAAGGGTCAATGACCTTTCCCAAATCTTCGCTCACGAAGACTGGCCATTATTATTATTATATTATGTATAATAAGTTAGTGGTCTAGTCATTTTGTTATGTTGGTGTACATTAAACAGTAATACTTGGCCACCTAGAAGTAACGCTTAGGTCTCTTAGTTATTTTTAGATCAAGTGCCATTTTTGTATTTTTAAATTAAGTAAACATTTAATATACTGCTATGGGATGAAGAAATCTTCATGTGAATGTTACCCTTCCAAGACAAAGCTAAGGATTAACCATACATTTAACTTTCTAAACTAAATCCTAGTTTGTTCCAACAAGTTTCATAAGTATCTGTTCTTCATTTTGGTTTGTTCTCTGGGTAAGAAGCCCATTGTGAAAGTTTGTGGGTGTTGTTCTGTTTGGGTTTTCTTAACAGTGATGATGTTCTGAGTGTTCCATCTTTTACAACTGAATTGATTTTTGATTTCTGGATGGTAGCATGACAACCCAATGTAATGGTATGTTCATCATATATGGCAAAATTCTTTAATTGTGCCATGTGAACAAATTTGCTATATCATGTTAGTGTCCATTGGCAACCATAAATAATTTAAAACCTGCTAGGGAGAAAAGAATAATGATGTTTGAAAGACCTACTGCCTACTTAAGGAATTGGATTAAATGTATTATTTCTGTTTTTGTTTTCAAGAAACGAGATCCTTCATTCACTTATGAAGTGATAGTGGTTAATGATGGTAGTAAAGATCAAACTACAAAGGTAAGAAAAATGAAGTGCCTTCCCAAGCATCGGGGGTGTCGGGTTTTTTTGCTACATTTGTGGAATATAACAATTTTTCGCATTTATATTTTGGTACTTGAATAGTTGACAATTGAAGTGCATATTTCTGAGTACTTTCTGTCGTTCTGTATGCATCACGGATGTCACATATGCATATGAATACACATAATTCTTTTGCAAATTCTGGTTTTCTTGATTGGTGACTGTGACAGCCATTTTCCTGCAGCTGCGATTCTCAGAATTCTAATCCTAACGTCAAGAAATTTCTTATGAAATACTCTATATATGCATAGTTATGATGTGAATATGAACTTTAGAAAGCTAAAAAGTCTTTTAAAATACTCAATTCATACTGTGATTGACAGAACATCTGACATAGTTCTTCCTCACACCCTTCATGGCATTTTTTATTTAAAAATCCCTGTGCCAGTAGTAGTATTTTCAAAATAGTTTTGTATTCTTCTGGCTTGACTTTGATGTACATCACTGGAAAGGAAGGCTTGCTAACTTGAGGGCTTTTCTTACTATTACTGCTTGGAAGATGTTTGAGGTAGCTACTAAAATGCGTACTGCTTTTTGATTTACTTTCCTTAAGCTCGTCCGTTAAGGAGGGCTCGTAAATATTTTTTACTGTTTATTTACTGTGCGTTCCTTCTGGCATCTCCTTTAACTGAGCATACAATGGCTGCGGGCCTCTGGACTTACAAGGACTCAAGACAACCTTTAGAAAAAATTAAGAGGAGAAAACTCATGCTTTGTCTTCCTCACAGCATGGAATAAAATCTGCAGATCCTTGCAGTGTGAGTGGGATTTTAGATCAATGTGAATTTTTGTTTAAAACCACAAATAGCAGCAAGACGAGTGATAAATAAGTGGCTGTAGTAGAAAATTATATTTCTTTTATTAACTATTGGTGCTAATATGAAAGGTCTGTAATAGTATAAGCTAAATTAGGATTGAGTTTTTTAGAGATGGGAGGATGGGGTTTGGAGTATCCTGTTCTTTTGAATATGACTGGTTTCTTCAGTCTTCTTGTTTTGACCTTGAATTGGTTTTTATTTTCCTGAACAGACTCCAGCGAACACTGGCAATGTATTTGTGCCGACTGAAGTGGTTATAGCTCTGTGCTGTTAATTTATTTTCTTTTAAAGGGTGAGCAAATGTAAACTTCTACCTTGATTCCTCGGTTTGTTTTATGCTGGTTTTTTGTGTGTCTATCAGGTTGCAATGCAGTACTGCAAGAAATATGGAAGCGACAAAGTGCGAGTGCTTTCTTTGGTAAAAAATCGAGGGAAAGGAGGAGCAGTCAGGATGGTAATTGATACTTTCATCTCCTTCTCTGTTTGAACTACCAAATATGCAGAAGACAGAGCTGTGCTGATTGACATTTTGAATTCAATGCATTAACAAAATGATTATGAGAAAACTGAGTACAGATTCTATAAATTAAAGCAAAACCTGTTTTTCAAAATAAGCTTATTTGAGATCTTGGAAACAGTATTGTCTTGCCAGGAAGATCAGTAGTGAAGACAATTTTTTATATGAGATTTCAAAGAGAAAAAAATACTTGAATTTCGTATTTATGTTAGTTCCACTTAAGAATAGGCTTGTGTTTATAAAAGCCAACCAAATAAAAAACACCCAACCAAACTGTTACAGATAAAAGCTAAGGTTCTGTAGACAAAATAGAGCCAAATTTGCAAACTTTGCTCTCCAGGTCATAGATGTGTTTTTTAAAATGGCTAATAAAGAAGCATTCTCATCCAGCAAAGTTTGTGTGTACTGAAGCCCACTGTTATCACCCACACTCGATAGCAGAAACAGCACAGACATTATCCTGAAATCATCATGTCCTAAAAATAAAATAGCTGTTACACATTTAGAAGGAATATTTTTTCCTAAGATTACTTTTATGAAAAAGGGAGGTATCATCTGTGGGTTAAAAGTGACTTGTCTTTTTCTGTGTTTTAAGCTCTGTCTTTAATAAGTCAATTTTATTTTTTTTATGAAAAATGAGTAAATATAGGAAAAGGAGAGAACATTATATTAGAACACCTGGAACTTTTGTAAGCTATATACTTATTTCAAGAGAAGGAGGAAATTCTCTGTGTGATACACTCTTGCAATGCAGAGTGTAGAGTGGATGTGTATACAATACTTCCTTGACAGGGTTTTCCAAACTCACACCTCCTTGGTTGCGTACTTTGGTCAAACCCACTGCTAATTGTTTTCCTGTCTGGACCCCTTCAAAAATTTTGAAATTTGTCTGACAAATTTCAAAATGGCAAAACTGTCTGTGCATCACAAATGTTTTGTAGTGATATTGTGACTTAAAACTGAATCTTAAATTAGTTTTGAGAAATAGCTCTTGAATTCTCTTGAAACAATGTTGGGAAAAACTAGCACTGCATCCTCCTTTCCATAGCTCAAATGACAAAGAAAAGCCATCCAGTGTAGTGGCAGCTGCTAATCACTGCTTCTTGTGCTCCCCTCTACAGCTGACTGTAGGAACTTGTTGACTTTCAGATTTTGGGTTGTAAAGCTTTTAGTTTGCAACCTTCTCTTCAGGAGGATTGTTAGCCTTTTGTGTTCATGCATTGTCTGTCACTGGACATTGTGCAGTGTGTGAATTCTCTAGATGTTATTATAATATAAATTGGTAAATTGTTAGTAGCAGAATATTAAGACTCACCTGTTGTGTTGAATCTGTAAGATATCACTGTTCTTCTTACTACATTAGGTTTTTGGAGTCTTTTGCACCTAGCTTGTGACAAATACTGGTTTCAAAAGTGTTGATTTTTATTGACTGTTTTCATTGCAGGGTGTCTTTAGTTCTCGGGGGAAAAAAATTCTTATGGCTGATGCAGATGGAGCTACAAAATTTGCAGATATTGAAAAAGTAGAAGAAGGTCTAAAAAATCTCCAGCCATGGCCTGTGAGTATAAATTCTCATGGCTTTAGTTTAATACACATGCACAGAGATTGACCTTTGTAATTCTCTTCAACTTGAGTTTTTTGAGGTCTAGTTGAAGATGTAGATGTAAGTCTGAAGACCTACGTGTAAGCTTAGAAGCCTCAAGAATGGGCTGTATGAAGGAGCTTCCACAGAGTTCTTAACTCCTTTGCATCCACTGTGTCTACTTCAATGCAGTACAGAATGTTTTATTTATCCTTCTTTTAAGTTCTTTGAAGCTGTTCTGTTCTGTATAAATACCATGTGTTGCCTACTTAGTTTTCTTTGTTAACTGTTTTGTAGTTCCATTTTGTCTGATGTCATCCTGTACACCTTTAAGGATACGTCTTAATTTCACCCTCTTTTAAAGAGGTTTTGTGTTCTCAGGGTCCTTAGTTAAATGACAGTATTTGGAAGAGCTTTTATTGTAAGTAAAAATTCAAAAACCTGTGGAACAAGAACACCTTCCTGCATAGTCATTCTCTTTTGAGAGCTTAACTTGAAAGAACTGAGGTTTATTTTTTGCTTAAACACAGGTGAGTGAGGTACTTGTAGCTAGTTTCCCAAAGGCCAGAAGTGATATGCAGCCTTCCAGCCAGAGCTGCAAGGGATGTGCCTGTGGAAAGGATCATGGTCTGTGACTGCAGAAGCACAAGTGCAGGAGCCAACAGGCAGCAGTGTGACTCTGATGGTCTTTGCTGCCAGGGCAACAGCAGCTGCTGCTTCTCCAGCATCAGTCCCACACTCTCAAATAGTATATTTGAGAGATTTCATGTGAGAAATAGTAGCATGAAAATAATGCTAAACCTTCTGTTTTCATCGCCTTGATTTAATTTGAGGTTATATTTTTGCCTAACACTATGTCATTTTATTTGTTTGAAGATACATCAGTGCAACAAGTACTTTATTCTGTTACCCTTTCATTGCACAATATTTAAAGAAAACATTCAGTTCCTAGGAATGCTGCATGCTTATCTGTACTGTTAAGCGCATACACTGTATGCATACAATAAACAATGTAAGCTAAACCAAACCTGAATAAATTGAAGCAATTTGTATGCACCATATGCAAATTGTAATAAACTTTAGATTATCTGTTAACTGTAGAGAAGACTGATTTAGGCTCAGAATTCAGAAGTAAAAGAGGTGCAGCTAGAGGAAGCATAAAAGCATACTGCTTTGAAGTTTTTTATTATATGGTTCTCAACACAAGATTCCACTGATTCCAAAAATACTAGTTTAATTAATAACTCTTTATTTTATATTCCTGTACAGAACCAGATGGCTATTTCCTGTGGTTCTAGAGCTCATCTGGAGAAGGACTCGGTAGCAAAGGTTTGTGTCCATTTCCTGCTGTGTACTATTACCCAAATACTTCCATTGTTTGTTTCTGCTGTACAGATTTTGCAATTAAGTAATCAATATTTGTAAAAGAATGGAAGCTGAAAATAAGGAAAAGATTGTCATAAGTGTAGGATGTGCTCTGTCATATACATAAGATTTGTTCTAGATTTCAGACACTTTTTACTGGTTTAAGTTAGTGTTCCAATTTATAGATTTAATTTTTTGAGTTGAGAGCATGTCACGAGCAGAGCTTCTAAACCCTGACAAAGTTTGTAACTAGTAACAGTACTGGGACTAGAGTGGAAGGAAACTGGTGAGTTCATTATTACTGATTCCCTTCCAGTGCAAGAGCTTGACCTGCAGATCTTGAAACTTGTTTAAAGTGAGTTAGGGATAATTAGCAGCCGACTGTTTGAAGAGTATCTCAATTCGTGGGAAACTGGTGTAATTTTTCTGTATTACTCATTGTAAAATTTTTGAGTTTTGAACACACAGACCATACTGTTCTGTGTGTGGCTCTTGTGGAATAAGCAGTGATGCATAGGCACACAACCTTATCTTGCATCTGGTTTTCTGATGTCTTGGCAGAGAGTAGTTGACAAAGTACAGATATGGGACTTGTATTGCAACAGACGCATTGCTGGGCTCATGTTTTCAGCATCATTGGATGTGCTCATCATGCTGAATGTTTTCAAGAGTAAGCTTTGTTTATACTAATCTTTAATACTTGAAATAATTTTAAAATGTATACACAACTACTAAAATAGTTACAAAAGTTCCAAACAGGTTGCACTGATAATGTTCAGAAATTTGAGCCCAGAAAAAATACTTCATTTTATGGTCAGGTTCTGAATGTAGATAAACTTTCTTTACAGCATTCATATTTCTTTTCATCTTTGAAGGTTTTGCTACATAGGGGAAAGGAATTGGAACAGGACTTTTATCTTTTAATACAAAAGTACAATTTTTAGGATGTGTCCATCCTTTGTTTCCTGTTTCTCCCCGTATTTCTGACTTCAATAAAGGAATCACCAAGTGATTACGTAGTACTGATTTGTTTAAAATATGTAGTCCATTTTGTTTTGTCATGCATCTATCCCTAGTCTGACACAGAAAGACTACTAAAGTGGGAAGAAAATACCTATTGTATAGTGCAATAGGTATAAAAAAGTTGCAGAACAATCTTTTAGATGTTGGGATTTCCCTCTGGACTTAGTGGCATCTAAAACAGTAGAATGAAGCTGTGATAAGCAGCTGTATGGGATTTATTGAGACCAGAATTTCACCTTAAATTCAGTCTGAAGACATCAAGAATTCTGTTCTGCCTCCAGAATTGTTAATGTACTTTAGTTAATCCAACATATTACATGCATAAATAGTCTTAGGAGTGATAATCATAATCCAGGAACTCCTCTTTGTGAAGTCTTTTGTCACTGTCTGACAATCATGCAGCCTCTCAGCGCTTCCCTTCTGACATTAGTGGCAGCCTTGTGTTCTTGGTCACAAAGCCAAAAGAGCCAAAGAAGCCACACCAGATTCACCATTAACCTGGGACTGGAGCATTTTTTGAAAGGCACAAGCTATGGATTTTAATTTAAGTCAAAGGCTGTTACATAATAAGCTGAACATCTTCTCATTTTTCAAATGAGGTTCTAAACTGTTATGTTTGAAGGCATCTCTTTTCACCCAGAGATGCTTACCAGTTAAATTGATAGCTCCTAAAGATTTTATATGATACTTGGCTTGCAGTCTTAGATAGAATCGCTTAAATTGAGCTTAAGGCCAGCAGTGAGTTCAGAAGTGATTTGTAAATCAGAGTTCTGGTTGTTTAGGAACTGTCTTGAATAAAAGACTAAGAGCGACCTCTGCAAATCCAGACTCCAGCCTCTGGAGTCCATGGACAAACTTATCCATATGATTATTGCGTCAAGAACAAAAGTGTAACCGAAGAGCAGGCTGGGAGAACATTTACCAGGAACATAAAATATATCTGTGAAAGCAAAAGAACAAAAGAGATGACTGTGTAACATTGCTGAAAATATAAAATGAAATATTATCTTGCACAGTACCCTTTACTGCAGGCTTCGTTTTCACTTGGTCCGTTGTGTACTGCAAAAAGTTGCATTCTTCAGTTGCATTCTCTTAAGTACCTTAACATGGTGTGTGCAAACTCTGGCGATCATTCAGTCTTGAATGAAAGAAGTGGATGGCAAATAACAAGAGATGCTCCCATTTGGGTTTTTTTTTAATAAAAAACTTTTTCAATTTTTTTGTTGGATTAGCAGCTGGAACCTGTTTAGTTTAAATGTGTATTCTTAAGAGTAGCACTTTATGGAGTCCTGCCGGCTTATTGTCCATTGTCTGTCCTGGTAGCTTTTGAATTTGTTGCATCTGTGCAGCCAATTTTTAGAAAAACAAGAGGACTAGACAGAGGGAAAAAATAGCTTAAAAGTGTCCAGTGAAGTAGAGCGTGTAACATGCCATCCTCTTCCTCCTTTACTCTACTTTTCCTTGGGAAATTCCCAAAGAATCATGCAGAAGATGCTGTGGCTGTCCCACTCATTATTTGAAATCCAGGTGCAGGTTCCTGCTTTACTTAATAAAGCATTATTCCAAGTGAAAAGCTGCTGTGAATTGGGGAAAGAAGAAAAAAGAACTTGGACTTTCCTATCCTAGAGGGCACTTGGCTGGCAAGTCTTTCAGCTGTAGTTTTGTTTCACTGTAACAATTGATAGGTTCTGTTTTTGTTCCAGTACAAACCAAAAACAGTTTACAAACTTTGAAAGCTGTCACGAAACAGAATTATTGTCCTGTAAGACAGCTCTGTTCAAGCACTTCACTCATCACTTAAATGAAACCATCTAACTTACTGCATTTTGTCCACAGCGCTCTTACTTTCGAACTCTCCTTATGTACGGCTTCCACTTCCTTGTTTGGTTTCTCTGTGTCAAAGAGATCAGGGACACACAGTGCGGATTTAAACTTCTAACCAGAGAAGCTGCCTTGCGGACTTTCTCAACTCTTCATATAGAACGCTGGTAAATTGTTCCTTTTTTTTGTTGTTGGGGTTTTTTTTATAATTGAACGTGGTTTTGAAAAAATAATTTTAGTATTGCAGCTACTATGAAGCATGTTATGTCTGTGTATAAATCCTAGCTGCTCAGTTTAACCAGTTGTAGTACTGCTTGCATGACAGCTTAGATTTCTTGTTATGTTCAAATATCCTGGTAATTGCTAGAAATTCTATATTCTTTACAATTCAGTACTGCTTAAGCAGAACATTTTACCTAGAATCAATATCTTATGTTTGTAATTGCTCAAGACTCAAGTGAAAGCAAATACCTATTCTTTACTTATTTTCTTGCTAAAATATTTGATGAGAGGACTACTGATAGATATCATGTCTAAGACAACAGAAGATGATTCATAATCTTTGAATTACTTTAGAGCTCCTTTTATTGTAATTTAGCTAGAACAGTTCCCTTATGAGAGTGATACAGTCATGATACTGTTATGGGACTAAAACACTGTTTCCACACAATTGCTACAGTTTCTGTAAATTTCCTGCACCCCAACTGTTGCTTAAAAGGATAGTTTAATTATGTATAATCGAATATTTTCAAACTGTTGTCTTCATTCAAGAAGATCTCTCATGGGCTACTGCTTGCTGGCAGGGAACAGAATTACTGAACAGTGTTCCTGTACAAAAATGTGTGCAATCCTACAGTAGCTAGTCAATTCCAATACATCTAGTTTTAGGCTGAGGTTTGGCAGAGATAGTTGAGCTACACTGCTCCTCCAGAATGAAATTGCAAAGGTAGTGTTTGGGCACACAAGTGTGGAACATAGACCTTCTGTTGTATGGAATCTGTAACTGTGAGCAGTCAACGTTCAGAAAATCACTTTTCTACTGGAGTGGTTTGCTTATCACTCTAAAGGAAACCGTAAGTGAGTCAGAAGTATGGTTTGTGCTGCTACCTCCAAACCCAAACTTGATCTGTAAAGTTCTGTAAATTTCACATACAGGGATTTTCTAAATACATGGTTAAACACATATGTGAGGTCCAGAAGTGCACATCCCAAAATTGCCCTATTTAACTTCACTTTAATAAATTAAGCTCTTCAAGAAGAAAACGGAAAGAAATAAATGAGGATAATCAGTTTAAGCTGTAAAAATGCAATCTTAAATTTTATTCTTTTTTAAACTGAAGATTCTGATTGTAATTGCACTCACTGGTTATATAAAGTGTTTTCTACAGAAAAAATCTTAATAAGCTTTCTTCTGCCACTTCAATTCTCTAGCACTGAAGGAATGAAAGAATAAAAATAATTGTGCTGTACCCCATTATCTGGGAATAGAGGCAATGAAAAAAGGATATTGCTAACTTATTTTATAGTAATTATATTATTGATGTGTAACAAACCAGATTTTCATATCTTAATTCATTGTGCCTTGTATGTATTGCTATAAAATTGGCCTTCTATTCTAGCTTTGTTATTTACGGTAATGCAAAAACTAATCCCCTTTGCATTTTCTTATTTATCAGAAATGTACTTCTTAATGATGAAGTATGTTTGTTTGTTTGTCAAGGAAAGAATTTGTCAAATTTGTCAAATTCTTCTAATAAAGAAGCTATTCAGATAATTCCAAGTCACAAATTTGCAACAATAGTTGGTTTGGGTTTTTTTA
The DNA here is from genome assembly GCF_001604755.1 of Lepidothrix coronata. Classification (NCBI taxonomy): domain Eukaryota; kingdom Metazoa; phylum Chordata; class Aves; order Passeriformes; family Pipridae; genus Lepidothrix; species Lepidothrix coronata. The sequence goes on from NW_016690261.1 coordinate 2,554,714, forward strand.
GTTTGGTTTAATTTTCCACTAAAACAGGAAATATATTGTCTGTTTTTATCTTCGTCTGTCAACAGTTTCTGTGTTTTCCTGCCTTCATTTTCATATTTATTGGCTAATTTTAACCAAATCTGGCAGAACAGTAGAGGTTTCAAGATCAAAAGCTTTGGCGAGTTTTGTGGAATCTGAAACCCTCTTAGAGGAGAGAAACCCACTGCTGAAGAAAAAAAAAACTACAATAAGGACTCAAAAGTTACTTACCAGCTTCACAGCTAGTCATTTTGCATGTGTAACTTGTCAGTGCACAAAACAGAGTACTGTCCCTTTCCCGGTTAATATTTATAAGATCTGGAAATAAACTGGGACATGGGGAAGTATAAGTATATGGAAAGAGTGGGTAAATTAAAGGAAATGATAGTCCTAAGTGAAATGTCAGTGTTGTACAAACAAGTGGGATAATTGTAGGTGGAAATTATGTAGGGATATCAAATAGTCATCCCATAGAACTTCCATTAGATTCTTTTTTATGTAATTATGTAAGAACCAGAAATAGCCCAGAATGTAAGAATCAGAAATAATGGAAAGCTTTTATTTTAAACAAATCTGACCCCTGATACGTTTCCATTGCATAACATGTGTGTAAAAAGGAAAATAAAAAGTGATTAGATATTGTACCATAATGGTTCCGTATATACCACAAGTGTGCAAACATAAGAGTAAGAAATAGTTGTCGGTATTGTATTTCTGCTGGAACCTGGAACAGCGTGGGGTCCCCAGCTGTGTCACAGAGCAGGTCATTGATACTGAGACCATCAGCAAGGGGTTGCAGAGAAACCACTATCTTGATACTGAATAAGAGGCTCTGAAATCTGGGTTTGTTACAGCCTCTGCATCTCTGCACTGGGGCTATTCAACATGTGAAGAAATTATTTGATTCTCTTTGAGTCTTAAAATTCCACAAATTAAGTGCAGCTCTGTTAGGTATTGAAAGAAGAGTTCAGTTCAGGATGGTCAGTGCATAATGGAGGACAGTGCTAGAGAATATTCAACAAACAAGCAGCATTTAATTGAATAAAAGCCATCTGAGAGCATCCTGGTCCTTGAATCTGTCAAGGGCTCCTCATCTACTGCACTGGAGCTGATGTGGTGAGCTGTTGAAGGGAATGAACATGAGACTTCTGCAAAAACCAGGTCATCTGTCCTATCTGCTCAAGTTTTGTCAGGCTTGTATTTTTTGGGGTACTACAGTGCTAGGTGAATTCTTGTGTGAGCACAGAACAATTATTTAGACTAAAATTCATGCAAAACATGTTTACTCATGATGTTAATATAAAATCAGTATAAAATCGGCTATCTAGTAATTCCTACCTGCTTAGACCTTCACTTTTTTATGCTTTCTTCATGCTTTTTCCATTCCAGTGCACATTGATGAGCAAATCATCTCTTTAATGTTAAAAGTACTAGAAAACAGACCACATTTTTCTTCTTGCTATGGTGAATTTGATTTATAGCTGCTTCTATTTAGGAAATTTGAAAGCAAACTGAAGTATACAAGGAAAAATACACTTTTATCATTATGGCAATAAGGATCATGTAACACTTATTAAAGAGAGACCAACATATTTCCTAGCGTACTAAAGTTTAGAAAGCATTTGAAAATTAATAGCTACTGCAAACTGTTTATATATTCAATATTAAAAAGTAATGCCTAAATCCTAAACTGTCTTTTTTTTGTGAGTGTTCAAATTGTCTTTTTGTTTAACTGTCCTTTGGAGAGCTGGCTGTGTGTAAATGAATATAAACCAAACATTCTTGAAATTTACTTTTCTAAATAGCAATGTTTTGACATTAGTTTGAAATGAGAACAGCCTTTTGAGCAGAGACCATATGCTTTGTGGTGTAGGTTCTGAATCTGATTACACTATTAATCTCTTTTTCAGAAATGGATGGAGCACATTTTTTAATTTAAAACTTAAAATTAAAAGAAATATTATAAAAACATAATAGAGACAGTTGTATTTACTCAGTTCAGGCTACAAAAGAAAGTCTAGTTCTGCATCTGCAGTCTTGACCTGAGAAATGTAACTGTGTTAAATTTTGATGCACAGGAGAAATACTAGAAAATTAAATGGTCCCACTGGCAGAATTTTCCTATCCTAAATTTGATCATTGCTTTCTTCTGACAACAACAACAACAACAAAAATTTCCTTCCAGACAGAAAATGTCCATCCTTAGGAGAACTAGACATAGCAGCGATTACTGTCCTACCTGGAATAATGATAAAAGGAGGGGAAATTCAAAACATAGTTCTAGTCCTAGTTTGATCAACAAACTTTTGTGAAGTGGCAATTTATAATGATATTACCCAAGCCAGCAGATCACTGATTAGATCCAATTGTTGCTATTACTTTTGTCTATAAAAGTTGCCTTGTGCGCTGAACAAGGTATGCTGTTTCACTTTTAAAACTGGAAAGATCAATATAAAAAATTAGCATTTGTTTCTCCAGTTTGTCACTTATCTCTAGATGTGAGTCACTATATAAAAATTACAGAAAAATTAGCGTTCATATTGCCACGGGGGTTTTTTCCCTACTTCTTTGGCATTGTAGACTAACACAAGCAGTGGAATGAATTTTTTTCCTGGCTTTGTGCATGGCAAGTAAATTTGTTTATTAATGTCTAATCAACACAAAAACATTTTGCTATTTTGACTTTGTCTCTTTTGTCTTGTAAAAAGTCCTGCTCCTGGCAGACATATGTGGACTTTCAAAAGCCCCAGTTTAACTAGAGCAGTGCTGGCAGACTAACCCACTTGACATCCTGTTTCGTTCTTTGACCATTGGAAGTTTTCTCTACCCAGTAAGAGTTTACTGGAAAAACATATCTTGGGTGTACAAAAGTTCTGAATTCCAGTTAAAACTTTATGACTGAAGGTCTGAATTTGTTTTTTGAAACACATAATATAGGACCAGAAAAAAAGAAAAGAGTCCTGGTGCAATTTTAAAATACAGAATAATTTTTCAGGATAGTTATTTTGTAAACTCAAGCATTTTAAGGGTTCAGTTTAAAAGGACTGAATTAATTAAACACCTACCAACTTGATGTTCAAATTAATTTTAGCCAGCATCGTCTTAAATGGTAACTTAACCAAAACACAACTACCTGGAGAAATTTTTCTTTATTTTACATTACATATTAGTGTTAACTAACACATAATGGAGCCACTGTTAGAAATAGATGGGGAAATTGTTCACACCATGTGTTTTTATGTGTCTAAATTTTTTGGATCTAAACTTAGATTGGAACCTGAATTCATTCAAGCTGGACCCAAACTTAGGTATTCTGAGCTGTATGTCCCAGTTCCAAGAGGCACCTACTTAGAGTCTCTGCAGCAGGATGAAGTACATGGTGTGAGTAATACCTTGCTGTTTCAAAGAGTGGTTTTGTCACATGTTAACTAGTCACAAATGGCTTCCTGGCTAATCGCACTGACCAACTCATCCACTGATGTGGCTGTGATCTCCTCTAGGACAGGCTTCATGTAACATATTCACCCTTAAATCCTGGCTGTGGAAGCTTCTATATGGTTCTTCTATACCATCTGGATCTGGTGATCAGCAATGTGGGTGTAATGCTGTATTGAACACACTGTGGTCTGTATTCCCTGATTAACTATTCTGGTATACTGAAAGGTGGTGGGGGAAAGGGAAGAAAGAAGATACTCCAGTAATATTCTATTAAAGTCATTCTCCTTTCAGCTTTGATTAGGTTTTTTTTTTAATTTCAGGATACGTTCACTGTTACGCAAAGGGCAAGCACATGTAACAATATTAGTGTTCAACCTGATTAATTTCTGTGCTTTTAATCTTTTACTTTGAGCACTGTAGTTCACAGAGCTATTTAATGTTGGTTTTTTGTGATGTATATACTGACATTCCAGTTGTCCACAGGAATCATTGCAAATAACTACTAGTTCACTAGGCTAATACTTTATGTATTAATACTTTTAGAGGAACTCATATAGTCTAATTCAGCAGACAATTATTCTGTCTTCTAAGATTTTTAATCATTTAAGTAGTAAGTTTTACAAAATTAGATTTAGTCTTAATACACATGATTCATAAGCATTCAAAGGTGAATACATGGGGTTTTTGGCTTACAAATGTAAAATGTCAGCAAAAAAATTAAATAATATACCTTCAATAAAAGCGACTGTGGTGTAATTAATAAAATAATATTCAGCCCCCATTTAAAAAAAGCAGTGAAATGGCAAGGCTGCTTGGAGCAGATTCAGGTCACTGAGGAAGAAAAAACTCTATTCCTGTAACTGTTTTGGTGACAATTAAAAGGCCTGTGTCATGATCAAAATCAGATTTAGAAAGTAGCTCTAAACTCTCCATACACATTGTGCAGTCTCTGTAGATAACATCTGTTATCTTTGCATATTTTAATGCTGTCCAGTGATATCAGTAGTTCTCCTGTAATGTACATGGAGAGCACAAGTTCAGGTTGATGTCTGTTTGCCCGTGATTTCACCAGCAAGCCAGCGTGCCGTGGTCTGCACTTCAGTGGGAACCTACATGTGTATGTCATACCTAAGGGCATATTTCAAAGTTGACTGCTGTTGTTGCATTCATTAATAGTTTTACAGAAATACACTGCTAAAAAGGAGAGGGTGGCTTGAAGTAGAAGGAAATAACTTCTGAACTTGGCTACCAACCTGCTAAAGTATGTCTTTTTGCCTGCTCTTGATCACCTGTCTGTCTCTTTCTACCCTTTCTGTAATGTTAAATGGAATTACCAATGACTTGAATTCAAGCAACCCTTGCAGCATGAATGAATAATGTGGAGATTTTATTGCGTACATTTTCTCCAGTAGCAAAAGATTTTTTTCATTTCAAAAGAAAACTGTCTTGGACTTAGCAATGAGAATTTAAGGAGAATCTAAACTTATGAAGTTACTGAGAGAAAATGTGGACTAATATTGAATTGAACTTGACTGCCTCATAGGCGTGTTTTCAAGACCCCTCTGTAAGCTGGCCTTGAACATCTGCTCCACTGACTTCAAACTGGGAATCTTACCAACAGCTTGGCTAAAATGTTTCCAGTTCCTTAACCTTAGTCTTATGGGGCTAAAAACCCAAAACCTCTGTATTTGGATATGTTTTGAATCTAGTAGAAATTACATGTGAAAGGCCATTGACAGGTTTCTTCCAATACAGACTAATATTTTTAAAAAGCTGCTTAATGGGGGGAATAGGGGCCTGTTTAGCCTAAATTCCAGTTATTAAAACTCATTTAAGGAAGAAGAACATCCCTAGTGGCATTTGAAGACTACAAAAAAAGACCTAGCAATCAATAAATCTAAGAAATTTAACAAAAATCACCAGAATCTTCGTAATTGTGATTTGCATTCACCCTTGTCAGTAGTAACTACTGGCAGTCTCATATGCTGATTTTTACACGAGCATTACAAACTGCCAAACTACTTGTCTAACATCAAAAGCTTCAGTGCTTCAGGTCCACAAGGCCCATTTGAGCATGTGGTTTCAAGAATGAAACACACAAACAATCCTCTGCAGAGAACTGAGAGGATTGAGGTATATTTTGGACAAAGCGAGCAGAAAAGAGCAGCTGACTTAAAGCAGGATCACTTCCCCAGTTCATTTTGCTGCACAACCTGCAAAAAATTTTGCCAGCAAAAAACATAACTGTCTCAAGAGGGTTTCTGTGTTGTGCTTTAAATAGTCACTGGATAAAGTAAAACTGTTGTTTAGGTTCTGTTATGCACAGTAACTTAGGTAATTTCTCACTTCTGTGCTGCTGCCTTGAGTTTCTTGACTTAGAAAGTACAAGGAGAAACCATCAGATCCACGTAAAGCCACAGCACATCGTTGTCCCCTTGGATGAAACCCCTAGAGATGTGGAGTGACTCTGTACGTTTGACTGCTTGGTCTTCATGGTCTTTAAAAATGTTTAAATCATGATAGTGGCCAGAATGAAAAGCAAGCAGTGGTCTGGACACAGCATGACCTTATACTTCAAAAACAGGAAGCAGTGAAGCATTGTTGTTACTGTTGTAATATTGTATACTGGCTGTGTTCTGAGATGTGCAGTCAGGGAAATAAATTTCCCTTCCTTGTGCATCTGACCTCTAGAGCACTGGTATCAACTGCATAACTGAACAATTAGTTCAGTTATGTGCTTGATACCAATTAAATCAGGCAAGGGATTTAATTAACATTGCCACTGTCTTTCTTCTGGAAATAAGTGTGACTGTATTTTCTATTTCCTGTTCTTCTTCAGGGCATTTGATGTGGAACTTCTTTATATAGCCCAGCGCTTGAAAATACCTATAGCAGAAGTTGCTGTCAACTGGACTGAAATAGAAGGTAGGCAAATTCTTTATATTCTCGTAAGATTCCTTACATGTCAATCCAGAATAAAGTAGCCAAGGGTGTGCCCATTTTTTACGCAGTTTTGATAACTCACAGCCTTCTTTCCATACAAATTTTGAATTTCATGTCCTTGCCAGCCTTCTTCCGTGGCTTTTTACAGGAATAGTAGGTGAAGGGGTAACAAGAGAGAGAAACTCTGCACTCCCACTGGAGGCAAAAGTAGGTAGTTATACTGCAAGGACAAAACACTACTTTGGCATGTCTTCTTGCTGTAATGTGTTAAGAAAAATAGAACCATTGTAAAATACTGTGCAGGAGGTCTGACCATCATGGCTTATTGATTCAACTTCATTTCACTGTGTCTTGCCTTCCAAATTTCTCAGCTATTAAGGCCTCCTCTAAGGCACCATCTCCCCTTAAGATGTGATGTTCTTTCAGACCCATAGGGAGGTCTCTGACACTGGGTTACTGGAAAATATAGCTCCATGCATATTTTGTCATAGCAGAGCCAGCTTAAGAGGTACTGCTTGCTTCTGCTCACTTCCTTCCCATCAAATGCAGTTCCTCCATTTTTTTTTACCTTTTCATGTTTTTATCTTTTCTTAACCCCTCAACACAACTCCTGAACAACAATAATACAATGAACTGCAGTGATGATGAAGGGTGCAAGTAGAGAACATCCTGAGCCAGCTTTGCTAGAAAAGAAATGCTTCCTTTCAGTGCAGTTCCACACATGCATTGCACCTATCACAAACATTAGCAAAGATGGAAGAAGGCTTGGTTTGGTGGCATGGGGTCCTTACTTGCCTGAAGATTGGCACATTCATATTACTGCTGTAAGACAAGGTGGTGATGTTCTTCTCCAAAGTCAATAAAAAGATCATTTGCCTAATTATTGGTGTTCAGGTTCCTATTTATTTGAACAAAGCCTTGTTATGGAAAAGACTGTGCATCTTATCACATACGTGGAATTACTGTGCTGCTTGCAAACTAGTCTCCCACTTATGGTGTAGTGTAATTATTATAAAGCAATAACTTTCAAAATATAAATTTTTATTAAGATCTAAGTTGTGGGACTGAGCATGCTGAGAATGCAGAGTTTCAAGACTGCTTAAGTGTGTGTCTTGCCAATGCTCATTTTTTTCTAACAATGTCCTTCTGATTTTCTTCTTCATTAATCACAGGTTCTAAGTTAGTTCCCTTTTGGAGCTGGCTGCAGATGGGCAGGGATCTTCTTTTTATACGACTGCGATATATGACTGGTGCCTGGAAGCTTGAAAGAAGAAAATGTAATTAGGTTATTTACATTTTCCAAATATATTATTATACTTAATGGAACATTAGAACAGTTTCAATCAAGTGAAGTGGTGATGAAAACTGAGGTAATTCTTCATTGCTGCTCTTGTATGTTTCATTTTTGCAGCATATATGTGTTTTGTAAGATTTCCAGCAGGGAATTTGTACATTTTGAAAAGAGAAAGCATTTAAAAAAAGATTTTCTTACCTGGTAATCAGGTTTTTATTTTATTAAATAGTAGCTTTAACATGTCTTATAAATTAATTCAAATAAATATATCTGCTTTTGTCTCATCACACTTCTGGAATTTTCATATACATATTAAAAAGAGGCACTCTATTCTACATTGTGCAGTGTTGTGTTGTGAATGACCACAAACATATGTTTCTGTGATATCTGGAAATTTTAGGCCATATTGCAACTTGAAATTATCATTCATGGTTCACACTGATGCATGTTTAGATTCAATGTTATGGGAAACATTAATGGATTTTACTGAGTTATAACAGTAATGTTCCTAAGGTTGTTCTCAGGACTTTCAGTAGTCTCTTGTCATTCCAAATGTTTTTGTCTGAAGCTGAAATAGTTTTCTGAGATCAAACTGCAGATCATATGCAGACTGTAGAAGGTCCAAGAGCAAGCACATTTAGTTTTAAAATGTTGTCTTTTATAAATGTGTTTTGTTCGTGTGTACTAATTATTCCTGCCTACTCAAGGCTAGGAGTCCTTAACATATACAGGTCTGAAGTGAAGAGGGTATGGAAAGCTAGTTCAGAGCATGCAAAAATGAGACCCACTATACACTGGGGGGGAGCTGTACATTAGCAATGCCAATCTGATGATGTCACACTTCAAATGAGATCAGAGAGGGAGGGAGGGGTCTTGAGTCTTTCACAGTAATGTAATACTGTGTTACAGTACAGTAACATAGTTTCATTTGTGCTTTTAAAATAGTTGTGGATTGCCAACAAACAAAGCCAATCTGTCTTTCAGAACATGTACAAATTTCAACAGATGTAAAGAATGAATGGTATATGGTTGTACTTTGACATGGAAATTCACTGGTGATTTTTCTTATTCTTTCTGTAATATTGACTTGAATTTTGTTCCTGTTAGGGTTACCGCAGTTTTCTATCAAGTGCTGAAATAAATTCTCAAAAAATATATTCAGTTTGATTTCGCAGGCTTTATTCTCTTGCCTAGTCCAGATACATCTCTGTCACTTCTGCAGAATCAATCACAACTCCTCAATGCCATTACTAGAATAAAATACCAGCTTCTCAGTTTTTTGTAAAGTGAATTTCTGTGATCAAACCTAAACAGTAATAGCTCTGCTCATAATTGAAGTTGCCCACCAGTTTTCAAAAGCAGATTCCCAAAATTTTCCTCACATCTTACCTTAGAATTGAGCATGTTTGAAATTTTAATGAAAGTAGCTCACCTCTTTCAAATTATGAGGCTTAGGCCATGCATTATTTTTAGCATGGGGGCCTCTGGTGGTCTAGTGGTTAGGGTGCAGGACTCTCACCGCTGCGACCCGGGTTCGATTCCCAGCCCCCGGGCAGATGGAGCTCGTCAGCCCTGTAAGGCAATCCATCTAAGAGAAGGTCACTCTAAACAAACCTACGTCCTGGGGACCTCACTGCCACTGTCCAAGTTTGNTAGTAATGTCATACTATGTTACAGTACAGTAACCTAGTTTCATTTGTGCTTTCAAAATAGTTGTGGATTGCCAACAAACTAAGCCAGTCTGTCTTACAAATTTGAACAGATGTAAAGAATGAATGGTATATGGTTGTACTTTGACATGGAAATTCACTGGTGATTTTTCTTATTCTTTTTGTAATATTGACTTCAGTTTTGCTGCTGTTAGGGTTACCTCAGTTTTCTATGAAGTGCTGGAATAAATTCTCAACAAATACATGATCAGTTTGATTTTGCAGGCTTTATTCTCTTGCCTAGTCCAGATACATCTGTGTCACTTCTGCAGAATCAGTAATGGCACTCCTCAGTGCCATCACTAGAATAAAATACCAGCTTCTCAGTTTTTGTAAGGTTTCTGTGATCAAACCTGAACAGTAGTAGCTCTGCTCATAATTGAAGTTGCCCACCAGTTTTCAAAAGCAGATTCCCAAAATTTTCCCTACGTCTTACCTTAGAATTGAGCATGTTTAAAATTTTAATGAAAGTAGCTCACCTCTTTCAAATTATGAGGCTTAGGCCATGCATTATTTTTTGCAAGATAAGTAAACATCTGGTGATGTCTTTAAAGAAATTCTGCTTTTGAAATGTATGCCAAAGGTTGGAAGGAGGGTGCTAAATTTATTATGTTTTCTTAAATTAATTTCACAAAATCACAGGATAGGTACCTCTGGAAGGGACCTCTGGAGATCATCTGGTCCAATCCCCATGCCAGGGCAGGGTTGCCTACATGATATTACACAGAAGTGTATCCGGGTGGTTTTTGAATATCTCCAGAGACTCTCTCTGGCCTCCTTGGGCAGCCTCTTCCAGTGCTCTGCCACACTCAGTGTAAAGAAGTTCTTCCTCATGTTGAGGTAGAACTTCTTGTGTTTATTTTATAGCCATTTGTGCCATGAACTTTTTTCGAAACTTTGCAGATTAACTCTCCAGTAACTCTCTTCTCATCGAGCAGTCTGCTTTAGCAACTGTGCATATATCAGGCCAACAAAATACTTGATTCCTTCTACCTTAGAGATGTAGAAGTAAGGCCGTATTTACAGTCTCGGAGCTTTGTGGAGTTGAGTGCTAGAACTTGTTGGCAGGGGATTCTCTTATTCTTTCAGTGGATTTGAGCCATGGATAAAGGTCAGTAGGTGTCTCCATAGTCTATAGAGTCTGCTCTCTGACTCTGAGGTGGACAGATATGGCACAGGTCACATTCGTATGCCTACATGTCCCTTCTCAGCTGCCTTTCAAAGCAGCCCTGCTTCTTCTAAACTGCCTGCTGGGGGTAGTCCTTGACCTGCACTGACTGCCACACGGTGCCCAAAAGTATTTTGGGAGCAGAGATAGACAACTGTGGGACACCTGCTACAGTGTGGTTTGCTTCTATAGGTGTGGCCTGACCCATTCCAGTGGGGATAAAAGCTGAACTGGAATTAAAAAAATGAGTAAACCGGGACAGAAGGAGAATGGGAAGAAGTAGAAAAGGAGACTGATCTGGGGCTGAGACTGAAAGTCAGAGAGTGAACCTATGACCTGAGAAGGATGGTTGACTTCACCTTCTGTCACTCATGTACTGATCAGAAGTCTTCTGGGTAACATACCCAGTTCCTACCTTGTATTTGCAGATTATAAAATGCAAGACACACGGGCTGTTACAGGTGGCCAGGACACCACCAGGCACATGCTCTAACAGAAGTTTAGACCCACACTTGGTTTTAGGTTTTTGCTCTGCTCTGTGTTCCTTCAAGCCCAGCATACCTCAGCTGTTGCACAGCAATCACAGAATCAAGGGAAAATTCTCCTAAGCACCATTTCAGAGGCAGATGTACTGGTTTAATTGCACAGAGCCATAAAGAGGAGCGTTCCTGCTCCCTCTACACCTGTTCTTGGGTTGCTTAGAGGCTCCCTCAAGCCACTTCAGCTCACTAGAATGTCAGGCTGCTGTCTTCTACTTTTTTGCTATTTTTTCCTTTCTTCTGAGGTAGTTTTCTGCCATTTCAGTGATCTAAAATGACTCCCTGAGTGGTCCAGCAGACACAGGATGCAGCAGCAAGAGGAGAGCTTCCCCTTTTCACAGCTGTGTACTCACCACAAGTTTAAAGACTGACTTGTCACCTGAAAGCTAGTACACTTTTCAAAGACAGGAAATGTGAATTTGCCTTAAATTTATATCTACTTTTGG
>NW_016690261.1:2569727-2571984 GCF_001604755.1 Lepidothrix coronata
TCATAGTAAAAAAATTCTTCCTTATATGCCCCTTCTAGTCTCTTTTAATGATTGAAAGGGTGGAGATGGAAGCAAGAGAGTACTTTTTTTATGTCAGTGCACAAGTTTTTATGAGTTTAGATTGAAGAACAGAATCAAAATTTTGAGAGGGTAATGAGTTTTGATATGTGTGGGATATGGTTTTTAATTCTCACAGTGATGAATAGCTTTTTCTCCTGAATAGGTAAGGGAAAATAATTAATTCTGTATGTAGTATTATCTGTGGAGTCTTAATATAATCAACAGGCTTGCAAAATTGCAAAGCTTATGCACTCCTAGGTGCAGTATTCACCAGTAGAATGAGACTGGGATTCAAAGGAGAGCAAGACAGAATTAATCTAGTGGGAATTTCTGATGGTTTATTTCACCAGCACTTAAGTCTAGGCTTTTGGCTCAAATACTTTATCTGTTTTATCAGTTTTTCCTGTTCTTTATTTCCAGAATTGGATGAGATAAACTCTTTTTATGTTTGCATCAAACCTTGTTTACCAGCTTTATTCATAATATACAATAATATATTTCTGAACATTTTTGGTTTGACCTGACATTTTATGGTGTTCTGTATTTATTGTTATAAGCCTTCAGAAGAACTGTAAATAAACTTCACCTGATGCAATATGAAGTATGACGATACCTGTATTAGCAGTTTAACAATGGAAAAGAACTTTTTCTTGCCCTGAGAAGTCTGCAGTCAAATTTGAATTAAAGTAAGTAAAAATGGCAAAAAAATAGTAGCGGAAATCCTTTTATTAGATAAACTGAAGTGGTCTACAGCTGAAGGTTCTGAGATATTTCTATAAAATATGTGAATACTTTTCACAAAATAATTATAGAATAAAATAATTAATACTGACTCCTACCTGGTCCCTGCCTGAGCTGCATGCCAAGCAGGCTGGATCTGGACATCTGCTCTGTTGGTGTCAGCTTTGACTCACTGGCTTGGCCTCAGGTTTACCTGGTCACTCTGGATTTGCCTGGATATTGGTGGTCTCCCAGCTGACCCCAGTCACCATCCCCATCCCAGCCCTGCTCTCCTGGCCAGATACCGTGTGGCTGCATCCCTTGGTGAGTCTGCCTTGCCCTAACCCTCAGCACTTGTCTCTCTACCCTTGACTTGCCTTTGACTGCCCTTGCTCCACATCATCATTATCTTACAGAGTCATGGATAGAGGAAGGATAAGAAGTGAGGCACAAGTTAGAAAAGCAGGATTTTTGAATTAGACATTAAAACAACTGTGAGGGAGGTCTAAATAGGAAGAAGAGGTTTCCCAGAATGGCTGTGGAGTCTCCATCCTTGGAGGTCATCAGGGCTCAGCTCAACACGGCCTAGATAACCCTGCTTTGAAGAGGGTGTTACCCCAGGTGATCTCCAGAGGTCCTTTACAACCTATCCTGTGATTACTGACTTTGTGGCAAACTCCTGCTTATCAAGCAACCAACTGAAAAACTCATTCTCTGTACACTAGCATTTCCTGACTCAGAAGGTAACATCCAATATAACGACTGTATCTTGTAATGGCTTGCTTCTAACCAGCTGTGGATGAACAACTTCAATTCAAATTCTAAGACTGCAAACTTCAGGTGTGGTGCACCATATTTATTCTTTTTATTTACTGGGGAAGGCTAAATTCTATTTTATTTTTTGTTTGATCCTTTTCAGTGAAAGACAGATCATTGCATAGATTTCCCTATTGTATTTAATGCCTTAAATCTTTGTAATACTGTGATATGTCATTTGATGGAAAAATATAATGGATGTTTTTATAGTTTATGTCAGAAAATGCAGACTCCCAAAATTCTATTCAAAGTGCTGGTGGGAGTTACCTTAAGTGGAACAGTTTTCTTAATATATATACATATTTCTGAACTACAGACCTCTATTCATTTTTTTACCAATGTATATGCTGAAATGAATCTTTGCAACCAACATGCATCTGTGAGTTCCTGGTGTCCCCATGATCACTCAGGATTTTATTAATAAGGAAGCGAGAGTGACAAAAAGACACTAGGACACTAGGAGGCATTATGTGCCTTACAGAAAAAAACAAACGGAATTTTATCATATTTGTCACCAAAATATGCACACAGGTTGAAGTCACTGTGTCCAGTAGTCCTCCGTCCAAGATTAAGGGGCTTCAGTGTTTAAAAGATGACAAAGCTAGTTGTATGGGAGTGGAATAGAGAGATTGTCTATGCTTTTCCAATAAAAATTTTACTT
>NW_016690261.1:2571994-2573639 GCF_001604755.1 Lepidothrix coronata
CCTCCTCCTTCCCTGATCTGAGTGTCTGCAGAGCTGTTTCTCCCATGTATTCTCACTCCTCTCTTTGGCTGCAGTTGCATGGTTTTTTCCCTTTTCTTAAATCTGTGACCCCAGAGGCACTACCACCCTCTCTAATTCACTAGCCTTGGCCAGTGGCAGGGCCGTTTGGGGGCTGTCTGGCATTGACTCTGTTGGACATAGGGGAGGCTTCTGGCACCTCTGTGGCCCCTTCCCCACTACCAAAACCTTGCCACACAAACCCAAATACAATACCGAGTTCAAAAGAAACTGGTAGTTTAGAGTTCAATACATAAATGCAAGTTCTTCTTTAGGTATTTTTCAGGCATGACATTTTTGGATGCTGGGAGAGTATTCAGGAGGATTTCCTAATGACTTTATTCTAGTTACATTGGCCTAGGTATATGCCTTTTTATATTAATAAAAGTGACTTAATAAACTCACTAAAATATCAGAAATGCATTCAGTTACATAGTTTCCAAGAAAGCTAGTTTTCAGAGAAGGTCAAATTCAAATGAACTGGCTAAGTGGAAATGGAAATGGTTTGCACTTCTGTAGAATTTAGAGGTGATTTCTTTCCCTCACAGGGAACCGCTCAAGTCCTGTTTGGCAGCCGATAGTGAATTTGCAATACTTTTGAAAACTTTTTTATGACACAGAGGTGGTAAAGCCCGTGCAGCTGCTTGCCATTCAAGCATCTCCTTTCCCTCAGAAAGGGAGCATCCTGAAACAGACTTTCAACATTATGTGTTAATAAAAAGTTGAGTTTGAAGGGCTGAAACAAGTTTTATATATCCTAGATCCCACAGACAGAAAGTAGACTCTTGACTTCTCCTCCTCCCCATTTTACCAACATGAAAGGAATACTTGAAAAAGATCACTGACACAAAATACTTTCTTTTTACATACTTCTAATCCCACAGTAGTGATAATCCTAAGAACAGGTAATGCTATCGAAGCTGTAGGTTTTGAATTTAGCCTGTATTTTTGACAGCACTGCCACTTCATTAAGTGAAAGTAGATACTAAGGACTTATTTCTTTGTCTTCTTGGGAAAGCTGATGATTTTCAGAATAGTACTCTCTAAAATTCTTTGTTTATGAACCTATCTAGTCAGACATCTTATTTCATGGCAAAGCATTATTATTCCTTCACTAAGAAGTAGTTCCACATGTTCTGATTAACTCTGGAAGTTCAACACTCCAGTTTTGCACCTAAGTTTAACATCACTGCTAAATGAACACTGTACAACTGTTACTGTAGCACACACAGAAATTTTATTTCTACTTTTGAAGGAAAGTAGGTATGAAAAAAATGGTTATTTAAAGTTTTTTACTAGAAAACAAAACAATGTTTAATTATCTTTGATATATCCTATATAGGATATCAATACCTCTTCTCACAAAAATACTTTGCAAGGAAACAAAATAGGAAGGAAGGAATGCGAAAGAATTATATGATTCGAGTGTGTTTTGATCAATTTCTGTTTTATTGCCATTAATTTAGCATCTTTTAGCAAGACTACATATTTTATTTGGAGATAACATCAATCATGCAGAAAAAGGTGAAAAAGAGTGAAAAGCCTGGAAGAATATATCCTTTTTTTTTTCCCCCACATGAAAGCATGA
>NW_016690261.1:2576330-2590915 GCF_001604755.1 Lepidothrix coronata
CATGGTATTTGTTCTCAGACAACTGCAAGAGAAGTGTAGGGAACAGAACAAAGGTCTCTGTAACCTTTGTCGACCTCACCAAGGCTTTTGATACTGTGAGCAGAAAAGGTCTGTGGCAGATTTTGGAACGTTTAGGTTGTCCCCCCAAGTTCCTTAGAATAATAGTAATTAGAATTAAAATGTTATTAGAATTATTATAATTTATTGAAATAAATAGCTATGAAATTGATACAATTTTGAGATTAAGTGTTTTTGGGAAAGAAAATTAAAATTTGTTTAACTTACTTAGGATAAATTAATGATCTATGAACATCTGGCCAGATTTCCTCTCCTTTTTCCTAGCATACATGATTTTGAATAGCTGTGCTCCCTAAGGGTTTTCTGAAGGTAGTTTCACACCTGTTTTTCTAATTCTATGAAAGATAGTTTTAATCTATGAGCCCATATCTATTATTTTTAAGTATCAAAGAAAATATGAGTCACCTTATTGTTTCATGAATACAAAATTATCTGGTAGTCATAATATCTAATAGTCTAAATTATCTATTATCCATACAAATGAGAGATTTAAAGCCCTACTTCAAAGCTTTCTGAAGTAAATGGAAAAGCTTGTTTCAACTTTCTGAGTGTACTGCAGTTACTAAATACCTAAATGAAATACTAAGTGAGCAAATAAGCATTTCCTAGTCAATCCTTAATTTGAGAGGTGGTAGCAGGTAGCTGTGCAATAAGGCATCATTCAGAACCTAAATAATTTCGGCTAACCAAGGCATTCATTACATTTCTAATAAGCACAGATTTAAAAATTGTATGTTTGCATTCTAAAGTACTTTTTGAAAATACATTTTTTTGCTTTACCTCTGTATTGGTAATTAGTATGGCAAACATCTATTTTTTCATTCTATGTTAATGTTTACAAAAGGTATGTACTGAAGAATCAGGAAAAGATAAATTGGTTTTGTGCCACAATATAGTTTGAAAGCATAAATATCTGTCTGCAGGAACTTAATACATATAGAAAAACAGTGAAATAGCTACTAATGTGTGCATCACATACATAGGTAGTATTAATCCGTTTCCTCTCATCTGCCTCTTTTTTCTTTTATTTTATTTTTTTGTTGTGATGGACTGAAATGACAGTAATGTCTTAAATGTGGTTCAAAATCAGAGAAACACTTTTTGTCAAACCCCAAGGAAGCAACAGTCTGTTTGTGGCCACCAAAGCACCCCCCACCTCCCAGTGCCCCTAATTGGAGTTTGCACTGTGGCTGAGGGCTTAAGATAAGATTATTGTCTAATCATCTCAAGTCTGAGGAGAAGTAAACAAGGTTCAGGAAAGAAGAATGTATCCGTGCTAAGATTCAGCCCTAGCTGGGCTCAGGGGATCATGGGGGAGAAGAGTTTTGGGGATGTGATGGCGAAATCTCTCCACACCAAACTGAAGGAGCAAACCACCCCCCTTCTCTGGGAAGACCAAGTACACACAGGATATTCATGTGAGATGCAGCTGAGAAGGGGCCATAAGCCACCAAAGACCCGCAAAGCACCTTCCCCCACCACTCATTCCTGAGGCCTTCTGCTGCCGAAGGACTGCACGTGATCCAAGTGAGGCAACAAACCTGTTACAAGAGAATACAAAGTTTCCCCCTCCCAAGCGGAGGTGCCAGGCATCTTCTGAACATATATTAATCCATTGGACTCTGTTTTTTGGGAAACCCTCATCATTAGGAAGACCAGAAGAACCAGACCGAAGGGATGCTGCCAGGTTACATGGAGTGGTGATACTTCTTCTATATTAATCTCTCTCTGTCACTTTCTTTCTTCTACCTCCCCAGCCCCCTTTTCCCTAATTCTTTCTTTCTCTCTTTCTCTGTCTCACATTTACCATAAAATAAAACTCATAATATTGACTTTAGCATTTGGTCTCGTTTGTACCTTAATTCAGGCAGAGGTATTTCTAATAATTTTAATGACCGGATCATAAAAGTTGTCTTGAGTTTTTTTTGTAAGGAAGGAAGGAATGTAGTAGCTTGAAGTGCCTCCCTCATCACTGAGAAAGCTGGGGCAAGCATTAAGCATCAGTATGAAGTTAAGTACATTTCGGGTATAAATATGGGGTCTGTAACCCCATAAACAGAGTTACTTTATTCTCTGAAATAACTCTTGTCTCTAGAAATAAAAAGACCCTATGAATCTGCCTTCTACACACACTTCTGTGCTTGCCAGAGAAAGTAAAGTAGCAGAGGGTAATGAGGGGAGGCAGCAGAGAAAAGCATTAGCACTAACGTGTAACCTTGCAAGATGCAAGGAGGAAGAAAACAAAATTATTCTGTCAATACTATTCATAAGGACCCATGGCTTTGTGAGCAGCCTTGTGGACACTCTCCCAGCACCTGCCTGCAAGGTGAACGTGGTTTGTGAACATGGTAAAAACACCAAGGCAGATAGAACCCCACATGTTTTAGGAATGACCTTCATCTGTACCTGCAGGCTTGCTGACTGGACAAGCACTGAATCTGCTCTCAAGGGCAGTCAAACACAGCACAGTCAGATAAAATGTCTCGCACAGTATTTCTACAGCTGAGTGAGTTTACAAAGCATATCCTTGCTCAGGGCCATATCTACTAGAATAATAGATCTACAGGAGATCTACGGAATCTACGAGGAATAATTTAGAGTATCTTAGAGAAGAGATCAAGTGATTAGACAGGCTGGTCTCTAGTGAAAGGATTAACATGCCATCTTTCAGAGTATTTAATACTGGAACATTTTATCATAGCTTCCTACTACACCTTGACAACAGTAGAGTAGATTGAAATCCTGGTTACAAATTTTCCAAGAAAAGAAAGGCTTGAAGCTTTGACTGAGAACTGAAAAAAGTACAGACAGATGTGAATATTGCATTACTTCCAAAATCTGAATAACATACTGCTTTTCACTGCTTGTGAAACTTTGAAAGAAGATCTTCCACTTCCTTTTCTCTGTTGTACTTACTGGAACCCTTCTAGGCCTTAACATATTTTGTAAAGCTTTGAGCAAATATTGTGGTTTCAAATGGAAAGAGCGTGAGTAGGGGAATAATTGGTGCTAGATCACAAATTGGCAGAAAGACACAAAAGTTAAAACTTGCAAGAAAAAAGGTATAAAGAATAATGCTGATTTGGAGTTTGAGTAATGAAAAAAGATCCTTAACAGGAAATAGGCTGCAGAGAAACAAAGTTAACTCTAAGGTTGTTTTCTCTGTGTTCCAATACCATCAATTATTTGAACATCTTCTTTGCTTAAAAGTAATTGCCTTTTTTTTTAATAGGGCCTAATTTTTAATGGGGAAAATTTGTTGTTTTTTTTTTTTTTAATCAGTCCTTTTCATCCTAGTTTAATTTTCAATGTGTACTCATTTAATTTTAAATTAGCAACAAAAAAATTCTGTTGATTTATATTTAGAAGGTCATGTGAGTAATGTTCTGCAGAAGGAGAAGTAACAGCGATGAAACCATGAAGCTGCTGCATCTCTGGAAGATAAAGATTTGGAAATCACTTTGAAATGCAGTGTCATTGGAAAGATGCAAGTACGTTGATTCCATGTCATAGAGAACTCCTGTCTATTCTTTTATAGCCCACAGAGTACTATTCCATGAGTGTTGATGGCAATACACAGTCACATAATTCTCACTCAGTCACAGAATAGAATAATTTTAGTATTTATAAGCGTTATTTAGAACTTATGTTGATAATTTCTTCTGAAAATTCATGATTACACAGCAATTTAGCAGCAAAGACATCAGGGACTTCTACTTGATGTGATGATGCCTGGCTGTGAGGGAGTTGTTCTGGGCCCTTCCTTGGCTACAAACTGGTCACCAAGGACGACCTAGACCAAACTACCACAATGGCACAATCTGGTTTGTAGAATTATAATGCAATCTGATTTTTCCAGCATCTCCTGGATATAAATTCAGGACATCCTTCAAAAATTCCCTCACTTTCTTGAAATCTCTTTGAAGTGTCATCTCCTACCTTTACATCTACCTGGGACCTGTAACAGAGCTTCATAACCTCCAGTCTCAGCCATTGCCTCTTTCAGGCTAAACACAATAGCAAAGTGATAGGATCTTATACCATTGAAATTGTGTCTCTTTGTGATGGCATCAGTTAATTTAAACTGCCTTTAGCCATGATACATATGAGTACCTATGAGCCCATGCATAACTAAAAAGTTAACCCAGAGATTTAAAAAAAAAAAATCTGATTTCAATCTACACATCAAAAAGCGATTGAAAATAATATCCTGATGGAGGACAGAGAGAAAGGGAAGATCTGCCAAATACAGCTATTTGGGGAAACGTGATGAAAGAGAATTTTAATAAAAAATGTTGCTTCACAAAGACTACAGAATCTTGATGAACTACTTTCCCAGAAGTCATTAGGAAACTGAAAGCAGTGTTCAGAAAATCTCTGACTGGGTGCAGTGTGCTACCGTGCATCCCGATGCTTCTGCAATACACAGATTCAAGACAGAAAACACTGCCACAGGTCCTGGACTGCCCAACCACAGAAAACTACAGACTGCACAGCTTGTGGCTCTCTGGGCTTCTTCATAGTGAGACCACAGAAACCTTGTTCTTACTATAATTTTAGGTTGCGTGCTGCAGAGTCATGACTGTCAGTCTGGAAGCATAAGGATCTAGAGAAGTTATGAAGTACTAGTCCAAGAGAACATATCATTAAGAAAATGTTATTAGCATAATCATCAAAACATTTTACAAGATATACTCTTCCTAGAATGAGGTGTAGTCTGAGGTAAAACTTTGATTAATAAAACTGCCTCCATTTATTCTGTCTCTCACATCATCTTTTAATGTCAGTTTTCAAAGCTGTGAACTAAAGCAGGCCATCACGTTTGGATGTGCACGGCTTGTCTCCACCTTACAGCGAATGGAAGTAGAAATTCAGCTATTTGTTGTCCATTCTATAAGGTCAATTTGGATAAAAGCAGCATTTTAAAAATTTATGTTACAATGTAATTTCTCTGTTTAATTGGTATTAAAATACTCAGACCTTACTCAGGCTGATATTCAGACTATAGAGAGGGAGGAGTGTTTGTGTTGTTGCTTCTTAGATGATTCCTAATGCAAGGATTTGTTGTTATTGAATTCCTTTAACAGATTTGTCATGGTGAATATTAAGCACTTGAATTTACTTGGGAGCAATATGTTACAAGATGTATAAAAGCTACAAAATGTATAAAATTATTCATATGTATGAAGCTACTGAAATCAGCAAAGTTAAATTGGAACAGCTTTGTTCCTATTTATTGTAAGCATAATGGGTTCAGAATATAAAAAGAATTGCTCAAAATGTTCTAAGTGTTTGTATCTGGCAGCTGGCCCTGGATGCTTGGTTTCCCCCATTGCTGGCACTTAGGAGATGAGTATTTGGGGTCCACAGCCCTTCTGCTGCTGCAGGTGTTTAAACATTCACCCAGAACACACATCCATACTTAGACATTCAATCTATTAAGCAGCTGGCCATTGGATCCTCCCAGCTCTGGCTGCTTTACACAGACAGCACATGCAGATGGGTCTCTCAGTCGACCCCCAAACTCCACAATACTTGGATGTTCTGGTCCCTTCAACAGGTGATTTGCAGACACTCTGGTCACACCAGTATCTGGCACACACTTACAGCCTCCTTGATGCCTGCCTCCCATGCTGTTTGCAGAGAAGTCTGGGTGAGTGGTCACTGAGAATCACACACGTATATCCATATGTACCTGTGCAACATGCACACACCTTGCAACACAGGTTTGTTCTGTTCAACATCCTCAGTCACAGTCTCCCACCTGCCCACACTGGGATACCTGTAGAGTCATGGCTTTCTGTGAGATATGAGTTCAGGATTGCCTTGAGAGAGTGAGTCAGTATGTTAGCAGAGGGTGAGAGGAAGAGATGGAAGTGAATGTACACACATGTTGTCAGAAGGTGCACAAACTGACCTTGGAATTCCAGAGCTCTCCTAAGTCCTATTCTCACTTGTGTGTAGAATAAGTACAACAGAATAGAACTGAAAGAATATAACTAGCAGAATAACTAACAGAATAAAATCTAAAAGAAATCAGGTAAGTAAGCACAACTTTTCTGGAAAAGTAGAAAAAGAGCATACAAAGAATCCAAAAAACAACAGCAATTCAAATGCAATCTACTGTATTACATTTAGTCTGTAATTCCATTCCAAATATGATTTTAAATAATCACAAGACTATATTATAAAGACAGTCAACCAACTAATTGACACATAACAATTTTTTTTATAAATGTCACTCATAAGTATTTGACCTCATTTATTTAAACATTCGATGGTCTTCTAAATAGGACATTCAACTTTCAAATGTAAGTAGAATTCTCTCAATGTAATCAGGGCAATTAAATGTATATTATTAAGGGTTTATTCAGTTCTTTTAATCATTGAACAATTTATAAGTCGGTTTCTTTTATCTGGAACTTGGATCCTTGAACACAGAACACTTGAGGGATCGAGCATCATTTTCATTAACTGTAGTTTCTTTGAAGTAAAATCTTCAGTCTACTGCAGTATAATTCCATGCTAATTTGAATCACTGTTCTGCTTTGCCTGCAATGAGCTTTATTTTTACAGCACTTGTCTGGAACTGTTAATTACAGACAAAACAGATCCCAAAGACGTGAATTGGCACAGGTGTAATTGGCACAGGGTGCAGCTGACTTTTTTTTTCTTCAAATTTATCTTGTTTTATGAAAAAGCACTGCTGGTATCTGCACTGGCTATAAAGCAATTCATTCTTTTTCTAGGTTAGAGCTCCACTTGGTGGTTAATTGGACGACACATAACACTGTAATTAACTTTATTAAAAAGAATTACAAGTATACTCAAGGTTATTTTTTTAATTTAAGAAACAATAATTAAAAGACCAAATACAAAAAAAACCCAAAAAACCGAATGATAGCAAAATGTGTTCTTTGCCTGTACAATAAGCCAAGAAGAGTATTTTTAAAGATGGGAATACACTGTTCCTTAAAGTAGATGCTGATAGAACTTCTGTTTTTCCAAATTATATGACAAAACATTCTTAATTGAGCTTGGCAGATATAGAGCAGATGACACAGGAGCCACCAAACTTTTCTCACAGTAATAAGGAGAGGTGATTCCAACTTCTTTCTGCGTATTTGTGAGGAAGATGGGAAAGGAAGAAAACAAAAAGATAAGTATTTGGATTTAAAATCTTTTGTGTCATTAATTCGTTAAACCCCATGTATTCTGTGCAATATAGCTAAAGAGTATATCACTATTTCCCATCCGTCAAAATCTATACTAAGTAAAATTTTCAGATTCTGAGATTTATAATCTAAAACAATAAGGTAATACTTACTTCTCTGTTTCACAAACAAAATTTTGCCCACTGGAAAATTGACAACAATTTTTTCATTTAATTCAGTGGTTTTGGTATCAATTAACTCCTTCCACTTCATCACAAATTTTCATGATGACAACTTGGAACAACATAATCATGCTCTTAATAGTGTGTCTCCTGACATTCTCCAGTACCCTCCATGTCTGAATATCTTCTATATGAAGAAGATACATAGACAAATCATGTCCATAGTGCTTTATTCATTATTTATAGATAGGCAGTGGGCACAAACTGAAACACAGGAGGAAAAACTTTTTTTATTCTGTGGGTGACTGAACATTGGCACACGTTACCCAGAGAGGTTGTGGAGTCTTTCTCTTTGGAGATACTCAAAAGCTGTCTGGACACGGTCCTGAGGAACCCAGATCTAAGCACTCTACTTGTGCATGGTTGTTGGACCAGATGTTATCTAGAGGTGTCTCCCAACCTCAACAATTCTGTGATTCAGTGATTTTGCTTAAAAGAAAATCTCTGAAAACTTGCATTTATGAGAATAAAAGGTATCTTATGAAAATCCCTATGAATCCTTGTTACTTCTACTACTGGTTTTAGTTTTTCTTCATAATATTTTTCATTGCCAGGCAACATTTGACTGTTGCAGTAGCTGTTTAACTCTCTTTTGGAAACTTATCGGGGGTTTTTATGAGCTTTTCCTTGCAGCTCTTAGAAAACTAGAGTTTAGAGAAATCAGATGAAAACATTTTTCTATAAATTCTCTCTAGCATGCTTACTCTATATAAGATTTTTTTTTTTAAATTCCTGACCTTTGGGTGTGGAGTTTTTATATAAGCTTATAGAGGATTTTAAAATTGATAACTCAGAAAGAAAACAAAGAAAGCAAGCTGTTTAACTGGCATCCTCTAGGATAACTGTGGCAATCCTTAATTATTTACTGAAATTCCTATAGCCTCTAAATATACTATATATTAGTCTATGATAAGTTCTGTGATTAGATGCACTGCTATTTTGAAGAATAAAACATATGATTCATCCAACACATACATAAAACCTGATATTTTTATAAGGCTTTTTAAAAATATTGCTTTTATTTAGTAATGCATATGATTTTATTCTTTATAGCTGTCTCTTAAGTATAACCTTTGAAGATGAAATCCATTCACATAAGTAAAAAATCCACAAGTTCTGTCTGTACAATTGTGGTAGAGAAACAGTCATAGATTAGATGTTAAACTTAATTCTGAAAAACATCCAAAACCTTATACTTCTTTAACATTTTCTCAACACATCATTAATTCTGTACTATTTTATTAATATTGACAACAAAACACTTTAGTGTGATGATTAAAATACTTAAAACTAGGATAAAAATTCTGCATGCAGTGGCTTACATGCAGTGGCTTACAAAGTTAGAATGCTTGGAGTAAAATACAAAGATAATTTACAAAAATAAGGAAGTTCATTATGCTTAACACCAAGTTTATTGTTTTTCCTTCAGAATTCCAAAAAGGGGAAGGAAAAGTCTGAAACTGCTGCAAGTGTTAAAAATCAGATTTGTGAAAGTGTATATTTTTCAAAAATCTGAAGAATTAGAGATCATGTAAGATTTCTTACACCTATTTTTATTCACCTAAAAGTTATATATGTCTGACCTCTCCTATAACAACTCCCTCACTGTTAATGGGAGAAAGCAGGCTGGATTTGAAGTACATTGGATCAATGTACTGTGCATCTACCTAAGAAGAAGGTGAACTGTCTTAGGGAGGCATCAAATTTATCTCTGAACGAGGGCCTGAATCTCCATCTAGACCACTCATTTTGGTGAGTCTGTGATTGTTCTGTGGCCCTGAGGCTAACAGAGAGAGTCACCTCCAAAAAGATTTTAGGGAATGGTGTTTTGCTCACACTGACTCCTCAACTGTTCTCAGATAGTCTTCAGAAAAGGCGAGTTGTCTTAGAATGAAGCCATGCCAGGGACTGTGAAATAAATGATAGTTATTTGTGCCAAGGAAAGTGTTGAAAAACTACTTAATTTACTGAAATAGGTGTAGTTATTAGTTTTTACTTTTAACTCAGATACTTTTCGTACTGCTCCAACAATTTATACCCGGAAGTGCTACACATAGCATTTCTGAGTGCCAAATTTTGGTTTTTTAAATGAGGTTTACTTATGTATGAACCAGCCTCGTGAACTCACCTTGTATGATAAATCCAAAAAGTCAATACAAATATAAAGAGACTGGGTTTTACTAGAAATTCTTTATAGAACTTTTTACCACAGAATTAAAGTGGAGCTTAAATGTTTCAAAGTGGCCTTCATATAAAAACTATTTTTTATAATTCCTGGCTGACTACCATATAATTCTAAAAACTTTTGAAGTGTGATGTTAACAAAGATTTGCTCTCTTCTCCAAACATAGTTATTACACTAGAGAATTAAAAGGTAAAACAATAAAAGGTTACAGCTTAGATAAACTGGGGTTTATGTGCGAATTAGAAAAATGGTTGAAATTTCAAACTAGTAAAACAACAGGATTATCTTTATATATGCACCAACAGCATTTCAAAAGGAGATTGTAGCTTACTAATATTTTAGAATTTTTTTAACATACCTTTTATATTCAGTTCACAATAAAGCAGTAGATAAAAGAGAAATGATTAGCATAAGACTTTCAAAAGATTATTGATAGAGTAACTCAAGAAAAAGATCCCTTAAAGCTAAATCATATAGTGAAAGGCAAATAATAGAGATTACAATCTAGCTGAAATATGAGAAAGATGAAAAATAATTAATTTTCTGCCTAGCAGAAGAATATTATGATTATTCTTACATTAATTAACAATTTTTAAAAAAGAAAAAATTTAATCACTATAATAATTTTCATAAGTATTTCTGCCAGCTTTGTGGTTCAAATAGAAAATCAAACATATAGATATTTGAAAAATAACTATTGCACTTTACCATTAGTACTTTCACGTCGGTTTTTCACCATCATCTCTTCGTTTCTGGTTAATACCAGTTTGTTCATGTGACAATAAGGAAAAGAAAAACAGAGTTACAGGGAGCTAAAATAGAATGTTAATAACTAGACTATAAATAAATTTCACCAAAAATTTAAATTATATTTTACTTTATGTGAAAATAAATGAGAAGAAAGATGTACAAAACTATAAATCATATATGGAATATAAATACTTGTTTTATTTCATGGTGTAGAAAAACTAGAAAGCAATACTTACTGATATTACAAAGGAAATTAATTCAGTACTGGCAAAAAGGATATTGTTCAAATACACTGGCACTGCAACATAGAAATCAGAGACATAAACTATAGAGGTTCATATGGAATAGCTGACATTTCATAGATGTTTATTTACTATATTTCTATTTCTAAGTCATGATAATAAAGCTTGGTGTACAATTTTTATTTCTGGACCAAACCAAGATAGTCTCTCATTTTCAAGCAGCAAAAAACCCCTATGGACATACACTTTATCTTAGCTGTCTCATGAGAGATTTTGTACAAACTTACTAGTCACAAGGAGATAATGTTTTTCATAGCACATCTTGAGCTTCTTCTACTTGCCCAGAGAACTTTAGACGTATTTAGTATTTTCTTTTATTTTTTTTTTCCCCTGGAGATTGGATTAATGCATATTGTTAACACATGTTCGAATCCATTTGGTGTTTTATTTACAAAGAATATAGTAACTGTCATACTTCAAAATGATACATTTTTCCTCTGAATGGGGCCAAAAGGAACATTATAAACCAAATCCATCCAGAGGACTTTACTCTTTGCTTCACAATCTTTCCTGCTGAGTCATTGCCTGGGGTCAGATCTGAAGCAGAATGAACATAACCAGCAACCTGGAAAGCCCAGCAACTGTCATGTAGTTCAGTCTGTGAGTATGTTCATGTGCGTACCTCAAAAAGAACCACCAGACACAGAGAGATGTGAAGTGCCAGAAAAATATGTTTTACAATTTACAATTTTTTGCAATTTAACAATGAGGGGTTTTGGTGGTTTTTTCCCCTTTTTTGTGTAGAGAAAGTTTAGTGGGATTGCTTATGATTAAGTTCAGGGACTAACCATCAGCTCTCCCTCTCTCCTCTATGACCTCTTTATTTGTAGCCTTGGTTTCTGTCAACGTGGTCTTTTGGGTTTTGCTTTTTGGTTTTGTTTGATTTGGTTTTGTTTTTGTTTGGTGTTTCTCTTGTAGTTGCAGCAATCCGAGGTTTGTTGCCTTCTGTATCTGGGATGTTCCTCCTTACCTTCTTCATGGCCAGGCAATTTGTTGCCTCCCCTCTGTCCCCCAGTAATCACACAGTCCCTTCTTGAGATGCAGACTCTATCCTCTCATAGTAATTCCTCTAGTGTTCCCCTTTTTATACCCTGAAGTCTTATCATCTCCTCTGGAGCATTCTCTCTTGCTTTCCAAGGTAGGGCATAATCCTTCAGATGCCAGAATCATGGAATCATAGAACAGCCCAGGCTGGATGGATCTTGAAAGGTCATCTGGTCCAAATGTTTTATGGGAATACCAACTTAAATGAGGTTATTTAACACCATGTATAGTCTTATTTTCAAAAGCTCCAGGGATAGAGATCCCACCACCCCACCATGTCCTTGGGGAGATTGTCCCAGTGACTGATTTTTCTCACTGTGACTTTTTTTTTCTTATGTCAAGATGAAACTTCTCCTGGTGTAACTTTCACCCATTACTTCTTATCCTTGTTGTGTAGATCCTTAAAAGAGAGAAACTGTCCTCTCTGTAGCCGCCCTTTAAGTACTGGAAAACAGTGATGCCCCACATCCACAGAAAATCCTACTTTGTTGTAGAAAGTGATCAAGTTGGTCAGGCTGCCAGATGTTTCCATATGTCACATTGCTTCTCAACAGGGAGTCACTGGACACATGCCCAGATGTGTTTGTTGAAATTCTTGAACTTCTCATTGATAGGGTGTACAGTGGCAACCTCCTAGATATCACTAAGGTATGAAAAGTCTAGTCCAAGATCTATTTCCATTGAATAGACTAGAAAAATGAGCAAAGTAGAGCAGAGACAAGCTCCACGGAATGGCATTCAAGCTGCACTGTGAGTGAGCCCAAGAGCAGAAACTAGCCCACGTGCTTTGCTTTAAAATATAGACAGTAATGAATTTCCCTTCACAATATTTGCCTTGCAAATTGATGTCCTTAGTAGCATGAATAGGCACTAAGTTTATAAGCAAGAAGTAGGCTGTCACCACACATTCCTGCAGAAAGACTTGTGGAAGTGTACCAAACCTGATCATGAACAAATAGAACCTAAAAGTTTGGTGGATTAATTCAGAGGGAAAGAAAAATGCTGAAGAAGGTTTATATAGTTGAAAATACTTTTTGTTTTGCTTTGTGTTTTGGTTTCAGTTTTGTTAGTTTGGACTTGGGTTTTTTGTTTTGTTTTGGTTTTTTTAGGGGTTTATTTGTCTGCTTTTGTTTTGATTTTTACCCCCAGATATTCCTAAAAAAGATTTTTATCTGTACGAATCATTTTATTTTGGTTATGTTGAGTAGAGGCTTTGAGGACTGAAAAGAGGGGCAGCCATGTCAGACACATTTAGATGAAATGAGAAGAGATAGAAAAGTAAGTGCTTCTTAAGGTTTTCAAATTTTTGTGAGAAACAATTAAGTATGGAATTTTAAGTATGAATTTTTATTCTTAAAACCCCCCAGCCAAACAAGCAAACAAAAAAAAACCCAACAAAAAGTCCATATGAAATATAATCACTCCCCAAAAAATTAGTTCTGCTACAGTTTAGAAAAACTTGGTGACAGGCAAACATCATTTCAACACCAATTCCCTAGGTAATACTTTTTATCTGACGTTTATTAGACCTGCCTTTCCCAACAGGCACAGCTGTATTTTCAGGCAGCTCCTAAATCCTCCAAAGAAGCTATCGCTCAGTCATTACTCCTCCACTTCTGGTGAGACCGTGCTTTCTGCTGCCAGGCTTTGCCTCGGATTGAACACAAGCACGCACTGCCCTGTGCCGGCCTGTCTCCTTTCCCCTGGGTGGCACTGCTGTACAACGCATTCCCAGCAGAGACACAGGACAGAGCCGTGCAGTGACATTGCTGTGCCGGGCAGAGAGAAGGACACCACACCAGTAACAGAATGTGTGGAGAACAGCACCCTGTCAGACTGAAGACGGGAAGCAAATAGCTCTGCATGCCTAGGGAGGTGATCATGCAGGACCAGTAGGAATAAGTTGGTAGGAATGGGGTTTAAATACACTGCTAAGACGGTAGGACCCAATTCAACTACAACAGTGATGATACAAACACAACTGGTCCAAGTCCTGTGCAGGTTTTGACTGCATTAGAGTTAATTCTCCTCGTAGTAGCTGGTATGGGGCTGTTTTGGTTTTCTGCTGGAAACAGTGTTGATAACAAAGGGTTAGGTTTGTTATTGTTGAACAGTGCTTACACAGAGTCGAGGCTTGTTTTGCTTGACACCTCACACCACCATCAAGCATACTGGGAGCACACAGGAAGTTGAAAGGGAACACAGACAGGACAGCTGACCCCGGACGGCCAAAGGGATAGTCCATACTATATGGCATAATGCTTAGCATATTACAATATTAATATGTAGTCAGTGATGTACAGTCTTAGTGTAAAGATTGTTAAAAAAATCAACTTGTGTGCTTGTATTTTATTAGATTATGTTTCTCTAAACTATTTCATCAACAAACACCTGAATCATTATCACAATCTCATCCATTTTTTATTCAATTTTTTCCTTTTTTATCATCTTGAAATCTTGGAAAATATTGTAAATAGCACTCATCTAATAACTTTGATGTTAAGCAACAGACAAATCATCAGAGATTATCTTTTGCCTATATAGAAGACAGTATCAGTATCTAGATTTGTTTTTTTTAACTTTTACATGAAAGGTATCAGGGAATTACACTACTGTATGAAATATGAAGAGAATTTGTCCTCTGTTGAAAGAGACTTGTCAATCAACTGGTTTAAGGGGAGGGGACTGGGTAGTTCACTCTCTTCTTCCTGGGCTACTGGAGACAGCAGGAAAATGTCCAGCCCTTTAATGAGTAGCCACTGAGGCTAGTTTTACTCTGGTTATTAAAGAGCAGAAATCCCATCTGATTCAAACCTTACAGGCAGATTAG
>NW_016690261.1:2590929-2628944 GCF_001604755.1 Lepidothrix coronata
GATTAGTCTCAGAGAAAGCTAACTGGAGTTGTCACAAATAAACATAGGGACAAGTTAGCTAGCGGTGTTGGAGCTCATGGATCTGATTACTCAAATTTTATTCTTTGCCCTTTTTATTTCAGTATATATGTCCTCAGTGTCTTTCCTGGTGCTGAGAGTGAAATTAAGACTAGGACTGAGACCATTTTCATGGCCTTTTCCTGTAGAACTTAGTCTATGACTAGATTTCAAAAAAATATTGTGACACACAGAGTGGCAATATTTAAAGTAGAGGGACTGAGCATCATGGAGAGTATTCATAACACAAGAGTTTCTAATGTCCAAGACATTGCTATTTTATGGAAGTGGAATAGACATGTTTGGCATTCAGAAAATCCAGCCAATTTAAAGATGTCACACTATATAGCCAACAGAAAATATCATAGGGAAAGTTTAAGTGCCACTCTTTCAGACCTGTGGATTTTCCCTTATCAGAGGCAGAAACAGTTCTGAGGCCAGCAAAGCATTTAGAGTGGTGAAGGCTTTCAAGCATTGACTTCCAAAAGCGCTGAGCATTGGATACTTCTAATAACTTTAATAAAACCTGCTATTCCTGCAGCTCTTATCAGACTAAAGGGATGTATCTGAATGTGTCCATCTGTGTGTGTGTGCAAGGGAAGAAAGGGTTAAGTCTCTATTTCTCATCCTGCTTTGATAAGTATTATCAGACTGCATCTAGAAAATAGCCATTTCTTCTAATGAGCAGTTGAGAATTAAAATTAGCAGGCAAAAAAAGTTTCTGATGACACATAATGAGAACATTATAAGGAGACAATTCAGGATGAAAATCATTCAGAAACAAACAAACAAAACTTCTCATGAGAAATTATTTTTGGTATTATTTTATGTCATACATCTTAGTTTCTGGCTGGGGTCAAAGTATGTTACCACACAAAATAAAATGTAGAAATTCCCAGACTCAAAGTGCCACATAGCTGCTCGCTCACTCCTCCCCACCCCACACATGGTGGGGGGGAAGGAGAATCAGGAAAGAAAAGCAAAACCAAATTCATGGGTTGAGCTAAGAGCAGTTTAATAATTGAAATAAAGTAAAATATAGTAATAAAAATAATATTAATGATTATAATAACAAAAATAATATTAATAATAATTATGATTGCTAATATTATTTTTATTGGGGCAGTTCAGGTCAGCTGCCCCAACTTTTCCTTCCCAGCTTCTTGTACACCTGCTCATTGACAGAGCATGGGAAACTGAAAAGTCTTTGACTTAGAGTAAGCTTGACTGAGTAACAACTAAAACATCAGCATTATTCTCATGCTAAATCCCAAACACAGCACTGTACCAGCTACTAGGAAGAAAATTACTCTATTCCAGCTAAACCCCTCTTATTTGTCAGCTTCTGATGCCTGTTCCAGTGTTCAAAACAAAAAATCAAATCCACCGGTCTAGTCAGTGTATTTCCTGAACCAACAATCCAAGGAACAAATCAAGAAAGACACAAGAGCCTAATCATTCTGCAAGTTAGAAATATTCTTTTCCCTTGTCTCTAAAATATATTTTGTAATAAATGTGGGAATTTTGCCTTATAAAAATTCTTCTTGCTTTCCCTTTAAACACCTACAAAATCCTGGAACTGGATGTTTGAAAAGTCTGAAAAATCCCAAGTTTTAACAAAAATTTCTTCATAAGTTCCATGAAACATTTTCATACACTGTTGGTCCAAAAGGCTCAAGAGATATAGTTCATTAACAGGTAATCCAGATCCAAAACCAAGCAAGCAAGCAGCAACACTCCCCCCCCATACACAGTAAGGTACACTTAGGATAATCATGAACAATCTATTTGCTTTGGTGAGGAATAATCAATACTGCATTTCAGATGTGATATGAGAACAGATGTCACTATTAGATATATTTTCTTTCAATGTAATCCTAACATTTTTTGCAGCAACTGTTCTTCTTTGGTACATTATCATCTTGAAATGCTATTGCACATCATAGTAAAACTGTGAAAGAGGAGTGATCTATGATCTAAAACACAATTTAAAAAAAAGCATGCCATTGTGGCCAAAAGATCAGGTGCTAAAGTATATGCCACTATCAGCTCATCAGGAAATACTCCAGACTGGCAGCTGTGCCCTACCCTTCTGTTTCAAAATCCCATGTCTTCTGGCAACATATTGCATATCCATTAGATATATCTTCAGTAACTCACAACCTGAGCTCATTATAGCTAACAGTTGACACGAGAAAGTCTGGATTAAAAAAAAAGAAAAAAAGGAAAAGTATTAAAGTTCTTAGTACTTAAACTTCTGCTCCCACCAATTATTTTTTATATGATGCCCAGCCTACTGAATATTTTTAGAGAATGAGGAGTAATTGGACTAAAATAATTGTAATTCAGGCTATAAAATGTATTATCTTACCACATCTGGCAATATTTGTATTATTTGCAATGATTTCTCTTCCTGTTCTTAAGCAAGTCGTGATCTAAAATAAAGCCACTAACTAAAAATATATATAAATACAAAAAAAATCTACAATTTATTTGTAAGAACTGTACTTTTAGCTTATCCATGGTCCGTTTAACCCACTATTACCTAGGGGAAAAATTGTTCTCCTGTTTTTACTTTTGGTTTATGTTGATTGTTGTGTCATGAGTGTTCTTGATACTCTCTCCAGCTTCACAACTATAAAATAGCAGATACCTGTATCTGCTTCCATAACAAACATTGTCTTGGCAACAATAAGCATTATAAGGGACTGACTGTAAGGGCAGTCTGAAAATAAATTCTTTTAAAAACCCCCATGTTTTAGGGGAAAAAAAAGAGTACCCTTATATTTACAACTACCTGATTTCCTTAGGAAGAAGTAAAGGATAGATGACACACTGATTTAAAAGAAAGGCTATGAAGAGAGTAAGAAAAAATGCTTTTATCAGGAGCTTAGAATCTCAAAACCAGTAACAGCTGATGCCAAAAACAAACTAATTAATGATGGTCTGATGAGAGTAAATGTCCCCTGGAGAAGAAACAAAATAGAGCAGTGATAGAATTAGAAAGAGAGGAAAAGCTAAGGGTTAGAGGAAAAAAATACTATGCTATAAAAGCCCTGTATTTAAGTAAAAGCAAAGCTCTAGTTCATTAAACAGCAATGCTCATGCATCTTGCAAAAACTTCTACTGTTTCCATGGTACTTGTCACAGGAGTGATAAGTTTTTGGGGAGACAAATTGTACCTTTGGGGAACATGAACTTACATGTGTCTATGTGGCAATAATTAGTGAATTTTGGTTTAGTTTGTTAAAAAAGGAGGAAAAATGCCTCTAGATTTTTTGTAGAAGTTGTACCATTCATAGGAAATCAAACTTAGATACAGCGAATAAACTTATTTTCATGCATAGTTGCTGTGTTTACTTGAATTGAGCAGACTTTACAGAATCACAGAATCAATTAGGCTGGAAAAGAGCTCTGAGGTCACTGAGTCCAAACTTTGACCAAACACTACCATGTGAACTAGACCATGGCACTAAGTGCCCCATCCAGTCTTTCCTTAAACACCTCGAGAGACTTGACTCCACCACTTTCCTAGGCAGTCCATTCTAATGTCTAATCACCCTTTCTGTGAAGAAATTCTTTCTAATGTCCAACCTGAACCTCCCCTGGTGCAGCTTGAGACTATGTCCTCTCATCCCATCTCTGGTTCCCTGGGAGAAGAGGCTGAAACCCACCTGGCTAGAACCATTGTCCACATTCATGGAACGTTTACTTACAAGAATAGTCCAGTAGGCTGCTTTTTCAGAAATACTGTAGAGGAATGCCATTCTCCCTCCGCATCTCCGGACATGAGCCTTGGCAACTCAAAGAGATTCCCACTTTTCCTGCCTCATACTCACCCAACATTCACTGTAGTCACTGTACAATTCTGCTACACCATTTTATAAAATGTAGAGCCCCATCTTAAAACATTCCATTTCTCACTGGCATGCCCTATCTACATTTTCAGCATAGGGAAAATTCTCAGATGTGATGTCATTGACTGGACTCAGGTTCAGACCTTTCATGTTTCAGTCTTTTCCTCATCTTTTTCTGAAGTTTGACTCTAGAGCACAGAGAAGCAGAGTTGTTAATATTTTTTTTCTTCTGTCAGGTTATCTGTTGTGAGCTGAAGTGCTCCTGCATAGAGCAGGAACGTGCTCTGTCCTCCTCAGACTGCACAAGCAAGACATGATGGCACGTCTTACAGCCATTTTTCCATCTTTTCCCATGCCTCTATTTGGCCTAGGCACTAAATGTCTGTTCCTTTTGCCAGGGCCATAAAGACTAAAGTGATTATTGTGAAAGGGGAGAGTGGTTTGCCTTTTTTTTCAAGAAACAAAGCACCTGGTCAAATTTGATATGTCTTACTCATGTTTTGAAATCCAACTCTTCATTTTATAATTGTTTTGGTTTGGTTTTTGTTTTGCTTTTGTTTGGTTAGGTTTGTTTTTTGTTTTGCTTTTGTTTGGTTTGGTTTGTTTTTTTTCCAGGAAAGTAAAAGCTAACAGTCATCTTTCAAAGGCCAGAAAAAGAAAACATTCTTTCCTGTGTGGTCCTTTGGATGTTGCTGAAGACACTTACTGGAGAGACCAAGTCTCTTGGTCTAGCTTTCAACACACAGAAAATGGTCACTTGGCAGGGGTCTGGGCCTCCCTTACTTCCCTTGTGTGGACTGCAAGTGGAAGAATTTAGTAGCACATGAATGTAGGAACCCTTTCCACTTTCCAGAAACACTCCAGAGATTAACTGTTGCCTATGCTGACAGCAATTGGCTTTAAGACTGAAAAAAATCAGACTGAAAAAACCATGGGCATCTACACTTGGCAGTGCAGGTGAGGGCTTTCCTGCCTCTTCCCTCAGGTATCTGGCCTGAACTGAACAACACAGACCAAGTCACTCTTTAAAGGAAAATTAATCCAGATAACGTGTTTATGTTCTCCATCACCCCTATAAAACTGAAGCCTCAAAAAAATGTTTTTAAAACCCTAGTCCCCAGAAACTGTTTAGACTGACTCTTTTTTTTTTAGCCTATTAGGGGTCATAATCAGCAGCTCTGCCTCAAGATTCTAACTTGTGGTAGAAAGGAAAATTAGTGTTTCCGATGTAGTTGTATTCATGAAATGGTTATCCAGTCTAACCTTCTAACCTGCTGGATTTGCCACCGAAACCAGTGATGGCAGATATGACAGCAAAGATCCCTGAGTAAACAAAGTTAACTGTTCTGCAGAAATTTAGCTCAAATGTCTCCACAGCACTTCGCAGTATCAACATATGTCTCATCAAAATTAATAATTTTTTTCAGAAGTCTTACTAAATTTAAGTTTTATTTTTCTGTAAGAATTCCAGATTTTTGAGTCCACTGTGAGAAAATTATCTTTCTTCTTAATTAACAGTATATTACTAGTCCTTACAATATTGGAAATAATTTGAAGATGTTTAGTTTCTAAATTTCTAAATTTTGAAAACTCATCCTAGGGAATCCAGCTAAAGTTTACTGGGTTTTAGATTATGACATTAGTAAGTATTTTTTCTCTTTAGTCTTCCTCTTCTTTCCTTTTCTCCCCACCCACCACACCCCATCCCACCTGATAGTTAAGATATAATCTGTAAGGATGGCTAGTAAAACTGATTAACTATTAATTATTCAGTACATGTATATCATTATGTGTGCACATAGTTACATTTATGTGATGTGTACATTGAATGTTTTGTTAGAAGGAAAAGCATGGTTAAGGAAGAAATCTGCCTGGTTGCCTTGCTTTGACTACCTATTACTGAGTCAGGGTTGGGAGAAATTACACTCCACTATGATCGAAACAACAGGTTCAAGTGGGAGAATTTTTGTGTAAATGGTAAAATGGGGAATTTTTTAGAGATTTTCAAGCTTCTGGGAGGAAAAAAGAGTATCTTAATACCAGGGTGGTAATCCTGAGTCACCTTCAGAAGTAATAGAGAAGATTTTCCAGGGGAGAAAAGGGATCTTGTCTGGAATTTATTACAATACACGAAGCCAATAAAATTGCTTAAAAAAAAGATGAGCAGGGACAAGGATGTAGACTCTTTAATATCATTTAATATCAAGTCTGTGTCATCCTGCAGGCATGACTTTCTGGGTTTTAAGATTTAATATGGTACAATCTCATAATTTACAAAAATTTACAAATGGGGATTAAAGCTGTGACTAATTCATCAACCTATTTCTGACAAATGTGAAATATTCTGTCATGTTGACTGCATTGATGAATGTAGAAACCAGAGAAAACTATTATAATGATGCACCTGTTTTTTTTTTTTTAATATATCTAAACAATCAGAAAAAGTGGTTTGTTAAAAATTAAAAACATTCCTGTGCACATACCTGGTACTAATTTATCTACTTCATCTTCAGCTTACTTAGAGGGTTACTCTCACTTAGAAATTGCAATTTTCCTGACACACCTTAATCCTAGCTTTCACACCTGTCATGGTTTAGGAATGGTTTCACACATGTCTCAGTTTAGTGTGCACACTGAGACTCTCCAAACCAGGTACCACTTGCTCATTCCCTTCCCTCCCCCCTGCAGGGGGCTGGAGAGGGGAATAGGAGGCACAAAAAATGAAAATCACAGTTTGGGATAAGGACAACTTACTAGAAACAGCAATGAGATAAGAAAGTGAACAGTAACAGTAAACCATAATAATAACAAAATGCACAAGATAAGCAAACAATTCACATGTGATTGCTCTGAACCAGTAGCTCCCTCTATCTTGGAACCAGTGTTACCCCAATGGAAGGAACTCCTTCTCCCCAGAAGAGACTCCCTTTACCCTGCCCCCGACCATGATGTGAGGTGGTATAGAATAACCTCCCTGTCCTGGCCATACCCCCTCCTGGCTGCTGAAAAAATTAACCC
Organism: Lepidothrix coronata; assembly: GCF_001604755.1. Taxonomy (NCBI): domain Eukaryota; kingdom Metazoa; phylum Chordata; class Aves; order Passeriformes; family Pipridae; genus Lepidothrix; species Lepidothrix coronata. Next base: position 2,597,862 of record NW_016690261.1, read on the forward strand.
TGTCCTGGCCAGAACCAAAACATCTCATTCAAATGCTTACCATTCCTGCTTTCTTAGAGCTGCACTGAGAAAACATTTAGTGCCCAAGGCTTCTTTAGAAAAGCAACAAGCAATCTTCTTTATTTCCTGCCATTCTAGTTGCTCTTTTTCTTTGTTTAAAGGCACAGGAAGGCCACATGAGTCACTGTTCCTAAATATTTTGTTAGTTCGAAGATGAAAAACAACTCCAGGCAGATTACTACATACTTACTAAACCCCTTATATAATAACATTTCACATTTTCATTTTTCCAGCTGTATTTATCTCTTTTGCTATTCAACTGCAAAATAAATAAATCTCTGTAGAATCATAATCCACAAGGAGTTTGGTATGTGAAAATGTGACAAAGTGTCACTGCAGTTTAAGAAAATGCATCTGCAAATGTCGGTGATGTGTAAAGACTTAGATTAACTCTGTAGAGGTTCATGTCCTTTCTCTGAACTTTATAACAAATGCTAGTTTCTGGACTTGAACATCAAATACATTTAAGCTAATCTTCAAAAATTAAATAACTGCGTTCAGTAATTTTGCCTTGTTTAAATCTGCCTTCAGAAAAAAAAAAAGGGAGGATTTGTAATGAACTGTTAAATGTTCTTGTTTGTTTGTTTTAATTTCTTTTTAGCTTAAGTAGAAATTGAGGATCAGTTTCTAAAGTTTCTATATAATTTGAATTAGGAAAAATATCATATAATCTTGCAACCACTTACACCAAAATTGTTTCCCCATGGTACATCAGTGTAATATCTCATTTTGAAATAGGAAGGTTAAATATGGAGCAGGAAGGAGGAGGGATTTTTTTTAATTGTCAGAGAAAGCCAAAAGAAATGTCAGTGCTGAGAATGGCTACTCTTTGAAGGAAATATGAATTTAATTATGAATGCAATTATTTGACTTGCCCCAAAAGAATAAAAGCAAAAGCTCATTTAACCAAAGCAGGCAGTCTTTTAACAGTAATGGTCCAGAAATGTTTTGAATCACTTCTCCAATATTGAGAATCATTTGAGTTGTCCATAACGACTACATATTTTCTTTTTTTTTTTCCTACCTCCCCAAAAGGTAGAGATTTAGAAGACTATTTAAAATACTGTGCTTTTGTTCAGTTTTGATCAAAACAGTTATTTCTCTAAGATGTTTTTTCTGGCATGATGAATGAAGTGATCCAGATTTTGGTTGTGGGGGAAGGAGAAGGATAAAAGGCACTTTATCACTCTATTCCCCCATCCTAAGTAACATTTAATTTAAAGCATTAAAGGCTGTTTCTGCTCTTTATTTCAGTGGAATTTCGTCTATTGATTTCATAGAGGAGAAATTTAAATCACTAAAATAGGTGCTTTCAGTGTGTTTGAGTAATACATTTTGTCAGTTTTATTATCTCCTAAATCTTGTATTGTCACTTTAAATCTGAGTAACCTGTATTGCAAGTGACATAAAACTTTGCTATATGAAGTCTGCTGTTTTGAATTTATCGTATAACCTGCTAATTCAGATGGATTGCCCCCTCAAGGGCATAAAACACACTTTGTGACCCTTGCTTCTCACCTTGGCCGCTGCCCTGCATGCCACACACAATAGCCTGCCTGGCTAAAGCATTTTCTCTTCTGTTGGAAGACACTACAATGCCAAAAGGATCCTTCCTCTGGGCATCTCTAGGACTATTACTGGATCTCTGTTGTGTTCAGGCAAAGATGGAAAGACCATAGCCATCTTGTTTTGTCTTTGTATGGACATTTTTATGTTTTTCAGTAGCAGAAATCTACCCCATCAGGAAATAACCTTCAAGGAGTGTCACACAGACACTGCAACTGGATAGAATAAGTGAATTTTAATTTTTAACCTGAATATGTTATAGTAGCTTACAAAACTTTAACAAGTACTGAAGGAAAAGGTATCTGAAAAGAAGTAGCTCTATTTATATGGATGAGAAGATCTTATCTTTAATTCTATGCATCTTGTTAAAAATAAAAAGAGAAATGTATTGTAGTTGTAGACTGGCAGGATTCAATGATGCAACAGAATAATCTAGGACCACTTTACAAGCACTCAGCTCAATCAAATACTTCAAAACTAAAACAAAGTGAACATACATACTTTTTGATATATCTAAATTTTGATAGCTTATATTTTTGGTACCTTATATTTTTCAAACTTATGTTTATATATTAAAGAGCCCCTCAACATAAAGTAAAAAGTTTATCAATGCAATTTTAGAAATAAATATCTTAATTCCCCTGGAAAAATATATCTTTCTTGTGGTTTGGTTATTACTGTCTGGCTGAGAGAGTAAGTAAGGGTTAATCCTGTCGCAATTCACTTTGGCTTTGTCCTGAGGGTTTCAGTGTCAGGGCAGTAGATTGTACTCAAAGTGACAATGGGGATTTTTAATTTCTTTGAACTATTTCTGAGGCGATCAGGTGTCAGGAAACATATTCTGTTTTGAACTATAAAGGAAGAGAGTGAGATAAAGAGATGATTAAGTCTTTAGGTTAGGAAGAAAAGGACTGGCAAGTTGAGGAAGGCAGAATCTCTGTACTGGAGACACTAAAGCTCTGTTTCACTCCCTCCTTTTCTCACCTCAAATTTATGTACTGAGTGAAGAGTCAGTTCCACAGTGTATTGAGAGATGTTCCCATCTGCACTTGCTCTTTATCTGAATGTAGTATTTTTAGATTGTTATTTGAAAGGAATGGGAACTGTTTCAATTATATTGATTTACAGATTAAATATGAGATTGACACATTCCCACAGGTTAGCAGTATTCACTCTGTGTTTAAGAAGATACTGCACACTAGAGGAATTTAGTCTTGGACTAACATATACACTGCAGAAATAGAACAGGAAGAGTGAAGTAAAATAATACATCAGAAACCAGCAGTAATATGCTCTTTGAATAATCAGTGGGTCTCACATGTTAGGTCCACATTGTGTTCTCTTCTTTCTTTCAGTACCATTTTATTTTTATTTAGACATTATTCGCTATGTTGTTCAAAGCTAAGAGAAACCATATTTCATTGGTAGTACACAATGAGGAAGCGAGTCCCTGCTGTAGTCTCCGGCAAGAGAAAATACAAAGGGGAATCAGAAAAGTCTATTCCAAGGTAAAGATAAAAAAAATAAAGACTTGACTTCCTCATTATTCCATCTCCTTATCTCTTCCCTTCTCCTTCCCTTTAAGCTTTTTATTCTATTTGGACTCTTTTTTTTTTTTTTCTGTGAATACAGAGAAAGTCTAAAGGGAACAAAACGATAAAATTTCAAAGCATTTGTTGTCCTAAGTACTTAGAAGTCACCAAGACTTCTACAGCACAAATAAATACTCATTGCTAAGGCACAGCAAGGGAAAGATGCATTTTATTCATAAGGCTGAGTGTCAGAGCCTGCTCCTCTGAGAATGTATGCACAAAGTTCAAATGCAACTACAAGAGGAAATTATGTACTATAAACCAATATACTGCTTTAATTTTGACAGAATTGACAAGAATTATCTGCTGCTTTACAGTTGACTTTCTTTTGCTTTTCTCTCAAAAAAATAAATCCTTCTTCAAGAAGAAGCAGAGGATAAAAACCTTAGTACATTCTGAAAAGAAATTCAAGAACATAGCTGGGAAAAGACATTAGCTATTACAGCTATCTAATAACCTGAAAGCAGCTCCAAGATCCATAAACACATTACATTACCATTTTGAAGTCTTTACTGTTTTTCACTGAGATGTATCCTCATGGGAATTTTACTAAATACTTTTAGCAGTTTACCACTAGTGATTTAAAAATACTTACAGAAAAAGTATTTTATTTATTGCATTAATATTTTTTATTGAAGATGGCATGAAGGTCCAGACATTCTGTTGTAACGTGGCAGATTTCTGATTCCCCACGTAAGGGACCAGTATGATCCAACGGCCCTTTACTGATGCAAAGGCTTAGATTTATATTAATCTCTTGCTCCTAGCATGATGGGAACTGGTGATTCGTGTGCCTCTGAATTGCTCTGTCCATGCCTCTGACTTTTTTGAACTGAAGTTTATGGACCTCAGCTGTTTGCCCTGTAAAGTCTTACCGAGATTTATCAGCTTTGTGTATTTTTCTCTCTTTTTTTTTCCTAATTATAATTGTGTGACCCAGTCACAGCAAATGCTATTGCAAATAGATAATTGCAAAATGCTGTTGCTTTAGTAATTTTGATGTTAAGGAGGTTTTGAAATATAGTAACAAGCATTCCAAACCTAAAGTTTTGAATATTTTGCTTTTCACTTCATTTTAATATCTAAATCACCAGTATGGGTTAGCTTGAAAATAAGAACTCCACTTCCAAAAAGAAAATCATTGCACTAAAATTTTGGTTTTGTGCTACATCAAAAAGGCATTTTGCAAAACAATATCATGGATAATTAATGGCACAAGGGTTAAAACACACAGCTGGTTTATTGAAGACAAGAAGCTATGTCTCTCTTTTACATGATTTGGAAGAGGCATTTGAGAGCAGATGAGGGCTTAGCAGGAGTTTAAAGAGCTTTTTGACTTTTTTAACCTTAAACCCAACATTTATTGACAATGTATGCAGCTGCTCTAATCCCAGTTTTGCAGCTTCTCTACTTTCTCAAGGTGCTTCTATCCCAGATACTTCTGGCCATTTTGCCAAGAAAGTAAATCTGGTAGATAGGCTTCTAAAGCAAGAGAAACACTGAGACAGCACACAGCAACTGCATTGCCTGTATGGAGCAGCAGATGCAAACTCTTGCATTGTCCTTGCTCTTGTTGTCTGATATAACTCAAAGCATAACCATACGGATGGCAGCTGCACCTGATGCAGCACCACTCCTGCAAAGTCTGAGTGATAGCCTACACAAAAATGATCCAACTGGTGTGAAACATGCCTTGTCTCTGAATCAGAAAGATTTTCCTTCACTTTTGGGTTTCTTTCTGTCCTATGTGAGTATATTAACGCATAAACTGCTCCCCACTTCAAGCTGTAGTTCTGTCTGAGAAACCTCTATGAAAATGCAAAAGGGAAATGATATTTCATGCTGAAATCATGTAAATGTTTGGCTTCTGTTTCTGAACACTGAACTGTATTTTTTTTAATGTCATATTTTTAAAGTTACTTAAAGCCTAGAAAATGAGACTGTACCTGTACTAATATTATTTTTGGCAAATGTCTTTTGTAAAGAAGCTATTATAATACAGGTAACAATTGCAATTTTTTTTCTTTTTCCTTGATTTGTATTTCTTTGGTTTGGGGTCAAAAATAAAAATAATTTATACACAAATAAAATACAAGACCTAAATATTATACTTTCACTAGAGGGCAGAAAATGCCTGAGTTTGTCATTTACAGAATCACATTTTAGTTTATTTGACAGAAAGGTTCTAAAACAGCTGTACTCTGAGCTGTCTAATCTCTGAATCATCAAACAGCAAGCAAATCAATAATATTCCATGGTAGTCACTCTTCAAGGAGAGAATACTGTGATGGAAATGCCTTCACTTAGACAGTCATGTACTGTACCTGTACACCAATGAGTAATAATGCTTTCCAAGGAAGTCACCATGAAAAAAGAAATCTTTTCTCAATTCTACCAGGAGTGAGACAAAAAAGCAGGAGAAGGAGAGAAGCAGAGAAGGAGAAACAAAGATGAAAAATCAAACCTTCACCTTCAAAAGTACCTTTAAAACATTATTGTTTGCATTTTAATATATGTGATCAAATCTCAAAAATTGTTTTATTCTATAGATAAATATTTTTTTGGAATTCAATACTTCAAGAAAGTTATTGGCAAAATTTACATATACATTTATTATTTCTGAAATATTTTTCCCATTAAAAACATTCACAAATTTTATATGAAATAACATATCTTTATAACCCTCTGTATCACTTACAGTATGTATCCATCCACATGAAATATTCTGTATATGATTATGAGAAAATAATATTATGCTACAATGCAATAAAATACACAAAACCAAGACACTGCATACTGAAATTACTTTCTAGCTTATGGTATCTTTTATAGGTTGTTTTAAGCCTGGAAAAGACAGAAAAATAAATCACAAAGTGTTTTAATTTATTTATATAACTGAATTTCCAACTAAAATGGGAAATTGGTTAAGAACTTGTAAAACTAGCAACTCTTAGTAAGTTCAGAATAGTCCAATGAAGTATATTCTTCACTTTAGAATTCCTCATCGGGTGTTTTCTGTGACATTTTGTTGGAGTACATTGATCTACTTGAAAATTTCATACAGCATACATATAAATTTTTTGGTCTGTAACTTCAAAAAGTATTTGCAAAGGCCCTAAATACCTGTGAACGTATTGGTACAAATAGTGCACACAGTGCCAGGATACTGAGCTGAAGGAAAAACTAGTCTTTTGACAGCAATACTTTAAATTGTTCCCTGTAACTGTTCCTGAGGAAATAAGCAAATCCTATTTGCTAACAGTATTCCCCACACAAACCTTAAAAAGGCACTTGTTTGGCCTTGCAGAGAACCTCATAGTGGGAAAGTAAATTATAATTTTGCTCAGGTTGGCATGTCTCTTAGTCTTCAATGCAAATTAACTGCTACATGAATAAGCTAAAAAATATGTGGAATATGCAACAGGTGAAAATACACTTGAATTCAATTTCTTTTTTTTGCAGTTATTCTTTTATGTGAGCCACAGTTTCCTGAAAATAAGGCATCTAGTCAACGTAATAGCTGTTCAGTGAAGCCTCCAAAATGAGAAACACCACTTTAATCCTGATCTTGGGAGCATGGGATGCAAATGATTTCACATAACTTCATATCTCCAAGATTTAGATGTCTGTATTTAATTTAGTCAACATAGCTCCATTTTAAGGCAAGAGAGCAGTGCTGATTTGCATGTGACAAGTATATTATCTTATTATAATTTATTAATTTTGGTATTCAAGGTAATTACACTATTTGCATATGAATTTCTATATAAAGTAGTATGGGCTATAACTTGTGTAAACACCAAACGCTGAACAGTTCTGAGTTTTAGTCTAAGTCACTCTACCTAGAGAAGAGCAAATTACATCTAACATCTGTACCTCCAGTGAGAAGTTCATTTGATGTGTCTTGCAGTATGCAACTGAGATAAGTTGTCCTCAAGAAGTCTCTGTTTCTCTCTGTAAAAGGACTATAAGGTAATTGGGCTGCGTTTTGATTATCTGACTTTAAAGCTATTTTGAATAGATATCACCTACTTATTCTATGGTTACCTGTGTGAGAAAGCAGAGGTGCAAGGACAGTAATGTCTCGCAGGTCCTTCTAAATGTAGCTTTGTCAACAATCCATGTTTATTTAGGAAAGCAAACAGATGGCTTGAAAAATGTAATTAAGTAAAAAACCTCTCATCTGTTCCCATCTAAACTAAACTATGCAGAAAATCAACAATAGCATTTGCTGCTTGGAACAAACTAAGCATTGTGGCCTATATTTTTTTTTTCTGTTTTTCCTTCTGCACTGTGTGTGGTGAGTCTAACAGACATTGCTATATTTTCCATGCACTGAATAAATGTTTTACCTCACTTTTTAAAAGATTCTGTAACACACTTTCTACTAACTGCCTATTATCAACCAATATCACCAGTACTCCTCCATTTTATTTCACTCTTACGTCATGTCAAGCTTCTCCCACTGAGTTATTCAAGATGAGCATTTGTACTGGGTCCAGCTGTGAGACACTAAATTTTCTTCATAAGCAACCCATATAGCTGTGGGTTGTGTGATTTGTGACTAAATCAGTGTTGATAACAAACCAGTGTTTCAGTTATTGCTGAACACCACACAACATCAAGAGCTTCTCTGTTTCTCACTCTACCCACCAGCAAGGAGGTTGGGAGTGGGCAAGTTGCTGGGACACAACACAGTGAGAACAGCTGATCCCACCTGACCAAAGGGATATTCCATACCATATGGCATCATGCTTAGCAACACAACTTGGAGGGGGTGGGCAGGAGCCTTTCCCAGTTAGGCTTTACTGAGAGACAGGCCTAGCATTGGTCTGCTCATGGGAGGTGGTAACTGACTGGGGTTTTTTGTTGTTTTCCCTTCCCCTCCTTTCACTTATTAAACTGAGTTTATCTTGACCTACAAGATTTTTCCTACTTTTGTCCAGCATCCTCCTGAGGGAGACATGACTAAGTGAGCAGCTGGTGGGCACTTAATTGCTGGCTAGGTTCAGCTCCCCACAGCATTTCTAGATAATCAAGACAAAACATCAGGAAGCATAAATATCTACTGAAAGAAATTTATCTCTCTCCCTTTCTTCCTCCCCTTCTCCCTCTCTCTCTCTTTCTTCATAATGTTTTCCACTTTTCCAGTGTTAGTAATTGTCCTAAAGACAACTATTCAAAAGTTTATCAACTTTTATCAATGGCAAATAAACAAATTACCAAATCTTCACATAAAGTTTATGGATAGGAAGAACTGCCCTGTTAATTTTAGTGTCCGAGTTTCAACACTGCATAAAAGTCTACTTCAAAACATTCAGTTTCAGAGCTTGTATCTTTCCATCAATTCAGCAGCAATTTAACTAATTTAGAGATAATAGCAATAAGAAAATAATATTCTACAGTTGCTATCAAGTACTGAAAAGCTACACTTAAGAAAAAAAGTCTAACTAGCTCCTCAAAGTGAATCTGTTTACTTCGCTGTTTTAAGGAAGTATCTTCTTTTAATATTTATGACAAGAAGTTGTGCTACATAATTTTTAACTGAAATATGTGATAATAAAATTGACCTCTATCGTGCACTTTTTTCTCTGTGTTTTTGTATAAAAGTATAGCTGAATCATATCTAACAATATGTATACAATTGTGACAGGAACCTAAGTCAGTCTCAGGTTTGAGACAAATCTGCCCCTAATGAATAACACCACAAATTCTGAAAAGCTTTAACTCAGTATGTTATGGAGTGGTTGAATAAAAACTGTGAAGTTTTTTTCTCTTTAGAAAGATAAAACTGAAGATAACAGGGAAGCATAAAGTAGAAATAATAATAATAATAATAATAATAATAATAATAATAATAATAATAGTAATAGTAATAATAATATAATAATAAAAATATAATTATCTATAGATATTTAATTACTAAAAATTTTAATTTATGGTTGTGGGTTTAGTACTATAATTACAATTGAGCAATTTAACATTTTTAAATGCAATTAAACAGTAAAATAAATTATTTGGTTTAATTTTAGGTTTTGACAGGTCATATTTCAACCTATCATTACAGCTCTAAGGGAGGAGGTTTTGTTCATTTATTATAGAGTGATATTTTTACTGTAGCAACATATCCAAGCCTGCTGCAACTGAAAAGTCTCAAACACCTCTTGTTTTCAGGTGGAATGAACCGAGATGTACTGAAGGTGAACACCCTGACTTGGCTTCAATAATTTTCCTTTTTTTTTTTTTTTGAAAATACCACTATTTCATTGAAGTCAGATTCCCTCTGCTGCTCTTTAGCTTGTTACCATTCTTCTCTCCTATCAGAGATCTCTGCCATGAGAATCTCAACAAGTATCTAAGATCTGGTTTATCTAGTTGCTAAGGCCTCTCTTAGCTCATTCTATGCATTAACACAGACCAGTTTGGAACTATGCAAATCCATAAACCTTTGGGTAAAGCTTTTAGAGACGTCAGCTCTTTTATCAGCTGCTGTTTCATTCTAAATCTGAGGTAAAATGTGGGCTTTCACAGGAAGTTGACATTATTGTACAGTTTATGAAAAGGTGGCATAAGCTAGTTTATATTTTGTTTCTCTCCAGAATAGCTACAGCACCTCATAAAAATACAGAGGAAAATGGTCAGCAATTTATGCTTTTAGACTGAGATAATCAGTGCCTAAATATCTACTTATGAAGCAGGCTAAAACAAGACTAGTTCAAGAATTAAGATTGAAATTTCAACAGAGATTATCTAATAATCAGCTGAAATTATCTTCCCACTGAATAGACAGAAAGCCCTGAGAAAACTCAGTATTTGTGCTGTTAGTAAAACTCTAATGTCTTCAATTTTATAAAAAGCAACTCTAAACTCAGATAATGAGCTAAATAAATCTCGAATTTTTAACAACTGGAGCAGAGAAATAATAGGATTAGCATTAAAGCCTTTATAGCCAACATACTGAGCAATTTTATACTTCATTTCACTTATTACCGTACCTCCTACTGTTTTCTTTACTCTTTTGCCCTAAAAAGGGCCACAGCTGAGGCACAGAATAGACGAGGTATTTATATCAGAAAATGTCACTTTCTCTCTCACAGTGTTACCGTGTATATTCTCTACTGTCACCAGTTCACTGAGAAGGTCTGAGAGGCAAATGACCTTGTTTTGGTTGGTGTGTTCATTTGGTTGCATGTGTATTTTTTCCCTGCAGTATGAATAAAATCCATTGACTGCATTTGAGAATGAAGTCATCAGGTCTTTGAAAACCCTTGCAAAGCACTTCTCAACAGCGGAAGGTCTTACAAATACATCAAATATACTGCTCTGTGTTCAATTAACAGACCAAACACTACCTAAAATAGAAACCTAAGTCTCTCAAGAGACAACCAGAGCAATCAGCATTGCTCCTTGAGCCAAGAGAACTTTTATCTAGAAGAGTAATCCTCCTTTGTGCAGATGATGATGATAAGAGCCTATGTAGGGAGTAATAAGCTGCCAGAAACCTCAGCAAATATGAAGACCACTGTTTTAGCATCCTTACATAAAGATAACCTTTTTACACAGAAAACTGTACATATTGAAAAAAATTAATCTGCAGACCTGTACAGTTCTTTTTTTACACAGAAAAAAAGAAGTTATATTTTATTATGTATCCTACTTAAGGCACAACTTGGGAAATATTCAAACAATGCAGTGATGAGACAGATAGAATAATATAGACAATAATGTATCTCTTTCAAAGGTGGGAACTTCATCTCCAGTCCACGAAGGCCCCAGTAGTGGGAAGGGTTTCCTCATTTTGGTTCTTTGAGCTATTACAGGATTCTCTTCCATGAAAACAACTCCATTCATGATTTCTACTATCAAACAGAAAGGATGTTCCTATAAGAACTTCTTGCTACACTTCTAGGTAAAGGCAAGGCCACACAGGTGACACATTTGCCAGTACCAAGTGGGAGCTGCCTGCAGCTCCACTGTTACAATGAGCCAGCCAATTTTATTCTGCAGACAAGGAATTTGCTCAGCACAGCAAAATCCTGAAGCCAGGCTGTACATCCAGCACAGCACAGCAAAGGACAGCACAGGCCTGGGCCAGGTTGTTGTTATGTGAGTCACGAACAATTTGATGGAAGATGGCCTTCCGGTGAGGAGCACTGCAACATCTCCCTTGGACAGAGGGTTTACCTCCACCTAATGGAAGAATTTCTGGGTGATTTTTGTTTTACTTTGACTTGGAGAAATTGACATTTTTGAGAAGAATGTTCTTCTATTCAGCTTAAAATACCTCCAAATCTCATTATTTGATAGTATGTGTTAAAATAAAAGGCACAGGATGTATCCCATCTAGTTCTATTAATCAAAAAGCTAAAAGCTCTGTCCTTGCCTTCCATCTGTGGACAGTAAAAAGGGATAGTCACCCCCTCAGTGTTCTCACATAGCTCATGTACAGTAATATTCTCAATGCTTGCTAATTTATAAAGGTACATTAAGATAATTTAGATGATGTATTAAACTTTCAGTGATTTGCAGCTAGATGAGATGAACGTCAATTTAAATCTGTATGCTAATTATTACATATAGATTTTTGTGCTTCATTTATTCAAAAAATGTAAAGAGTCTTTCTATCCTGACTCTCTAAAGACTCAAAGAATTGAAAGATCTTGAGATTATAATAGTTGAATTGAAGAATATAAGTGGCTGGTGAGGAGTTTTCGTATGCCATCACCTTTGCATAATTTTGAGCATTAAAGTTAGCTGGAAAAAGGAGTTATTTATATTGAGTTTTTATTGCCCTTTGAATGAAAAAATCTACTTTTTCCAGGAGGAGACAGGAGTAATGTCAAATCCACAGACCAATGGGAGCAGAATAACTGCGTTACTATGTGTACCCAATAAGGATATGCACTTTTATGGCAAAGTGGTACATTACTTAACAGTATAAGAAAGTTACTGTTACTCAGCACTACAGAGTTAAAATTACTGAGACTATGGAAATGAATTTGTTCTTATTTAAATATTATGACATTATAACTAAAATAAACAGCATTTAAAGCCTTTATTTGTAAAACACTAAATAAACAAAAGCTTTACTTAAAATTTTGTTTTGGTTTGTGCAATTATAGAAAGGAGTGATTAACAACTGTTTGATGAATGGGTCTATCTGTTTAACTTATGCTTAGACCAAATAATTCCGTAGACACAGCTTGGGAAAGTTTCTGTTGTTTTACAGATATTTAGTCTTACAAAATTATTTGAGGTATAGATTAGAGACTGGTGGTATAGCTCATTGACTCTGTAACTACAGGAGTTACGAGTTTGATCAAGTAGAAATCTCACTCTGTGACATTAGTATTAAGATTTGATTATTTTTTAATCAGTCACTAGTGAAGGACATGTTAACCTCTTCTCTTCCATACAGAAAGAACCACTACTGGACTGTAATCATACCAGATAAAAAGCAAGATATGCTCTGCCAAACCAATTTTATAGTGAATTGTATCTTGCTTATCACTAGAGTGCTTTTTCCAAAGAAAAAACAAAACTGCATTACTCTTATTGATTCATTCAACTAAAAGTCTTTGATTAGGTTTTAGTTTGGGTTCCGCTTCCTTTGTAAATGGACTTTTTTTTACTGAATAAAGCTGTCTTCTGCGCAAAGTAGTAATAATTTCCTTATGTATATTTGGCTTTTGCCTGACTTAGTACAGGTTAAGTGCAGAAGTTATGTAACAATTTAAGTCAACAAGATTAAGATGACCAAGCTTCAGCAGTATAAAAAATTGGTACCTGAGAGCTGTAAGAATCACAGCACATCCTAGGGGAGAGACCTTCAAAAGATTTTTGGGATAGAGATGAGAAACATACATGAAAATCTTTTTCAGGACAAAAGGTCATACATGCCATGTATGGGGTTAAGAATTTATGTCTAATAATTTTTTCAGAAATCAAAAAACGTGCAAGAAATAGTCACAGTTACAATTCCAGTGACAGTAAAACTTACTCAGTAAAGGCTGAAATTAAGAGAGAGAGCACTGAATCAATAAATCCAGTTAACAAATATTAGCTTCCTACAATGTATTCCTTTATTCTGATGTTATGCCACTCTTTCATTGTCCCATTGGGTACTAAGGTCAAGAGCATCAGTCTTCTTAGTAAGAAGTGGAGAGTTACAGCAACCTGTCAGTGTCCTGAGGTTTTTACCAAAAGAAATATATTGTTAATGGTGAGGAGTTCTTCTGCTTTTGATTTTTCTATTCTCTGGTTTTTCTCTGAAGTAAGTTTTAACTGGCTCACACAGGTGTAGTCCTGCATTGATCAGGTTCTGACCATCGTGATTTGTTTTCATAAACTGGAGCCTCTGGTGTCATCCTGTATCCACACTCTTCCACAACACATTTAAAGCTGATGTTGCTAGCAATTCCCTTCACACAGAATGGCTATCTGTTACTACTATATAATTTGAAAAAGATTTAGCCAATAGTTACCCGATTGTGAGAAAATTACTATCACAGGGAAAGCAAACTAACAAACACTCAGAACAAGGCAAGTGCAAGCAAGTCCGGAGAGACAGCACTGCCAGGTCAATTCAAAACCTGAGGGTTTTTTAGAAGTAATGACGAAACATCATATTTCCTGGGCTACAAAAGAGTCTACCCTTTGGCAATCCTGCTGTGCTGTTTACTGATCCGTGCATGAAATTGGATTCTAGGGTGACCAGAAAATTTGGTCTTCGTGACCTTTGTTGCCCTTACTTCCTTCTACAGCTAAGAGACTTACTGGCCTTTGTGGTAGCACAACTCAATTACATGATATAATCCGTCACAGAAATTTATCAGAAACTGCAAAAGTTGTTGTAATATTTTAAAATAAATGGGATATGTAGCACAAAAATAATAGTTATTCAAATACTACATATGCAAACATGCTCAAGTAACAGGGTTACATTCGTCACTTAAAATCTTTATAACTATGAATCCAAAGCATGTCAAAATGAATAATTTCTTTTCAGTTAATCATCAGTTAGGCAAAATGAAAAAATATTGTCAGTATTTGTTTATCAACTGCCAAAGAACACATTTCATACTGTCTAAAATAGTATATGAGTCATTGGTCAAGTCTTGAATATAAAACTATTTGTGAATCTTTTCTACTTTGCAAGAAGACAACTTACTTTAAAAGGGGGTTGCATATTTTCAAGATATATGCAGGTTTAATGAAATTTTAATGGAAATATTAGATAAATTTTGGTTTTGAATAATTTTGATATCATATAAAATATTTTCTTCAGCAAAATTTTTTATAATTGAATCATTAAATGTTTTATGTCTTTGCTATAATTCCCAGTTTTCTGAACCCAAAATTTGTGAATGTCTATGTACAGGTTATAAGGTTTTCTGTCTGGGCCTAGATATAAATACTTTTTATACATCTGGTCACAACTTCACAAACCAATCTTTCACACATAAAAAATGACTATGGAGACTCACTCTATTTTGTTGATGTTGTTGATGGTTGCTTGTGGGTTTGTTTGTTTGTTTGTTTAAATCAACTTTCTGTATTAAAAGTTTAATTGCTTTTCAGTAACTTTTGGAAGAACTGAACTTTCTATGACCAGCTATCCCAGCTAGCTCTTGACAATGCCTATATGAGTATTTCTGAAATATTCTTCAGTCATTTGGAACTACTGTTTCTGAGAGTAATTGTGAAGAGAAAGCAAGCAGCAGATACTTTGTTTTTTATTTCAGTCATGGTTCTATATAGGCTAAGAGCTTTATTGCTTCAGAAATACAGTATTTTTTTCTCAGTTTCCCTGCATAGTATCACTGTAAAACTGAAAAAATAAATCAAGAAATAATAGGTAATGTTCAGTGTATCTGGATAAACATATAATCCATTGCAAATATATATGAGATTGCTTTCCTTAAGAATTCACAATTAACCTATTGGCTTCTGATATGCTCTTTTTTAGGGACATCTCCAAGGATTTAACTACGAGCGTTTGCAAAGGTATTTATTTGGCAATAACCTATATTGTCCTAAAGTTAATTATTCAAACAAAAACATTCACTTAGAAATAGATCTGTTAAGGGCAAAAATAACTATGCTCTAAAAATTGGGGGAAAAACCCCCCCAAAAATAAAAAAGATCGAAAGATAAGATTTTGAAAAGCTGGTTCAGAAATTTCATTGTTTAGTAAGATACAGTAAGACACTTCTAGATTTTTTTGTTCATTTTTTATCTCAAAAAGCCTGTAAAATTCTTTTTTTAAATATTTGTAAAATATCTTATTTGGAGTTTTTACTGTTGCAAATAGTACCATTACATACTTACCTTCTGAGTTAACAAGGAAAGTGTAAGAATCAATCAGTTCATCATTCACATATTAATCAACACAGCAAATAGGTGTGTAAAATCTATGTTCTCCAAATATCCTGTGAATATATTCCATTTAGTCTTATATTCTTTCTATACCTTCTAACAGCTGTAGCAACAGTTTTCTCTCATACTTTTAAATGTTGGATATAGAGATAATGTTGTTCTATACTTTACTATAACGGTGAAGTGATTTTAAAACTGCAGAAATCTTGTAGTACAACTAATATGAATAATATTACCTTTTCATCCAGCCACCATAGTTTTCTAAATTTAGTGATTTCTGTGTTTGAACATTTTACCTCTAATATCTCCAATTTTCAACAGAATTTATTAATAGCTCTGGAAACAATTGTCAGCATCAACACAGCCATCATTATTTGTTATGTAAGTCAAGAGGTTGTTGAACAAAAACATGGAATTCATCCTAACATTAAAAGGTAATGCAGAATTCATCTAGAAATAAAGTTATGCATTGTTTTGTAAGCAATGTAAAAAATAATTGCAATGTAGCCTTCATTTCATCTGAGAAAACATCTGTGTTTGTACACATACACATGTATAATCTTCTAAGACATAAACAACTAATTTTCTGCAAAATGAGTTGGGGAATGGTTTTAAACCAGATGTGAGGACTGACATTATATATGCATTCTGATGTCATTTTCCTTTTAGAACTAGAGGTGGAATGCATTATTCAAAACAGTCTTATCAGTTTTGTAAAGATATTTTAAAAAGATCTTTCTACAAAGCATCTATTTAACCAGATTAACTATTTGGAATCCATTTTCCAATGGAAAGAATTATCTTTGTGTTCAGCACTTAAGCTATGATTTTACTTAAAGGATTATTGATGGGTATTAAGTGTTCGTGTCTTTAAATTAGAAACTGGATGGACTGGTTTAGAAATCCTCAAAGAATTCAGTATGATTTTTCAGTATTTAAAAATATATTTAATAAACAGGAATAACCTCAAAATGCAGTGTATTTTTTAAAAATGTCTTGTAACAAGTTGAATATAAAAGAAGTTTGACATATTTCTTTGCCAATATATGATGCATTTTATTTCTTAAACCACTTTAGTGACATCTACTGAAAGACATATGAAGGATACAGGCTAAGTTCTGTATCTTTAAACTAGGCTGAGATGAATAGGAAAGAGGATGCTAGCTCTATCCTTTTCCTCGCCTTCAAGGACAATTTTGTCTGTCTTCCAGTATTGCCTCTGTCTTCCTTTGTACCTTTTTATAGTGCTGGAAAGATAATATCTGTCATGTGAATTACAAGTGAAATCTCCATGTATTTTTACTGTAATATTTGCCCTTATATATGAGAGACTTCCAAATCCCCATCTCTTTCCTTTTAAATTTAGCTCTCACATTGCCATAAATATTAGCTTAGTCAATGAACAAAATGAATTAGTGTCACAAAACAAGTCCAGAACAAAGGAAAATGAATGAGGTAAGTGCTGCAAGACTATCATCTCTGTATAACATTCAAATAGGAATAAAAATGCAAGTCATAATTTTCAGAACACAGAAGTAAAGTTGTTTCAAGGATATTTTTATTATTGGATGGTGTATGTAAACGACATTACCATTTGTTTATTTAAAAAAAATATATCTCAAAACAAGAATGTAGAATATGTCAAGTCTTCACACAGTTTCTCATTATTTTTTTCTCCTAGTATTATCTTCCTAATTTGTATGTCCCTAAAGAACATTTTTTAATTTACTGCTTTGAATGATGTGTGTTATTTTTTTCATTTAGAACAAACCCTCAGATTCTTTTAGATAAATAATAATTGTCAATTACACTGTAACAAATTTTTGAAAACCAGTTCTCCAATGCATATATCATCTCATTAGTCTACAACTTTCAGCAACTTTTGCTATTTGGTCTGACATATCATCTCTAGAAAAAGCTAGTATTTGCTAAACATTGAATTGTACGTTTTTGTTCACACTAATTAAATTTCAGGATTTCATACTTAACAGTGGAATGCCGTGTTTATAAAGCCTAGTTTAAACACCAAAGGAAAACTCACAGCTGCAGGCCCTTGTATTCATGTGGAAAAAATAACCACTTCAGTATATCCTACAAAGGCAATGTGTCTGGGTTCAAGCAACCCAGGTGATTTCTGAAGAATGTAAAAAACAATTAATTGACTTACAAGCTCAAAAAACCAATGGAATGATGTATGCCACTATATTTACTGATCCAAAAGCTGCCAGAGTTGTGCAGGTTAATGGCAGACTTGGCTGTTATGAATGCTGGAGAATTGGAGAGGGTGTATCCTGCAGGAAGTGAGCAGTTGCAGAGTAGCAAAATTAGAGCAACACGCTTCAAGGGAGCAGACTTTGGCTTGTTAAGGGATCTGCTTGGAAAACTTCCATTGAAAACTGCCCTGAAGGACGAAGGAGCTCAGGAGAGATGATTGATCTTCAGGAAACACGTTCTCAGAGTGCAAAAGCAACCTATTCCTTGCAGAAGGTCAAACAAGTACGTTAGAAAGCCAGGAAGATCTGGACAGTGGTTACCTGACTGAGCTGAAATGCAAAAACGAAGCATACAGAAGATGGAAGCAGGGATGGTGGGAATAAAGGGACATTGCCCAAGTGTATGGTGAGGACTTAGGAAAGCCAGGACTCAGATGCTGCTGAAATTAGAAAGGAATGGAAAGGACGACAATCAGTGTTTCTCTAAGTACATTGCCAGTGAAAAAAGGTTCAAGAAAAACCTGACTCTGTTTCTCAGTGCGGTAGGGGACTCAGTAATAAAGGACATGAAGATCGATGGCATATTTAAAGCTTTTTTGTGCCCTGTTTTCAATGGTGACCATGGGGCCAGAGGACACGTGCATGAAATTACTCAGTGTTAGGAGCCTGCAGGCACCACCAACTCAGCTCCCCTGAGACTCCACCCTGAGAAATGCCCAGGAAACCATTTCAGCCCCCACTTCGGCCATCAGACTCTGCTCCAGTAAGACTGCAGTGGGACCAGTCTTCAGCTCCCCCACAGCCTGTCACCTCAGCTGTCCTTGTCCCCAGATGCCTGATGCCCAGACCTATATTCTACTTAACCTCAGCTTAATTAAAGATATCTCTCATTTGCTAGTGGTGGTTTAAACATCACATTGTTTTATTCTATATGCTCATTTTGCTTTTGCATTCAAAGTCATGTTGAATTATTACAGTGATAAAACTAAAACATTGATCCTTCAAAGATTTATACTTATGCTTAGCTGTGATTAATTCCATTGACTTCACTGGCTGACTTCAAACTGGGGGCTATCCATTCTTGGTAAAGTTAATCACCATGATGCTTCAAACTCTACGGTCTTCTATTTTATTTTTTTTTTTTTTAATAATTGAACCATATTTGAATCTGCTAAAATGAAGATAGATTTAGAGTATTTATATATTTGAAATACATTTATATTTGAAAACAATTGCAAAACATTAACTTTGTTGCCGTTTATTGACTTCAATAAAAACAACAAATTTACATAGCAGTAAACTGTACACCTATGCTGCAAATTCAAAAGAAGGAAAATTAGGTTTTTTCTCAGGTAGTAGATCAAGTTTTCTGGTCCAATATTTTTATGTATAAACAAATTACAAGAGGCACAGAAATTACTAAGGATATCCACCACAAAATCTTCCAGAGTAAGGTCAAACAGCACCATTAAATGATCAATCCTGGGCTTTTTCAATTATAAAACTCTAAACTTTGCCCAGTTATACCTCTTCTGAGTTCAATAACTTCTATTTGAGTAGACAATAACTTGTGTTTGGCTGAAGTATATCTCCTAGAAAGGAAACCATTCTTTATTTAAAGGTTTCCACAGACAGAAAAATCTACTTTATCCCTTGGTAGCTTGTTTCAGTGATTAATTGCCCTTGCTGTTAAAAAGATGTGCCTAACTTCTAATTGGAATTTATCTGGCTTCAGCTTCCAGGCATAGGTCCTTGATAGGCCTTTTTCTGCCAGATTGAAGCCCGTTAGCAATGGGCACTTTGCCCCTCTATAAGTACTTATGAGTGCAATCAAATCACTTAATCTTCTTGATCAACCAAACAGACTGTGCTCTAAATCTTCCATTATGGGCCATTTTTTCCCCAGCTTTTGGAAATGTCTCTTTTTTCTATCTTTTACAAGTTTACATCTTTTAAAAATATGGGTGCTAACTTTGTATATTTGTTTCACTGAGCAGAGTAGATGTAATATCACCTCTTTTTCTCTTACTGTTCTCCTCTTTATGCCTTTTAGTATTCTTTTCTGACAATATTGCAGTATGTATTCACAGAAAATTGCAGTAATCTTTATATCTTTTTCAGAATCACTACTTTCTAAATTTTTCTATTTATTCCTATTGAATATTTTTCTTCAAATTTCATCACTTTTATTAGAGTATGATCCTTTACTTTGAAATTACCAAGTGATTCAGACTAATTTTTCTGACTGTATTGTTTACCTCTGTTATTTTTTACTAGGATTATTAGCGCTATTTATGATCTATAAATTTTTTTTATCAATTGTCAGAATTGTTTAACGCTATCAATTACTATGTAATATCCAATGCTGGTTATTTGACAATTATTTTAGAAAAAGGATCATCAAACAATGACTTCCCACCACTGGCTACTGTTCCAGGTTTGTCACTTGGTCATTTTTTAACCTACTGATCTTTTTGTCATCTTATGGAAATATTTAATATTCATCATTTAAGAACAGCTGACGCAAATTTCAATCAGAGGATGTAGGCATCTGAAGTAGAGAATTTCTACATGCTCTTCATTTATACCTCTGGAAACCACAGTTTTCTTTCTTCTATGGGTTCTTCTTGTTGCTGCTGCTGTTGTTAGTTTTATTCTACTCAGAATAAAAAACAAAAAGAGAAAAACAAGGAAGAGGAGAAAGGTACATAAAAATCAAGCTGAGAAGTACTTTTTGTGTTGCAAAGCGCAGAACAGCATGGTCTATTGTTTAGAGCTAGTATGACCATGACATCAGATTCCAGTTTCACAAGGATAGAAATGAGAAGTATGTGTAGGCAGTTCTAAAACTCATTCTGGAACACATGAACACTTGCAAATTTGATTGAAATCAAGATCTGTAGATAAACATGTGGAAATAATATTAGGCCTAGCATTAACAAACGTGTTCACATTGACAGCTTCTTAAAATTGACAGACTGGGCTTAGCTCCAACGTACACCTACAAAATCCTCAGATTCATCCAAAATTTGAAATTTGACCATTGAAGTTTCTCCTGAGCTACAGGGGGAAAAGCAGTTTAAGAATTTATGGATTTTAATGAAGCTAAACAATTGGCATACAAGACAGCTTCTCATTGATCTGTGTGCCTAATAAAGCTAAATGTTAGGAAGACTAATGTACCATACTGATGTTTTAGGAATTTCATTAACGTATTTGAACGACTGTCATAACTCACTCACCTCTGCTGAGTTTATGAGCCATGGGTTTTCTCCAGCTCATAAAATCAACTTGCTTAGCACAATACAGTGACTGATAGCATCAGAGATGACACTTCATGAAGCAAGGTGACTCTTTTTTTTTCTTCTTCTTTTTTTTTTTTTTTGTGAGTTTTGTAGGACAATGCAGAGATACAGAAAAGACTACTGGATAAGTCTGATGAAACAGTATTCTGGCTTAGTGACGAGGTAAATACAAATATCCTGAGTCTGCTGCTCTTTGTAAGTGTTGAATGTAAACTGTGACACAATGCTAACTTCTGAAATACTGAGAAATTATTTTTGGTTTTCCACTTTTTTAAATGTCATACACCTGGCATCAAAAATTACCACTGTAAACAGTAATGTGTTGATATGGTTTGAAGCTGGCTCCCTACCAAGTCTCCAAACCTTACCACAAGAAGTCGTCCTACCCTCCCCCAAACCCCAGGGAGAAGAGGGAAAAAACAACCAAGAAAACCGAGAGAGGGACAGCTAAAGCAATATATATAAATATATTTACACTTATATTACAGTTATATAAAATTGAAATATATATACAATTTCACAAGGAAAAGGGAAAGGGAAGGGGGAAGGGAAAAAAAGGAACAAAACCAAAATAAAATATATGTATATATATCTCCCAATCAGTAGCCCAAGAACTAGCAACTAAAAGAATTAGTAAAAGACTATCTTACTACTCTCCTTGGGACAACGGAAAGTCATGCTGGGACGATCGCCAGCAACCTCCGTCTCCCAAGGTCAGCAAGGCCTTACCAGGCCTTGCTCCCCAACACGACAGACTCAACAGCAGGGAACCTGCACCTCCAAGCCACCGGAAGGAAAGAGAGCGAAGGCCTCTCCTCCTTTCTTCTTATACCCTGGCTTACGTAAAAATCGTAGGGAATACTGGGTAAATCTGGGCACTTGCTTGGCTACAAACTGGTCACCAAGGAAGGCCTAGACCAAACTACAACATGTGCCTTTCTGTCAATGGTCTTTGTCTTTATACTGAATCTTCATCCAAGCATTTTGAAATGAGGAGGATTTACAATTTACTCTTACATGGAATAAAGGAGTGTATCTACATATTTGTACATATTTTCTCATTATAAACATCAAACCCATTAATTTTTAAATCTTTTTCTTTCATCTTTCTAGTCATCCTATAATGCAGATATCATCTGAGGTAGTTATGCAAGTCTCCCTTTATCCATGGATCAAAAAAAGGCGCATCCACAATGTGTGATTTCTGAATATATCTCTAATGATAAAATTACTAAAAGTTAGACCTATTTCATCTCATTACTGGTCCCCAAAGCAGAATCTTCACCTTTAGCCATCATCTACAAGTTATGGTAAAAAATATCTTAGACCTAGTTCAAAACAGTCAACTTCCTGAACAAGAAACAACCTATTGAAGTGAAAATAAATTTGAGTTTTGGATGCTCTTAGCTCCACTCACATAGCTCAATGTTATGCAAATAGCTCCCTTGGAGTTAGACCTAAGCATTTTTTCTAAGCTCCAAATAATACACTTACAAATGTGGGTTTAATGCAAAGATTTTATGGAATAGAGGAGTTATCTCTCACTCTCAGAGACAACTATGTACAATCACAATTCATAAAAAAGAACAAACCTTTACAGTCAGTTCCATTTTCCCTTTGGAAAATGGATCATATGATTTTTTTCTTTTAAAGCGCAATGCAAAGCAACTAATTCTTCTATGTGTGTTCAAATATAAGCCTAGCAATTAGAGCTTGAAAATAGTTTAAAATGCTTTAAAACCCACATAATTCATCTTGCAAAACAGTACATAACAAAACAGACTAGAGGCAATCTTTTGTGTGCACTTAATGAAGAAATAACTAGTGGATACTGAGGACTGAAATTATATCTGAACTAAAGGAAAAACCTTTTTACTGTGAGGGTGCTCCAGTATTTGGACAGACTGGCTGGAGAGGCCAACTCTCTCTCTTTCAAAAGGTCCCTTCCAGTTTAAAAATTTTTTGATTCCGTAAAAACACATCACAGAATAGCAGACTCACTGATGTAGGAAGTCACCTCTGGAGATCTTATCCAGCCCCACTGCTCAAAGCAGGGTCGATTAGAGTTGGTTGCTCACAGCCATGTCCAGGCAAGTCTTAAATTTCTCCAAGGATGGAGCCCACAAAACCTCTCTGAGTCACTTGTTCAAACACATAACCACTCTCACAGTATTTTTCTGTTTGTTTGTTTTAAATAGTTTTCTCTATTTTAATTTGTACTCATTGCCTCTTGTCCTGTCACTGAATGCCACTGAGAAGAGTCTAACTCTTTCTTAATCCCTTCCATCAGGTATTTATACATTGATAGGTTCCCCCTGAGCCTTCTCTTCTCTAGTCTGAACAGTGCCATCTCCCTCAGCCTCTGTAAGACCCCAGGCTCTTCTCAGAAGGTCATCAAAGGGATATTACATAAAAAATATACAAGGCTCCAAAAATCCTCCCAATGGATTTATTAAAAGGTCCTTCAGTTCTTTTATACCTTGAGGCTGCACACAGGAAAAATGCAACAGTGCTTCTCAGGGGGTCAAAATAACACAATTTTACTGGCAGACTTTGGAAAACAAGGGAACTTGGCAAAAGTTTAAAACAAGCTTTTAATCAACATAAAGCATTTCACAAAGCATTGATTTAGTAAAATTCCAACCCATCCAGGTTAAGTTACCCAAATATCACAAAGAGGAAGAAGTAAAGAAAGAGATAGATAGAGAGAATAACAGTTACCCCCTTTAGACCCAGATACTACAAATCCAGGAATGGTAGGGCCATGTACAACGTGGAGGCTATGTGATGTTGGTTTTATTTGCTCTGGACTCCCCTCTGAGGTGAGGCTTTCAGAATGCCAGCCATTCTGGGGCTGGTTTAGGGCCTCCAGGGAATGTAGTGTGGGGCAGTGCTCCCGATGTGCCAGTGACTGACACCTGCACTAGAGGCTCGGAAAGAGGTGGGGCTATAGGGGACGGGGAGAGCTCCATTTCACCTTGGCAGAACCCGATCTACCCCATCCTCATCCCCCCGAGTTGTTTTGAGCCAATAAAAACTTTAATAACTTTTTTTCAGTCCCTCATAGCCTCTCCTCACACAATAAGTGTTCCAAGTTCCTAAACATCTTCAGAGCCCTTCACATGGCCCTTCACTGGACTCACTCCATTATTTCCATATATCTCTTGTACTGGGATCCCAGATGTGGACAGAGCACTCCAAAAGATCTCACCAAGGCTGAGAACAGAGGAAGGCTTACATCACTTGACTTGCTGGGTATACTATTCCTAATACAGTCCAGGTAGCTGTTGGCCTTCTTTTTTGCAAGTGTACCTTGCTGGTAAACTTGGTGTACACCAGGACACTCGGGTTCCCTTCTTACAACTACTTTCTATCCAGTTGTCCCAAAATATGTAATGATGCATAGAGTTATTCCTTTGTGAAATTCTTGTTGGACCGTTTCTCCAGTTTGAACAGGTTCCTCTGCATGTTCCCACATCCATGGGTCTTACTAGCCATTCCTCCTAGTTTTATATAACCTGACAATTTACTGAGGATCTGCATCCTGTGCAATCATCCAGGTCATTAATGAAGGTGTTTAGCAGTATTGTCCTTGGTATCAACCTCTGACTCACATTGCCAGTCTCACATCAGTCAGTTTTCAGTCCACCTCACTGTCCAAGTATTTAGTACGAATTTCATCAGTTGATCTATGAGAATGTTATGACAGACCATGTTAATAACCTTCATTGGTATAACACCTTGAAAAATTTGTCATCAGACTGAGTTTATGGGGGTAAAATGAGTACTTTGAAATAATCTTTTGGATTTTATCAGTGCTCATATTTAGTTCCAGTTCAGATGCCTAAGTTCAGATTTACCTTGTGAATCTGTGCTAATAGGTTTGATTTCCAGATTATATGTAATTTTTAAATGAATGTTATATTATTTTTTCATGCTGACTCTTTAATTCTTTTAAGGATCCCCTATGAAAATCTCTTTTCCATTACCCTTTTATAACATATTACCTGAATGACTTTATTTTTATTTTTAGTTATGCAGTTACCTAATTTAACTATGTAAAATTGGTCATTTTCTTTGAAATATAATTTGAGTAGCATGTTATGTTAGAAGTGTGCTCATATGTTTTTCTATTCTTGAGTATAGTTAGTGTTGTAGTGTGTTAACCACTTGACAAGAAGCAAGGAGCAAGTAACCATTGTTCAATTGTAATTCCTGAGACTGAGAAGTTTATTTGGATATCTTATATATTGTTTTTATAACTAAATTTTTCTCAGTTTATTCTCCCAGTCTTCCCCCTGTTAAACATGTTAATCTATTTTTGTTGTTGCTTGTAATTAAGATGACCACATTTATAATATTGTGCATAACAGTACATGTATAGTTACAATTTCAGTTATAAGATTAAATTTAACTTTCCCTTCTTTTCTCTAAGATTAAAAGCAGAAAAGAGTGTATTAACATCTGCTAAAGATCTAGATCCAGGTTGCCAAATGTTATGCTTCCTCTGTGTATGTCATACAATTTCAGATATTAACACCTTTATCAGACCAAAGTTTTTACAATGTGCAAGAATATATAAGTTTGTTGAGAGCTACATTTTTACTAAGAAAATGCAATTATCTTGTGTCATTAGTAGACTGAGTTCATATTGCATTTTTTTTTTTTGCTTGGATTTAGGTATGAATCTCAGATAAGCATAACTGTAGTTTCTGTCCTATATTCCAAGTTATTAATTCTGTATTAGTCTAATTGTGAATAATAATTTCTGAATTTATAAAATACTTGTATATCACAAAATAAGAATGCATATTATACTTGAGGAAATCAAGTTCTAGGATATTGCTAGGATACATAGCAGGCCAATGAGCTTTCAATTTTTATTGTTTAGTAAATTCTTGGTTTAAAAAATCCTATATATTGGAGTTTTCCCTTAATTAGATATTTCTTACCCTTAATGCAGGTTACTTTTACTTTTCAAAAGTGTTCTCTATTAGTCTAAAATGAACTATGTCTTTTTTTACTCAAACTTGCAGAGGATTTCATTTTCTTGGAGAGGTAATCGCATCTTTGTGTAAGGAAATATTATATATTCATATATAAACAAATGTGAAGCCAGTATGAAAATCTATAGTCTTGGATAGAGTCTGTGCTATTTTTCACCCATTCCCCCTTGTTCTGATACTACATGTTCTTGTAAATAGCCTTTTTCCACATTTTTTGCATCTGTCATGGATGCAAAAGAATCTGATGGGTATTAAGGTTTCCCTTTTGCACAAAAAGCTGCAGGTATAAATAACGACTGGAATTGACAGCGCTGCAGGGAGAACTTGGCAGCATTGTCAGTATTCCAGGCTAGTGCTTCAAGTAACCCAATTGCCTAGCAAAAGTTCAGACAAATTACCCAAGGAAGGGGGAAGCCAAAGATCAGTAATTTCAAGCTATCACCTGAACCAAGGCTTTCATATAATGCAGAGCAAATTTGGAAGCACTTTAAGCAGAGAGATTTTCAGTATCTATATTACTAACTGAGGCCTAACTGATATGAAAAGAGACAGCTAGGCACACATTGTGTATCACTATGGTAACAGACACCCTAAAACAATGTAATCGCAATGGATTTAGAGTAATTGAAGAATAAAAGAGCAAAATATAATGAACAGTATATGAGTAATCCTATTGCGTACAGTGGCCACGGAAAATTCTTTATTCTGCCTAGGGAC
The DNA here is from genome assembly GCF_001604755.1 of Lepidothrix coronata. Classification (NCBI taxonomy): domain Eukaryota; kingdom Metazoa; phylum Chordata; class Aves; order Passeriformes; family Pipridae; genus Lepidothrix; species Lepidothrix coronata. The sequence continues at coordinate 2,624,699 of NW_016690261.1, forward strand.
AGCAGGTAGATGTTGTGCAATCTAAAGTCTGAAGTTGCTGGATTATTGCACCTACACCAAAGATTTTGGAAAGATGTAGAATTTTTTTTGAAAATTCAGAAATTAAGGAATCATAAAAGCATCAGGTTTGGAAGAGACCTTTAAGATTATCAAGTCTGATCATCAACCCAGCACTACCTCTGTAACCCTTAAACCACTAAACAACATCACCCAGTGCCAAATCTAGACACATCTTAAACACTTCTAATCTGAATCTCCTCATCTCAGTTTAAGGCCTTTTGTTCTGGTCCTCTCACTGCAGGCATGATAGAAGAGAGTGGTCCCACCTCACTACAATCTCCATTCAGGTAGTTGTAGAGGGCAATGAGGTCACCCCTGAGCCTCCTCTTCTCAAGACTAAATAACCCCAGCTCTCTCAGCCATTCCTCATAAGACACGTTTTCTAAGCCTTTCACAAGCCTTGTTGCCCTTCTCTGGACATGATCCAGCACCTCAATGTCCTTTTTAAAGTGAGGACCAAAAACTGCATGCAGCACTCAAGTTGTGGCCTCATCAGTGCTGAGTGCAGGGGGATGCTCATTTCCCCTGTCATGCTGGTTACACTATTCTTGATATGGGCCAAGATGACATCGGTCCCTGGTCACGCTGCTGACTCATATCCAGCTGGCTGTCAGTCAGCACTCCCAAGTCCCTTTCTGCCAAACTACTCTCAAACCATTCCTCCCTCAGCCTGTAGTGCTGCCTGGGGTTGCTGCAACCCAAGTACAGGACTCAGAACTTTGCCTTATTGAACCTCCGTTGTCCTCAGCCCATCGTTCAAATCTGTCCAGGTCCCTCTGTAGAGCCTTACTACCCTCCATCAGATCAACACTGCCACCCAAACTGGATGATTCCTCCTATTGTAAAGAAGATATCCAAAATATGTCAGGGCCCACTCTTTCTACACTGGCCATTTCCCTGGAATGACCATAAAGGAAACCTAGACTATCCCTCAAATGTGTGTCTACAGTAAAGATAACTGTGAATGAGACAAACCTCTTCTCAAGTGACTGTTCATAGCTATGTATGATGTTTTAAGCATGAAATGAAAGATATTCTGTCTTACTTGATGAAGGGTTTTTTGTGTTTGGGTTTTTTGTTTGGTTGGTTTTTTGGTTTGGTTTGGTTTGGTCTTTAGTTGGTAGTGGTGGTGTTTTGTAATCTTTTATTAACTAATGACCTAGTTCAGGACAACTCAATCAATTACAGACTTTCCTCACCCAATCTTTGTTTTTTTTTGTGTTTTTTTTTTTTTTTATTTCAACATTTTAAAATAAATGAGATTGCAGAAACCGTGTATCACATATAATTCTCCTGCTAACCAGCTTGTTAGATACCCTTTTGAGGCTCTTAAAACTTCTTATGGACTGGCAGGAGTGCCCTAAGAGCAGATTGAAATTTTGGACTTAGAGAAATAAAGGTTTGGGCTAAGGAACATGTATTATTATAAGGAGAAAAAAATTGAAAAGAAAATCCTTGTTTTGCAGAACAGAAGAAACTCCAGAAATCCTACTTGTTTTTGCATGATATAATTGTTGCCGCTAACTTGGAGGCATAATATAAGCCTGGGAAAACTAACTCTTGGAGCCTCTAAAGGCAGTCACTAGAGGGAGCCATGTTCATATGCAGTTTATTAGATGCCACTGCAAAGCTTTCTAAAATAACCCAGCTGATGAACAAAAGAGATTTTTTTTTTAATTTGCTGCGGTATCCTTACACAGGAAGAGAATGTAATATGGAAAACATCAGACTCTTTCCTAACTGAGTATGCTAGTCAAGTGAAGGATCACAGTAATAACAACATTAAAGGTGCTGCTGCAACATTAGGTTTGCTCTATTCTGTGATTTTTATGTACTAGATTCACCAAGAGATTTAAGCATTTAATATTAACCTCTTGGGTATTTTAGTGCACAGATCCAAAAATCACAAGGAGGAAAAACCTGCTGTACTGTTGCTTAACCCTGTCAATAACTTGGCAGTTGCTTTCATGTTCAGCTTCAAAGTTTCTGAGTACTTCTGTATTAAGAACTGAGTGTTATAGGGGTTGCCTTCTCAGTAATCAGCGACTGGTGTTTTTTTCTGACAATATAACTGAAGACCCATAGGTATTTTCACAGCTGAAATATTTAAACCACAGAAAAACTGATTTCCCAGTGAAGTGCAGCTGCAGCCATTTTCTTTGTAAACACAGCTGGAGCCCTTTCATGGGGATAATGGAGGTGAATTCTTCACACTGTGACAAGTATTGAAATAGGGGTTTGAGATCTTATACAATGGATAAAAAAGGGGGAAGGGAACGCAGGAGCTATTGTACATGTAGTAATAAATATAGTTCTTGCACAATCCCTTCTTCATTTTGACACAGAGAAGTCAACCACTGTTCATTTGCTATTACTGCATGAAAGGAATCAGCCCACTACCAAGAACCCCTGTCATGCCACTACACTGTGAGGCATACTGTAAGAATTACAGCTTTCAGGTTTTATAAACAGGCTGAGATATGAATTATGATGCTAAGTTGCTCTTCAACTCTAAGAATAAGGAAATTTTGAGTAAAAAATGGTGCAATTTTAAGATCTGTTAATTCTTGTCGCTAATACACATGTACGTGGGAAGTGCAGTGGTACTTAGGAGTTAGCAGAAATATGACTTACAAGCAAAAGTTTTCAGAATCTCAACTTTGTTCCTGGGGAATTACAATGAAGCTGTGTTTTAACCATGTACATATATACATATATGTATATTTATCTGTGGGAACTATTTCATGGTTGTTTTTCTGTTCAGATCTGTGGAGATTAGTCTTCCCCACGTTAAAGCAGTATGGGAATAATTAAAAAAAACCCAATCAACAACAAGCCCCACGGCAAAAAAACCAAAACCAAAACAAATGAAAACACCCCAAAACAACACAAAAAAACCCTCAAAAGCAAAACAAAACAAAACAAAAGAAGCCCTGTACAAACTATGGAGATTACAGAGTTAGTAAAAATTATCAGTCTTATTAAAATACCTAATAGCATAGATTAAAAAAGAAGGTAAAACTACATATACATAAATTGTATATCATAATTTATTTCTATTTTTGTTCCAGTATTTTTCTTTTTACAGTCATCATTGTATATGTCAACTCATATAATTTCACCAAATAAAGCTCACTTTTTAAAAAAATTCTGGAGAAAAACATTTCCTTTTTTTTGTGGTTTGCTTTAGCAGTTCTCTTGTTTTGACCCTGTCTTATTAAAATTTCTAGGCTAGCATTTCTATGGCATTAACATGAACCATAAAGAGTTTAACAATAAGGCACTTATAGACCAAATTTTAACTATTTTTCATATAATGTTCCTCTTTTGGGAGGGAGTTTACAGATCTAGACATGTAATTTTTCTGATTCAGTGTAGATATAAGCATTGAGGTTTCAAGGAAAGCAGCAAATTTCCTATGGCTTATGATGCCATTGTAGGAGTGGATGTTCCTTCTCTAGTTCAGAGCACACATGTAATCAGTAGTATGAGGTGAGTAGTTCCAAGATAAGAGTATCAAATTCATTAACTTCTTGCATAAACTGGCTATTTTTTATTTTTTTAATATAAGTGGCAATTGATAAAAGCTTTCTCAAATTGTATGGTAACCTCTTGCAGGAAATAATGCCTGTGTATTTTTCAGGCTCCATAACAGTGAAGATCATTTTTCTAGGAACCTTGCAATAACCTTGCATAAAGGTTATTTGCCCATTCTCTAATAGAGTTGTGCATTAAATTTTGATTTTAATAAATCTACTGTTGACATTTTGAAGGTGCAACAATCTCCCTATCTGTGATGCAAGCATAAGGCCTATGACTAATAAGAATATATTTTTTTTAGACTAGGCTGGACAGGAATGTTTTGATTATAGACACATTTTCACATTTTGTCTTATGGGACTGGAGCAGATGGCAGAGATGTATTTCAAATAATGATACTTGACATATAATTTCTATAAATATCTACACAGCTATAAGGTGTTATTTGTAATTTTTATCTCTTGGGAAGAAACTAGAAATTCTGTCACTTCATGATATTTGTTCTTGGAATTCATCACAAAAGGATAATTTTTTCAAATTTTTATCTTACAGTAAAAAGGCAGATGTTCTTTTGCATGTTACTGGATTCCCAAATGTCTCCACAGCCTAGTCATAGAATCAATTTCTGCAGCATGTTATGCACACA
>NW_016690261.1:2633059-2729494 GCF_001604755.1 Lepidothrix coronata
TGTCCAGGTGGTTTTTGAATGTCTCTAGAGAGGGAGACCCCACGATCTCCCTCGCCAACCTGTTCCAGTGCTCTGCCAATCTCAAAATAAAAAAATTCCTTCCTCATGTTGAGGTGAAACTCCTTGTGTTTTAGTCTATGGCCATTGTTCCTTGTCCTGTCGCTGGGCATCACCAAAAAGAGTCTGGCATTATTCTCTTGGCATCCACCTTTGAGATATTTATATGCCTTAATGTTCTCTACACTTAGGGGAGTCTAGAGAAGAGAGTTGCTGTCCTGTCACTCTCCTTCAGCCTTGGTTTCTGGCTCTGTGCTCTACCCAAACTCCCTGGTCCCTGATACAGGGTTTGGAAGCTAACAAAGAGTCAGCTACCACTGATAACATGGTGTAAGGTACCACTAACAACATGGTATGTGGGTTAGACAACCTGGAGTCCTAGGAATGCAATAATATGGATGAGGCCACTTATCACTAGTGTTATGCAAGTGTACAAATATATATAGGAAGTCCTAGAGAGGTCTAGCGATTTCCATACTACACTATTTGAAAGCTGGGATATGTGAGAGTTTGAGCATATTGTCAGGGCACAGAGATTTGGATGAGAAGGGAGATTTCATTGCTGTGGTTTGTCACAGAGGCTCTCCCAAGGGATTGTGAAGCAAGGACAAGAGGAACAAACTGGGAAAGTGATATGACAGGGGGCACCAGGTGCTGGAATTGAAGGTGATTGTGTCAGGTTGCCCATCATGAGTTCAGGAGTCCAGGTGGGCTCACTGGGGTTAGGCAAGAGGTCAGCACTGGGCTGGGGGAAACACTTTGAGGCAGAAGGAGTGCTGTGGAACAGGCAAGGCCAGTCCTAGCGACTCAGCCAGCTGCCAGGGAGCCAGGGGACATTGGGGCAGCCTAAGATTTCAGGCACCTCCTTGAGGATAGGGACACACTGAGGCTGTGCCAGGACATGCAAGGTTGGGTCTGGCTAAGAAGGGCCATGACATGGCAGGGCAGAGCTGTGAGAATGGAAACCAGCCGTGCTGTGTCACTGAGGCAGGAGCTGATGCCACTTGGGGTGACATGGGATCCTGGGCTGTGGGTAGAGGTAGCCCTGGATGGGTCTGGATAGGGACAGCCAGGCCTCAGGACCCTGTCAAATATATATAACATCTATACTGCTATGAATTTGTGTAATATATCCAGCTAGTTCTCTAACAGACTATTTTAAATTTTTTCCCTACTTTATATTTTCACTAGAGAGATAAGATTTCAGAGTAACTTTATATGTGGATTTCTACATTCTGTATTTTCAGTGGTGATGCATTGTTTAACTTTTATTGATATTCCTGAGCACCCAGTCTTAAAAATGTTTCTTGGCACTAGTACGCATACTGAGTCCCAGTCAGAAAAAGAATGAGCAGAAATTCATCAGGAAGCAAGTGGTGGCTGTGCTAACAGGAATTTCATCATAACAGAGAAAAATAGGAATAGACAACTGACACTGCCAATTAATTCATAACATCACAGAATCAATCACTGAGTACCTTAGACAAGGGCAGTTGTCAATACCAGATTAACATTTCTCTTAACTGTTGATGATTTTCTTTCATAAAATAACATGGACACTAGTGCTAAAAAAATCCCTTACCTAATTCAGTATATATTCAGTATATATATATTCAGTCAGCTTTTATATATTCAGATTCCACTTCCATTTTATAGGCATGTATGTATGCCTTTATTTAAATAGTGTATTATGTTTTTTAGATTTCCTTTCATATTGATATGTGGGTTATTAGAGATTTTTAGGAATTATCTTAATTTTTGGTACCTTATTGTTTCTTCTGGAAAAATAAATAGTAACATTCTGGTCCAGAACAGTTTCACACCTCAGCAAAAAATCGCAATTAAATCATCTGGACAAATGAAATGAGCTCATACTCTCTGTGAAAAAAGTGGCTGAACTTCTCCCTAATTTGCAGGTCATTTATCATTTCCCTTTTATTTTCAGGATTTTACAAGTAAAGAATTTTCCACTTTATGCTTCACAAAAATTTTATAATTGTGTTAAATATGCTCAAGATCACATATATTTGGGGAATTATTATGAGAGCAACTACAAACTACAGCTAGTTATTTTCCCTTTAAAAATTGGATTTTCCTCCTTTTATCTCCTATTGTAGACAGGGGAAAATTGTAGGTATTTAAAAAAGAAAATTCCAACATTTTTTGAGGTATTTTTTCAACACTTCTTGTGCATCATTTGAAACCTCTCACCTGCTCGACATCTCTGTCTGCAGTATTCCTTTGTTGTATTTATACAGTCCAGAAGAAATTCTTTTGCTATCGTGCATACTTTAGGAAATGATACAAAAGTGATTTAGTAGCAGTTTATGAACACTATTCTAAGCTTCCCAAAGTGGACCCAAACCTTATCTGCTGAAAATGAAAGATACAGCATTTGAACATATATTCCTTCTTAATATATATGACCTTGAGTGGTATGGTTAGGATTACAATGATTTTAATTTTTTAACCGACTTTCATTAATCCAGTGCAAATGCAGCGGGACTATTCCACAGATTACAGCAATATTGTGTGAACACTTAAAAAACTTCAAACACTTCAAACTCTGTCTTCCCCTTCCACATTTTTACCCCCTTTTCCCACATTCAGTATACATCTATTAGCTCTGGTTCTGTCACTTTACAAGAGTAGCAGTATGAAAGACTGTAATGGATTCAGTGAGTTTTCCTATGATTTCATGGGATTAGTTTTATCTGGGCTGCTATTCAGACTGTGGCTACATCTGAAATTTTAAAGGCTTTGATGCTTTTTGAAGAGATGTGGGCACTTCTTTCTTTTAAATTCATATCTACACTTTACTCCAAAGAATGGCACATCTAAAGTATTTAATTGACAGGGGCAGGTCTGAGGTTTTTTCTTGCCTGCTATAGAATAATAATGCAGAAAAGCCACCTAGCCATTTATCAGGACAACATTTTTCCTAATGTATTCAGAGGTCCGGAGCTATTAATTCAGAAGCCTGTTGGTCATCATAACTGAAGGTACTGTACAAACTACTCCAGGACAGCTTTACATTTCACAGGATAAATGACCTGTAAAGTCATGATCCTGAAATCTGAAGTAATCTCTCATTTTATTTCCACAAAGCTAATCTCTTGATTGGGACAATGAAGGATTTTTGAGCTATTACATTAAAATACTGTAATTATATTCTAAAATTCAAGGTTAAAACTAAAAAAAAAACAAACAAAAAAACCCGCAACCCAAACTTTAATAGAGGTTTTATAAAAGCCAATGTGCTAAAATCTTTACTTGCAATTTCATGGCATAACACAATGATAATAAGAGTGAAGATTAAAAATAATGGAATTTTTTTTTTGATTGCTCATTGCAAATTGTTTTCCCTTAGTGTCTTATTTGTGAGTTCATACAGGCAACCTACAGAAGAAATTGAAGACTTCTACTTGTTTTAAGTAAATTCTCAGGTAACAATAGCACTTTATCTCACCAAGTAACTCTGGAACTATCTAGGATTCCTAAATTCTTACGTATAAATCTTCACTGCATTAGGTGCTCATTAAATTAGGGAAATACGGGAGAAATTTTAGTTGTTAAAAGTCTGAAAGGAGGAAACATATCTCACTCAGAAATGAAAAAAAACCGTAAACAGCATTTACCTTGATTAAATTAGGCATTTTACTAAATTACATAAAAAAAAATTAAGCAATTCTTCGGCTCTGCCATGTTCGTGTTGCATTTCACGTTCTCAGTTTTTAGTAGCAACTTTTTAAGACTGAGATTTTTAGATGTTTTGGCATAGCCTCCAAGCCCACTGGTGGCTCAGCCAGTCCCTCTTGAATTCTCATAATCACATTCCCCAAAATGTTTTCTTGATAGAGGACAAATATTCCATAAAGAAGCTCAATGAAGTAATGTGTAGTTTTTACGACAGTGCAGTTTCCTCCAGATCTACATGTTCAGCCTGGTTAACTGGTGCAGGAGAAAAGCAAATTAATTCGGTTTTCTTCCATTTCATTGTATTTGATCCCATTCTACTATAGAGGCAGTCCCACACAAAGGAATTGTGGGACAAAGAGTGACTGTACCTGTTTGGTTTTATTAGTGTTTGCTTTACATCTCAAAACCGAGCTCTTCAACGTATGCATGAAATTCTGTCTCCCTGCAAGTCAATGAGAAAACTCCAACTGACTTTAGAGATGTTACAATTTCACCAGAGGATTCAGGTTAGCACTTACTAGGCCTACAGCAGACTACAGCCCTAAGTGCCTCCTTGCTTGCATTGGTACTCCAGGAAATCTAACTGTCCCATGTAAAGCAAGAAAGGCATATATAATCTTTTCTATAGTATTAGCAGTAGACAATCCCATCCTTTACCCACAACAGGATCAGCACAGGGGTCTCACCCCTTCTACTTCCTACATGTTTCTTTTCTGTAGCAGAAAAACCGACCTCTGTCCAAGTTCTCAACTTTCCAGTGGAAAATCCCCCAACATTTGGCCTACACAAACATTCAGTGGCACAGATCTTTCTGGAAACCAATCAAAACAAATCTATCTGACCAAAGAACAAAAAAACCCCCTATTTTTACTTCAGACCTTTGCTGGAGTTCAATCTAATGTTTTTTTCTAAGATGGGTGAAGGCAAGCTGTTCTGTCACTATCAGGCTTTTCTGGTATGGTTTATGGAGCATGATGCCTTCCTGAAGTGTATTGGCAATTTTTTATCAAAAGTAGACATCAGCTCTCCTCTTATTTATTTCTTTGGATTTTAAAGTATTTTAAAATAAAACAGTGTTATTTTATGTTTTTTTACAATGCTTATACATGAGGAATTGCATGTAGTTCTACTGCAAATACTAGTTCTACTGTCACTAAAAAGAGAGTTTTGTTACTTTACAGGTTTGTTTGTTTTTTCAACAATTGGAATGACCTGAAACAGAAGCTGGACTAGGAAAAGCTTGTCTCAGTTGCAGGAATCATTTGCCACAGCCAATATTTTAAATGATTCCTTAACCTCTAAAAATAACTGACTTGAACTCCATACGTAAGCACATTTAAATGTCACAATCTAATCATTAGTGGAAGAAACAGAAAGATAAAAAAATTCCAGAGAAACCCTAAGTGAAGATTTATTTTGTGTGCACTTGCTCACACATATATTAGAGTTACCACAGTTAAGAATAATTACTGAGGAGGAAAGAAAAGGACAGAGAGCTGAGTTGAACTTTCTGAAGTTCAAATGTGCAAACCCTCTCTGTTCCAGAAGTGAAGTGACATTCTCTGACTAGAGTGGGAATTTGCATAATGTGGAAAAGCTTGTTTCTTATCGACACATAGTTGTGCTTGCTCTGGAATGATCAATTTTCAAGGAGCATTTCAAAATATATGCAAAAAGGGCTGCTCGTGAACCTTTGAAATCTCATATCCATTTGGAACACACATCAGGAGTTTGTTAAACCTCTGACTTGCCTATAATGCTGCTTACGTGACAGTGATTGAATTCTTAAATAGCTAGCACAGATAAATAAACGCAAATTTAGATGAAACAGAAATCATTAGAGAAATCATCTCGATGTTTGAAAGGAAATCATGTTTTGATACAAGATCGTACTGTGCAATTATGTGTTGCCAATGTCATGTATCTTGGATGAACTGTTTCAGAAAGCACAGGTGTGCATCAGGCAAAAAAAGTTATTTTAACAGTGGCTGTGTTTGTTTTTCCAGGGCAACATAATGCTATATTGCTTTTATCTGAACATGGGGACTCTGCAAAGAATCAAGAAGATTAACCTGAAGATATGATCAGTAGCTACAGGTATCTCAGAGACCTGAAAGAGGTCTATTACTTATACTGTTTGTCTCACATTCTGTGATAACAGTGAGCATTGTGGGTCTGAAGAATGCTTCCTAATGATGAAATTATTTTTGTTAAAATCAAAGGTGAGTAGAATTTTACCGAATCCCTGAAAGATTTTTAGAAGTTAACACAACTGCAAAATACCATTAAGAAATTGTATTCTTTGGTTGGAGTTTTATTGGTTTGGTTGGTTTTTTTCTTTTTTTTTTTTGTTTTTCTCCTCCCCCCATTTTCAAACAAAAAACCAAAAATTCAAATGGCCTAATTTTCCAAAAAGTGAGTAATACAATTTCATTCATTCTCTGTAAGCACCACATTAAGAAAAACTCAATCTTGGGCCAAGCAGGCTTTTAGGCATTAAGAGACTTTCCAATATTTTGTTCCTCAATGCCTAAAGCATTTTATATTTCTCTAAAGCAATTTCCTAGTTGTGTACTTGGGATAATATTTTACTTCTTCGGTACAGCAGCATTACGAGAAGACATACCTAAGAATGTTATTCTTGGGCAGCGCTAGGGAAAAGAATATAGCGCTGGCCCAAGTGAGTCTGAACTATGAATAATTTTACTGGAGGTAAGCTAAAGGATTCAAAGTTATGTACCAAGTATCGCATGGTGTCTTCATAATGATACTTCAGATAATACCCTCATGCAGATTCATTTATTTATCCTATGATTCAAAAGCTTATAAAATAGCATGCAACTATTTAACATCCACTTGAATTACTGTACACTGTGACTAATGTTATTAAATAAAACCAAAAGCTCTTAATGAGATTTCTCACTTTTTCAATTTTTACTATTTATACAGTAAAAAAAACCAAAAAAGTCACTGAGTTTTAGTTTGTTCCCCAAGCATTTTCATTTGAAGAATTTGGTGCAAAAAACATTAACTCTGAAGGCACCTATGAAATGTCATAGACAAGAAAGCGCATAGACTGCTTTTTTTGCCCCGTCTTTGTACAGTTGTCCTTGGCAAGATGAAATAAGTGAAATGAATCATGTGCTGTCACCATTATTGAGCAAGTCCTGATGGCTTTAGCTTGAGGTTAAGGTTAGAAAGTCTCTCTGAATATTACAGCTTGCTTTTTCTCTCCATATCTCAGGCTGAAATGTCCTTTTTAAAAATCTGTTTCTGCCTCTCTCCAAATCAATGCAATCAGACTTTGCTGAAAAAGTGAAAAATTATTTTCTTCAGCTTTTGTGTGTTTCTCTGAAAGCAAACAGAACCTCTTGACATTTTCTTGAACTCCTGAGGTAAAATTCCATGTTATTTATCTAAGGGTTCTGTCTTCACATCTGAAAGCAGACTCCGCTTGATCTTTTCCCTGATGGTAGACTTCTTTGCTGATTGATATTACTGTACTAATACCATAATAATACTACTTTTTATTTCTGCACACATTTTCACTTTTGCACACACAGAAAAGCTATTCTGTTAATTTTTTTTCCAAAGTATGACTGGAGCAGCTCTCTGCATTTCACAAAAATGATGCTACAGAAATTAAAAGTATTTGTAGTGTAACGATACTGGGAACAGATATGGTTGCTATAGGGAGATTTCAACCCTTTCATTATAAAATGAAGCTGAAAATAAACTCTCATGCTGTCAAGTGCTGTGATAAAATCTCAGGGCAGTTCCTATTTATCAGGGTCAGGAATCTGTGTGTATATGTCATGCTTCTGACTGAGTTTGCTTTGACTGCTTTGCTTTATGTAGAAACCCAACTGCAGAGTAGGAAGAGTGTTGAGTTTCGAGAACAGGATGAGAGACACATCTGGACCAAAGAATCTGCAAGCATCTCTGTCCAGTAATACTGGGCACAATAATAATATGCAGACAGAAGAGATTAAACGTAAATCAACTGAGGATAGTTACATAAACTTTTTCATGAAGTTAATTGAAAAGGGGCTGAAAATATCCAAAATTTTATAGTCATGAAAGGAAAACAATCAAATAAATAAATAAATTGTGAGAAAAGTGACCTGTGAAAGTCATGTTCTCTAGTGAACATAAAAATAAAAGCATTCCTTCCTTTAATATTAAATAAGGGTCTCAGTGACCTGTATTTTGAGGAAGAGAATGATGCAAGCGTAATTCAATGAAAAGTTTGTTTATACATCTGTAGCTTAGAAGTGTATGCTAGATGGAATTCAAGATAAAGCTGTTTAACTAAAAATATAGTATAGATATAAATCTGTACCTGTGCATTCAGATCAGTTGCCTAAACAGAGGTATCCAATGCCATAATTTTTATCTGATGTTGTCCCATGTATATACCATCTGCCTTTCGAGAAGGAGCAGGTCTCCTGTAGTCTTGTGCTGTGTCTGCCAGAATTGTGCAGATCTCAGTTGTCACTAAATATATATGTGTGGACAAGTTAATAAAGCCCCTAATCACTATAGGTAATGGAGCTTTAAAACTATTCAGCTGACCAAATGAAGGTGCCTAATTTACGGTGACATGAGCAGCTTTCAAGGTAACACTGATCATGCTATCAAAAGGCTTGATTTAGGAGCACACATATAGGCACTTTTACAATATCTGAGATACAGAGAATATGAGACAGATGCTTAGGGCTGGCAGATGAGACCTGCAGAGAAGACATATCTTTGACACAAGACCTAAGGACGTTTCAGAATATATTGGGTTTCTATCTATAGGCAGCTTAACACTGAGTACTGTGATCTTTATGGGTCCCTTACAACTTGAAATGTTCTATGATTCTATGATTTTATGAAATGTTAGCAATGTGCATTCATATCTATACAGAGAAATGAAAACTAAATTGAGCTATTGTGTTTAAACCTAACAGTCGGTAAGAGTGTGGCAAAAAGTTTGCATCCTCCATTATACAAATTTTCCATTTAGTTTTTTTTCTCCTTTAATTCCCTTAATGAATATTAGACTCCATCTTGCTTCCTGCTAGTTTTAGCCAGGGCTTGATTTGGTTGTCACATGTAATTTTGTATAGCATGAAGATGTTTGTGTGTAAACTGTTGAGCCTTTAGACGCTCCTCCAAAAGGCAACAGTTCCTTTGTAACCTTGTCACACTGTGTGAACATTTCAGGTATCCTAAAAGATCTCAGATTCCAATGGACACTTATTTAGGCAAGGAAGTTACCCCTTAAAATTTCACTATGAAAAAAACCCACCACTAGAGGGTCTTGATAATGGCCCCAGTGCACAAAAATTGTGGTAATTATATGTAAAACACCAACACAAAATTATTTCCTTACATGTTAGATATTGAAACCTTTACAGCTTTTATTTTGTTGTCATTGCTGCTGTCTATTAAGCCACAACAAAGATAACAAACTTTAGCAAGGTCAAAAAGTTTTGTTTTCCAAAAAATTTATGCCTTAAAAATGCAAAAAATATTCTTAACTGGTATTTCTGGAGTAAGAAGACACAATGGGTTAACAATCCAGTGACCTATTCTTCCTTACAATCAGTTGATAGAGAATGCCATTGTATTCATATCAGATCCACTTGAAATGAAATTTTTTCAGAGCTATTTCACACTATTAAATGATGCAAATGAAAATAAAACCTTGGATTTCCCCCATGGTATGTTTTGCTGAGTTCTGACTACAGTTACATTCACAGAAATTTAGAAGAAGGGAAAAATATTCTTTTAGGTTAAAAATATATAAAAATAAATTTTAGAATTCTTCATTCATAGAGAATGCATAGAAATATTTAATGACTCCTTTGCACCAGGGAAAGGGAGGGGCAGGATAGCTACTGAGAGAGAGGCAGAGATGTGGCAGGTTTCTTCCTGGTTTTTAATAAAAAGGCATAACAACAAATGGCAAGATAAAATATGTCTAGTAAGACAGAATGAGAAAAAGGATATAGATAACAAGTAAATCTTACATAGTTTCAGATGGAACCCTGTAGGGCAACTTTCATGCAGCATCAGATGGACATGGGATGGATTTTCACACTTCATGCTGCACAGATCCTCAGAACCCTCAGTGAGATATTACATACTTTTCTTACAAGAAAACAACTGTGTTCATAAAGAATGTTTGCAGGAGAACTTCTTGCTGTATTTTTATATAAAGGCAAGGCATTAGTGACGCACTTGTCAGTACCAAGTGGAAGCTGTCTGGAGATTCCTTGTTCTAAATTTATTTGTAGCCAAGAGATTTCTGCAGCCCAACAGAGCCAGAAGGCCACTCCGGACATGCAGCACAGTGCAGCAGAGGCTTGCACTTACTCAGGTTAGCTATATTATTGGATCACTAATTCCTTACCTTGCAACAGCTTCTTGGCCAGAATCATTACAGTGAAAAAAACTATCTTGGAAAGTAAGATCATCTGAAAATCTCCATGGTAATTAAATATTTATCCTCCAGGTATATTTAGCCCTTAGAGAAAAATATGAAAAAGCCATAAACAAAAGCTTGTTTTAGTCAGTGTAACTGAAACTGAGTATCCCCCAAAGACAATGTCAGCACAAGCAAATAAAATGGACTTGGAATCTTTCTGAAATGCCCCCTGCATAAACTCATCTTAGTTCACAAGAGCTGTGAAAGGAGAACCCTTTGATAAGGGAAAATATTATTATAGTCATATTAAGTTAAATATAAAAAGGTCTATTCTCACCACTGCCATTCACCATAATTGCATTTGTGTCTGCATAGTTTGACTGAATGCTGCAAAATCAGTAAAGATGGCAGAATCTCATCTTAAATTTCAGTAAAACTCCCATAAGACAGGAAACATACATGCAAGAATAAGTTTTATAATAAAAAATCCAATAAGTGATGCTTTCATCTGCAGGATAAAAATTATATGAAAAAGACTAGATTTTTAGCCTGGATAAAAGTACCACTATAGCAGTTTGAATGCATACATAACTGTCACTAGGTTCCTTGTTATTTTGCAAGAAAACATCAGTGATGCATTAGCCACACAATGGGGGTTGCTAAGAAACTAGAAACCAACTCTTGACAATAATGGAAGCTTACTTGTAACCACAAGAAAAGAATGCTTAAGGGTTTAGTAAAGAATAAGGGAAGATAAAGAAAACTTACAGTATAATTTTTCCTTTTTCCTTAGAAAAATACACTTGTTTAGATCTCAGACCTTGCTTTTTAAGTTAATCCTTGGTTTATTTTTTTCATCACTAAAATGAGATTTTATTTTTTTTAAATGCTGCCAAACAAAGTAGTCATATACTTTTCTCAATTGAAAGAATTCATTAAAAGGAGGATTTCTGTCCTAGATATAGAGATGGTCACCTTTACATTTAAGTGAAGGGTTATTTTACATCAGAAGTCTTTGGATCAAACACTTAGTATTAAGCTGTTTATAGACAAAGAGAATCCCTGATCAGATGGGTATAGTGTTGTTTTGTAAGGTACATATATGCTTCATGAAAAGTAGCTTTCTGAACTAACTCCTCCAATCAGAATGAGGAAAAGTTGTGTTTAAATTATCAGTTTTCTCATATGAACTGGATTTTGGTTATAGAATTGATGTTCATTCCTAGAATTATGCTAGTCTAATGTTGAATGTTAAGATTCAGATATGACTAACTAAGCCATAATTAAGCTGGAATAAGAGGCCTTAAACAATATGTACTAGTTTTACCATGAGTACATGGTTTAAATAGTTAGAAATGTTAAATATATATGAGTTAATGTAATGGATTTTCCTTCAGTGAAATTTTTTAATGGAACTTAATTGGCATAAAATCGTTAGGGAACAGTTGAATATAGAGTTTTAATGAAATTACTTTGAACCATATAGAACTATATTAAGAATTATATCCTTTAAATACTCTTCTGTATTTTAGGATGTGAAAATTTTATCCTTCATCTATTTATTATAGTAGTCATTTAACTTTGGGTCTAAAAAATCTATGGAAATAGATAAAAATAGGTTTTCAATTGTGGTATCCCAGCACATCTATGCAATTCTCTGCATCCAGAAAAAAAATTAAAAAAAACCAAACCAGCTTTTTAAAATTTTGTTTCTAAATGGAACTAAGGTATGACAATTATATGTGACTAGTAATGAATTGTGGGTTTATTTCTCCACGAATACACATGGAATTTTTTAAAAGATCATATATTTGCTTATATGGAACTATTTATTTTTATTGTCTGTAGAGTAAGGTAATTTTTTTTGTCTGTAGAGTAAGGTAAATACAGAACGAACCTTAAGGATAATCTAGTTTGAGCATCCCTGCCACGGGCAGGAACACCTTTCACTAGACCAGGTTGTTCAAAGTCCCATCCAATATGAACACCTTCTTGAATACCTTCAGGATTGAGTCACCCACAAGTGCTCTGGACAACCCCTTCCAGTATTTCACCATCCTTTCAGTGAAGAAGTTTATTCCTAATTTCTAATCTAAAACTACTCTCCTTCAGTTTGAAACCATTCCCCCTTGTCCTGTCACTACATGCCTTTTTCAAAAGTCCCTTTTCAACTTTCTGGTAGGCCCCCTTTAGGTACTGGAAGGCTGCTAGAAGGTCTCTTTGGAGCCTTCTCTTCTCCAGGCTGAACAACCGTAACTCTGTCAGCCTGTCTTCACAGATGTATTCCAGCCCTTTGATTGTCTTTGTGACTCTCCACTGGACTCATTCCAAAAGGCTCATGTTCTTCTTATGTTGGTGTTCCCAGGCTGGACTCAATATTCCAGGTGGAGACTCATGAGAGTAGATTAGAGAGAGACAATCACCTCCCTCAGTCAGCAGAAGTCAAAGAGCATTTTTGCTTTTCTTTAGATTTGGCATCCAGATCTGGCCAGCAGAATAGGTCTCCATACTCCACTGACTATATTAACTCAAATAAATGAGGCAAGATAGCTTAGAGTGATCTCAAATTGCGTGGTTTCTATCCTTAGAAAATTGAAATACAGCTTTCTATTTTCAGCTCAATAAGAAATTAAAGCCTATATGTTAATCACATTTTCTAGTAATTAAATTATTTTGTGTAACAGGTTAAGTAGAAAGTAGAGTCAAATTTCTGCACGTCTGTACTTCCAATAAATGAAGTTTCCTGTTTCCAAACTGATAGCGCTACACAATTTGCAATCTAGGGGAAAGGCTGGCTTTGGGTATGGGTTTTTTTTTTTTATTTTGGTGGGGGGGTTTTATTGTTTGTTTGTTTTTAGCAATTTAGCAGTGTTGCTACTGTCACTGGCCTCTCAATATTCATTTTTTTCTGTCTACTTGTCTGAGGAAATTAATAATTTTGATTTCAGAATAAGATACACAACATTTATAGGAGTCCCCTGCCATAATCCAAAAGCACTTAAATATCTGCTTTGCCATCACAATGAGAATATTATTATTGTAGCATCTGGGACAACTCACAGGCATTTTTAAGACAAGTATAAGGCATTTTTAAGTAATAAATACTTGCCACTGGTTACCGCATGAGAGGAGCCCCAAAGAAAAGATACAAGGACTCCCTGAAACAACATCTCAGCCTTGGCCATATTGATCACCATAACTGGTCTACTCTGGCCTCAAATCGGGAGGCCTGGAGACACACCATCTATAACGCAGCTGTCTCCTTCGAGAACACACGCAGGATCACTCTCGAGGAAAAAAGGCAATGCAGAAAGAACCGTGTATTGCAGAATATACCATCTAAGGAGTCTTTCTGCTGTGCCTTTTGCAATCGGATATGTCTGTCACGTATTGGCCTCATAAGCCACCAGCGTACCTGTAGCAAATGTGGATAGAGCCTTCCCAAATCTTCGTTCGCGAAGCCTAGCCATGATGATAAGGCATTTTTAAGTATCTCATCTAACCAGAAACTATGTCTATTCAAGTTGATGACAATAAAAAGTCAATTTCCATTTAGCTTAAAATATATGTTTTATTTTGATAATGGTAAACTTCCTGATCAAATTTTTCTTAGTCATTTTCCCACTTTCACAGAACTTAGTTTATTTGAGCTCACCCAAAGTCCTCTTCAGGACTTTTTGCTGCTTAAAAGAGTGGAGGATGATCACTGGTATCTACTAATGCAATTCGTATATATCTGCAGAAAACCAGGATCTCCCATCCTCGATGTGAGATTTTAAATAAAACCAAGGGGATTAATGTGGTTCAAGCACTGCTTTATAAAGAAATAACATTGAAGGTTGGAGTTTCAATTGATATTAAAAGGTGAAGTGAGATAAACTCTAAAACAACATTTTAAATTGAGTTTGCATGTGATAATATTCCCGGATGGCCAACCACTTGAGCTGTTGTTGCAAAGTTCATACAAGAATAACTGTTACTTGAGTTGTAAAAAATCTATTATTTTGTTTGAGAAAAGATAATTACCAGTGTAAAGTCTATATCACAGTTCTAAGCAACTTGTTTAATATGGAGTTCTGAGGCAGAAGTGTTGTAATCCATCTGTTCTATTTGACTTCATTTAAGATCTTTAGTGCTTGGGCTAAAAATTTAATCTAAAAACCAAAAAGTCATGTACAAGAATCAGTTTCTTAGCTGAAGCAAAGCATGCACTAACGAAACTGTTTGTCTTTCTGCAAACAGCTTGCATGGTTTTCCAATACATAGTGTTGCATAGTATTATGCTATTTTCTCACTACAGTGAACTAAAGAAATTGAAGGTATCATAGTGAGTACTCTCTTTAGCAAACAAAGACCTCTCCATTTCAGCAGTTAGAATACCGTAGATTGTCAGAATAAGAGACCTACAAAATTATCCAGGTTGGAAGGTAGGAGGTCTCTAAGCCAACTTCCATTCAAAGAAAGGTCAACATTGATTTCATAACAGGTTTCTTAAGGCTTTAGCCAGCTGACTATTGAAGACCTTCAAGACCAACATTGTCACACTTCTTCATCCACTCATGGAACATCAGTTCCTCCTGTTAATTTCCCAGGCTGCGTGCATTTGTGCACATGCACTTCAGATAGGCCACCTCCTAAGGTTCTTTATCCTTCACAAGACCACACTTGCGCTCATCACCCTGCCCCATATACCCTTGTCATGCCTTTCTTCCCTTAACTGCAAGCTCTTATCACCATCTGATAACATGAATGGTTTAAAGTCTTCATCACTTTCTGGCAAATCTTTTAGTCACGAATGCTCATCCATGATCTCATGTCTTGCTAGCAGTTCTCATTCCTTAGAAACCCCTATCACAAAAATCAAAGCACTTCTTGTAACAACACCACTCATCCCCTTGTTTTCTTGGGATGAGTCTGCCTCTGCCTGAGGCTTTCCCATCATCTATGGGACCAATGAGTAAACCACCTTGTCCTCCCCATTCTGTACTCATTCCTGATTGCTCCAGCTCTCCCTTGGCAGTACTGCTGATGCACACATGGATGATCAAAAGTAGAAAGGCCACACAAGACTTGTCATCCTCTATGCAACATTCTGGATCCAAGACCAAGCAAAGAATTAATCTCCTGTGGAAGCAGTTCTGGTTGGCAGGTGGGTGCAGAACAGAGTCTCAAAATACCATTGCCTGCTGCTACGTCTTAGCACTAATGCTTGATTCAGGCCCAGCTGGCTCTGAAATCTACTTTAATGAAGTTTGTTCCCTTTCCTTGGCTATTAGTGCAACATTCAAATTCTGTAAATTCAGATCTGGAGCCCGAGGAGCCTTTCCCTTGCTGACAGAAAACAAAAGTTCCCATCCATCTCTATCTTGGGAGTGTCCATCTGAAGTCATTCAACCATAGTTTTTCATTGTTCCTCCTTTTCATTCTGTAGCTAAGCCTCATGCCTCTACAGTCTCCATGATGATCATACAAACTTCCTATTCATCCTTCCTGATGCTTCACAGTCTGATTGCCTTCCCTCACAAGTGAGGCCACCACCATTCTCACTCCATCCTGCTCCAGGTAAAGCAACAGATGCGAGCCTTGGGAGGCAGCATCCTCCCCCTGACCATCTGTCAGAGCACGACCTCCAATGTGCCAGGGTTCTTTCTCCAGCCAAGACTGGGCACTGACCCTGGTGAGGACAGCACCATTGCTGTGCAGTCCCATTGTCTGGAGCAGAGTTTCTGGATCTCCTTTACATCCACTGCCAAGAAAGGTGTCCTACAAACAGCCAAAATTTTTGTTAGCTTGCTTTTCTTGCTGGGCACTGTGGTCCCACTCAGCAGCTAAACAGATGATCTTACTGCAGGGAAACAGTAGGTTACTCACTCATCAGAAGGTAGTTGTTTAGCAAACAACTAAAGAGAATATGAAAACAGAGGGACCAGCCTCCTGTTTCTTCTGTACTTCGTAATGCAATTCATTAGACTACTTTCTTCATTGCTTTTTTTTCCCCTTGCCTTATCTTAACTTCAGAAATAGTTGAGCATATATCTATTTATAACTAAAATACCATGATCATAAAAATGTTAATTATTACTAATTTGTTAAAAAACACCGGGAGTGAAATGCGCACTTCACAAAATCAGGAGCACCAAATATTCTAAAAGACATGGAAATGAGGGAGTTTTTTTCCTCCATCAGTTTTATAACATTATTATGGTGCAGTTTCAAGTGATGACTAAAGTAAATCTGCCTGCCAGCCTACAATTCCCTGGAAAACTAATTATTGTTCTCGTGTGATCATAGGTGAGGTAAGTAGGTATGTCTATTTTTAATGTTCCTGGAATCTCAGTTTTTATGACCACTATTAAAATTTTGCCAAGTTTCAAACATTTTGGGTTAGATAGCCCTGTATCATGTCTCCTGCTTAAATACTCTTCGAACACTTTTTCAGAATGTGATGGGGGAGTGGGGCAATAATAGGTTGCCCCCCAAAAAAATCTCTTGAAACTCCAACACTTTTTGGTATCTTTAGAGGCAAGAATGTCTTCCTTTTTAATTTTCCAAGGTGGTCACCTTGATATCCTTAACATGCTTTTTATTGCTCAGCTCATACCATCACAGTATAAGAACTAGAAAAATCCTTATATATTCAGATTTTTTTTAGAATTCTGGTTCTAAATTCTGAAATTGTCAAGTGCATTGGACATCTGCTGCTTTTCAATTGACTTGTGAATATACCTTTCTCTGAGAGTGACTGAGCACTTGCTAACCCAGTAAATTAAACAGTAAGGAAAATTTTCCCTCAATCATTCATTTTGACTGGAGCATTTAAGTCAGGAAGTTAGGGGAATTTTTGTAGTGCTCTTTCTTGTTTTCTTTACTAACAACCAGAGACAAAAAATAAGAAGAATGAAAAACATTCTGAAATAAATCCAAAGACTAAGGAAGAAGTGAGACAGGCATTACAGAATTCAGAAATTTGACTGGAGGACTGAATTTTACATTCACAGAATTTCATTCTCTGCTGCATAGCTGGATTCTTTTATATCTTAACTTTGATATAGAGAATGCTGAAATGTATTTTAAATCATGTATTTCCAAAAAGGTTGCTGAAAATATTTGCTGCTTTAAATAATAAAAAAATAAATGAAAAATCAAAGAGAGAAAAGTCCTTATTCAGTGTGGTTAGGATGGGGGGATCTCCTCTTTCCCTGAGAGGACCTAATACGAAATATAGAATTTATGTATGTATGTATGTATGTGTGTGTGTATATATATATATAAACTTATATTTTCATTATTGAAGTTAAAAGATTATACATTGTTTATGTTTGATTTAGCATAAACACAGGGTTTATACATTGTAAGCACATGAATACTTCTTCACAAAAGGATGTGTAAAGCAGAAAAATATAAGTTGCACTTTATTTAATGTTTCCAGTAATGTTAAGATTCCTTTAGATAAGTCAAGTAAAGTGATGTGTAGCTTCTACAACCTTCAGCATAATCTTATCAGTGTAATATTAGGAACATTAATCAAGAAGATATCTGAAAAGAAAAATAAAAATTTTCCTCTTCTCTAGTAAAGCATGTATGGACTTCTCTCTAGACGGTATCAAGCAAAGCACTTATGGCTATCTTCTAAATTACGTAAGTCAAAACTATTATTTTGTGCAGAGTAGGAATTCTGTCCTTGGCAGACTGTAACTCATGAATTCTTTACTGTAAAGGAAAACAGAATGCTGCTAAGGAAACCATTATTCAGTTTGCCTAGGTTATCTCAAAGGGAATATATGGTTTAATGAGATTTGAAATGATTGGGCCCTGATAATTGTTGTTACAGGACTACAAGATTTATAAGGTTAAACGATAATATTAGCATTAAAGTTTTAAAAGGTTAGAACTGAATGCAAATTCCTTTCTGAGATTATTCATTTTAAATGGTACAATTAAAGCACTATGGAATGCTAGATATTACTGAAGTGCCTCAAACTTTAGCACCAGTCAAACCACAATATTTTTTTTCTCTTCTTCGTCACACATATAAAAATACACTGTGTCAACTACATGTTCTCTAGTGTAGAAATGTACAAAGGATCAATGGTTGCTGAAAAGAGCAAGAAGTTTGAATATGAGCACACCTAACTGCCTTTCTTTCTGAACCCTGAGAGTACCCTTCATTCATATTATGAAATTTAACAAGGGGCAATAAATATTCAATTTTTACTCAACAGACTGAAATAAGATTTGTGCTTAACCTGCTGTGTTCTGTTCTTTGAACAGTAAAAGCTCATCTCTTCCAGGTGAGATGTGACAGCAAAGTTCACCACGTTCAATAAAAATCAAATTGGTGTATTTTCAAGAGACAAAGTTCCAGACTGAGGGGGGTCAAAGATTTCTGTGAGTCAGTAATATAGATTACGGTTAATGTTCTTTTGGCATCTTTGAGACCCTACTTGACTTCTTCTGAAATCAATGGGAAACCCCTGACTGACATGTTGAAGCCTTGAGCTCTTAGATTTTTGCTCCATTTTGTGAAGTAGAAAATAGCATGATAAAAAAGGTCAATCATACACCTTTTGCTCATGCAGCCGGTGACTTCACAAGACAATGTAATTATTTGCAAAGCAAGGATTTCTCAGATGAGTAGTGTCTTGAAGATCCAATCCTACACTATAAAATATTTTATGACTTTTAAGGATGAAAACATTAAAAAACCTCATGCATGTATGCCTTTGCAATAGCACCAGCTGAGAGTTTGGTGTCAGAGATAATTACAAGTGCCATTCCCTGTTTAAAAATTTGATAGGGAAAAGATGACAAATTTACTCTCTTTGGTTTTTAATTCTAAAAGGCATTTTTTAATTAATTATCATTCATTTCTTATAAGCTGACTGGTGAAAGAAATATTTAAATCCTGCAATATTGTATATTATACTGTAGATAAACTGATAATATGGAGAAAAAGTAATGTACATCTATTTTTTGCAACATTTTTTCCCCTATTGCTGAAAAAATAGACTTTTGTTGTGGTTTAACCACAGTCAGCAACCCAACCCCTTACAGCTGTTCACTCACTCTCCCACCAGCAGCATTGGGGAGAGAACTGGACATGATTTATTATCTCTAAGAATGGTTGACCTTTTTAACAAGAACATTTCAGGATAACCAAATAAACTCGTTCAAAGAGCCTAATCATTCAAATTTAAACATATCCTGAACATCATTTGCTACTGCATTCCAAAAGTCAAGAATATAAACCAGTTGTAGTACACTGTTCTTTGCTATTTCACATAAATTTTTGCAACACAAGATAATGAGAACAAGGCAGACATAATAAAAATAAAAACCTGCACATTGATGCTCAGCATTTTCAATTGTAGCTTTCAAGTCACTGAAATATGATGGCGAATGTTCTGTTAAGGCCATACATAAAAATTACAAACTAAGCAGTAAGCCTGTTTACCTAATGAAATAATAAATCACATGAAACCAATGTAAAAAAGATTTTTATCCACAATTTTTAGGAAGACCATTAAGAGTCACAAATTAATATGTTACTAGGGAAAAACTTTAGAAGTAAAAGTAGGAAATTAAATAAAAGTAGGAAATAAATTCATGACAGATTTCCACGGTAATTTCTCTTGAATATGTATAGTATCAGACCACTTATCAATATAAAATTAACATTAATCATAGTCAAACAGAGAATAATATTTTTGCTGAAGAAACCAAAGAAAATAATAAGTATTGTGTGCAAACAACATTCCTGATGTGGCATAAATTTATGTTGGTGTGGATTGATAGCAACTGACCTAGCATGCATGAACTTGTGGTGAACCCTTTGAATGATAAAGGTGAATGAGTACTTGTTCTTTGTATAATGTAGAGTTTTGGTCATGTCCTAAGAATGGATTTATAATCTCATGGAAATTTGACTTAAAAGTTAAAAAAGATAATTAAATATAAGCTGGTTAAATGATTTCATGAGTATAGCCTGTGAGACACAGATTTTAATGACGTTGATGATGTTCCTTGACACTCCAAATAAAAATCCATTCTCTTAAGTATCTTCTTTTTTTGAAGAAAAATTGAACTGTACACTAACTCAGATATGGAACCTTGCTGTACTTTACAATCACTATATCTCATTTTTATGACCTGACAGCAGGAATACACCAAAAAAAAAAAAGACTGTATGACAGGCCCACACCTTCAGAATAAACTTCTCCCAGTTCTTTTCAAGTTCAAAGTGTTTGTGACCTGAAGCATAATGTTAGTGTTTAATTTAGTTTTTTTCATAACTGAGGTAATATTAATCAGGATATTCTATGGTTTGTAGGTAAAGCAGAAGCTTCCTTCACTCCTACATTAGAAGCAAGTAAAATACAAAAGCTTCTTGTGATTCACAAGATGAGCTCTCCACTTTAGTACAAGTCAAGAAACATTTTTTCACCAAGTAGCCCCATGAAAAATAGGATTGCGATTGCTAATGAAGGAACACAGGCCTTGTATTGACTGTGCCTATGGTGACTATGCAAGGCTCTAGTTCTGGTCAGCTGTTAACAACTTTTTATGGGAACTGGCTGTGTGAGCTTGGTACAAGGTTTCTTTTGCCATAATGGGCAGCTTAAGAGTGGGGAAAGAGAAAAGGCTTTGAAAATATGACACAGAACAAAAGCAGAGGCTTCAGAACCATAAAGAGCTTAGTGACAGTCAAGTGCTGGTTACTGAAGAAGCTTAATGTAAAGAAATGGGATAAGACAACTTTTACTTTAAGAAAAAGAGCATCAGTTAGGTAAGGGAAAAGAGAAATGAAATTAGAAACAAAACCAAAACCAAACATACAAAAACCCCCAACCACAAGTGAAGGAACAGCGTAAGAGACCTGCTGGGAATGGTAAAGCAACCTCCATCTCACCCCACCAAGCATGATGTCAAAGGCTGGGATTTGCCTAGGAAATGAGCTGTCTAATAAAAGGATAAGACCTTAAATTAAGGCATGAGGACAAAGAAGACACTTTTGTTCTGCCTTCTGTCCTTAAAGGGCTTTTCAGCCTAACCATATCAATGATTAAGACCATCAAGGACTGTAGCGATCAACACTAGCTGTGTGGCACCAGCTGTGAACATTGTATGTTCAAAGATATTGTAGGATATGACTGCAAAGGATTGACAACTTAAAATACATTATGATAGAAACTATATTTTGGTTATATGTATTGTTAATCAATGTTAGTCTAGTAAAGTTATGTTTCAAAGTCTGAAACTGGTTTGATTTATTGCTTTATCTCCTTCATGACAATCTCTGACATACATAGGCACACACCCAATCTCAACAGTTATATCTATAATTGATCATGTTGGTAATTATCTTCTCTTTTATACATTTTTGGGTCAATATCTAAATCACAGTTTTGGATATTATTTTACATTCAGGATCTTTTTACTTGTAATAAAATGACAGTTGGGAATTGTGTTTTCTGTCATCATCCTGTGTCCATACCCTTCCATACCAGTGGAAGGGTATCTGAGATCAGAGACAGTTCATGCCACACTTGGTATTGCCATGAACTAGGGCTAAGTCAAGGCAAATTTAGGATATATTCACTTCACTGTTAGGCAATTGCTATTACACATTCGCCAAGCTAAAATCATCTCAGACCAAGACAAGACAAGTCCTAATGTTTTCAGTAGGTTGATAAAAAGTGTGTACAATTAATAATAGCAAAATTCAAACTTATTTACCAATATTTTATGGTTCAATTTCATCTTCAATTCCTACATTGCATTTGACAAAACTGTTCAGGATTCAAGAATGTGCACAGAGATACATTTGCGACATAGGGAGGAGGGAGATATCTACCTGATGCTTAAATGCACTTGGGCACCTAACCTCAGTAAATCCTTTTAGAAGATGACTTTTCCACCATTGTTTTGTATTTTAAAAATATATGAAATGAATATTTATGTTTATACTTGGAAATCACTATGTATACAGGAATTTAAAATAAACATATCAAGCACCTTATTGGGGTAGAGTATATGGCAGGATGAAATGTAAAGCTACTTGAAGTAAGTACACCCCTAGGTTGATTTTTTTCCCACAGTGACCTTTTTCCAAGGCTTTTTCCTCATCTTCATTCTCAAGTGTCCTCTTCTTAATTTTCTTCTCTCTATTAGCATGATGTGATTTTTTCTTTATGGAAAACTTCAGTGTTGCTTCCATAATTTCTATTATATATATAAATATATTTGTCAAAGAAATTTCCTCTGACAGTTACTTAAACCTTCTAAGTATGTTGCCATTTGCTCTTGTGTCATCCTCTCAATCATTAAATTGTTAAATTATGCAATGTGGGTGCTTTAATCTTAGCTCATCAATACCTTCTAATACCTTAATAATTTTTGTTGTTTGGAAGTCGGAATTTTTCTCTTCTTTAACAAGGGATGGGATTCCAGATTGCACAAATCTATATTTAATGATGGGATACAGCTCCAGATTGTAGACTACTAAATTTAGGTATTTACAATCTGGAC
This sequence comes from Lepidothrix coronata, assembly GCF_001604755.1. Classification (NCBI taxonomy): domain Eukaryota; kingdom Metazoa; phylum Chordata; class Aves; order Passeriformes; family Pipridae; genus Lepidothrix; species Lepidothrix coronata. The sequence continues at coordinate 2,655,762 of NW_016690261.1, forward strand.
TGAATTCTATTTCAGCTTTGGGTGAGTATACGGAAGATCAAAATATGATCATGCATAATTCCTGAGGCTGTGTTTAGCTTCTAAGACCTAATTTCTTGTCAGAAAAGGGAGAAGGAAGAACTATATTTTTTTCATGCTAAAGTATTCAGATCCTTGTGATATGAATACAATTCATTATTACCAGATACCAATGTGTCAAAGAGCTAGAGTTAATAGCAGAAACCAATTAGTGGAGGTTTGCATGGATCAATTTACTTGTTTTGCTTTGTTATTTTGAGTAAGATTCAATGACACCACATATAAATTCACATAGTATTTCTGTCCTCTTCCTTGTGGTGCCTACATTAAGAGTATGTTCACAGATACAGAAGACACAGTCTGGAGAGGAATTTCCTGTGGAAAATCAGTTCTGATCCATAGACCTGTCTGTCTATCCTCCTTTCAGAGGATACAGCCAATGGGCTTAATGGAACAGACTTTCAGCACACCTTCAGGTAGCCTTGTGTCAAGCATAAAATAGTACAATCCCAGACATTTTCATTAAACAACCCAGATGAGGAAAATGAATTATCCTATTGACTGGACCTTTTGCCTTGAAAGTAGGCGGTCAGGTTCAGTGATTTTTTTCAGACAAAACAATCTCTTCACTTCTACTACCCTATTAGGCCATAAAATATCCTGGGTGAAGGAGTGGAGTACTTTTTCTCCAGTTTTACAACTGAGTAACCAGATGACTGGCTGCAGCTAAGAATCCTGGAGTGGCAGGAACAGAAGTGGAACAAGTGAAAATCAGCACGACTCTATTATCTAGCAGCTCCATCAACCGCTAGAGAAGACAGACTTAGGTTCTTTTTCCTGGTTTATTCCAATTTTGGTTTTGCTTTTAAAGTAATATACATAAACTCAGCTGTGAGCAGGACTTTCTTTGGACAAATGAAGTCTTTTGCAAACCTCTATGAGATTTCTTATGAATAAGTATATTATTATTAAACATTAGATTATTATTATTAAATGTAATTATATTTATTATAACATTATAATTAAATGTAATAATAATTGTTATTGCTATTATTATGACTTAAATTTCCTCCACACCTTTTCCACTACAAAGTTCATTAAATCTACAGTCTCCCCTTGTTATCTACTAAATCTATTAAATTGCCGCCACCATGAAAATATAAAAAGGAAAGAGAAGGGGAAAAGTCCACTCTTGTAATGACTATTTTAGAAGGGCCTTTGAAAAGAAAATAAATGAGCTCAGGTAAATGGAATAATCTTTACGTCAATGGCTATATGCACAGTCTGTAGAAGTAAGAAAAATACATAAGTTTTTGAAGACTCAAGGTCTTTGCTACTGAAAACTACTGGAATTTTAAATAGAGTCTTACTCTTTATTGCAGATGCGGGACACAAAATATGACACATTTTAGTCCTGACAGGTGTGTTGATAAGGATTTTTTAATGAGCCCTAATGAAATTATAACAACACAAGATTGGAGTCCCACAGAATGGAAAATATTGATATGCATACATTGAAAATGAAGTGAAACTCTTTCTCAGGAAAATATAGATACAGTGATTTCTTTACTTACTATTAGAACATCTTTGAATCAGAAAATGGTGTTCTATTTTTAAATTATTAATAGACACATATCACAGTTATCACCTTCATAACTACTTTTGATAATTAAGATACTATGAATGGGATGCTGTTATATTTATAAACACATTTAAAAGCATTTTTCAGATGATGGCAATATGAAATAATTTGTGGATATTTCTCTTTAAATAAGTTATTAAGATTTAACTTCTTGTCAGACTCTAAGACTGAACTTAATTTTGACATCTCAGAATTTGCCACAGGAAGATGGCTCTGAATTGCAAATAAACTCTAATGTTATATCACTTATTTTCTCTTCAGTCAGTTAATGTATCCAGAAGGTTTTTGTGACATTTCATGCTGATTGCATAAATTAGCAAAGTAAATTTCCAATGGCAATTAAATTTTTCATAAAGTGAACCTATATCTTGGTCCTTCTGTTTAGATTTCTCTTTGCCTGTAAAATCTATACAATTTTAACTTCCAGATTCTAAGTTTCTAAGGTTCTGAGATTTTAAACTTGAGAATAATAGAAATATAATAAAAGAGCTATTAATTCTGAGGTTCAAATGCTATACCTGTGCTTAATTGGACTGATTTTATTAGTAGCATTTCAAGATTTTCCATGGTCTATTAGATCTAGCCTTATACAGGCTCTAGCTTTCAACAGACTAATATAATATAAGTTCAAAATTTGTTAAAGACCTACTCCTAAATATAATTCCAAAAGATGCAAAGTTTGTTGCATTTTGCACGATGAAAAGCAAAACTACTGGAGATGCATGTCTTTTCAACTACAAACAATGTCATTTCAAGGATAACATGACTTAAAAGTGTTCCTCTAAGAAGGTGACTCAGTGCATATCCCAGCTTAAGTGTCTCTATACCACTTCGCACAGCATGGGTAACAAACAAGAGGAGCTGGAAGCCACTGTGCAGGTAGAGAGCTACAATCTAATCTCCACTACTGAAAATGGTGGGATGAATCACGCAACTGGAGCACTGCAGTCAATGTAAACTGTAAACTGTTCAGGAGACAGGCAATGAAGGAGGTGTGTGACGTGGTTGTCCTCTATGTAAAAAAAAAAAATGGATTGACTGCACAGAACTGCCTTTGAACAGGTTGATAGTTTATGGGTAAAAATAAAGGGCCAAGCCAACAAAGAAAGCCTTGTGGTTGGTGTTTACTACAGGCCACCTGACCAAGAAGAGCCTGTAGACGAAGCATTCTTACTTCAGCTACAGGAAGCATCACACTCGTGGGCTCTGATCCTGCCAGAAAATTTAAACCACCCTGACACCAGGTGGAAAAGTAGTACAGCAATCTGTAAGCAGTCCAGGAGAGTCTTGGAGTGTGTCAAGGATAACTTCATAATCCAGGTGATAGACAGTCCAAATGGGAGAAGCATTACTGGACCTGCTGCTTGCCAACACTGGTGAACTAATCAGAGAGAAATTAGTCAGAGAGGTCAATATTGATGACAGCTTGGGCTGCAGTGATCATGCCCTGGTGGAATTTACAATCTTGAGGGACATAGACCAGATGTAAAGTCAGTACCATGAATTTTAGGAGAGTAAACTTTTGGGTTTTTGGCCTCATGGGAAACTGCTCTCAGAGGCAAAGGAGCTGAACAGGGCCAGGAACTCTTAAAGGACATTTTTTATAGGTAGGACACAAGAGTTCTTCATTTTTGTCTGTAAATGTAACAGATAGATAACATAGAAATGCCAAAAAAAATGTTTTGTCATTGTTTTTGCCTGTCAAAAACTTCCTACCAAAAATTCTCTGTCAGCTTTCTACCAGAAGTTCTCAGCAGAGCTTCCAGCTGGAGTTTTCCTGCCAAAAGATCCTGCTATTGTTTATGGTTATCATATCTCTTTGAACATCTGAATAGGGCTACGTGCCAAGAAATCATGTAAAACCTCCTTTGAACACTATAAAAGTTGAGGAAAAATTTGGGAAAGCAGGGAGAGAGGAGTGGGAAAGAGAATTGGCTACTGCAGCCGAGGATGTATCCCTACCTCCCCCTCACCTTTCTTCTGCCACCCATGCTGCCTACCCATCACTGGAGACTGGAACCCTGATGGACTGGAGAGGACTGAGAACCTCCGTGCAACCTATGTGTGTTATACCTTATTTCTCCACCCTGACCATATTTCTGAGGGCCAAAAGGCGCAGCTGAACCGGGGCCTCTGCACAGCCTGGGACACAGCTCGGCATGAGCTGTGAAACCACACATCCTGGCCACATTTCAGAGAACAAAAGACAAGGCTGATTTCTCTTCTGCAGTCTGGTTCCAGGTTCACTCAGAATGGCCAACAGAGGAAAGAGTTATGGATTTGTACCTGTAATACTTGGCCAGATGTCAAGTGGAAGCTTAGACATTTCTAATAGATGCAGGAGGCTTTAGAACACTTACTGAAACTTATGGAGGTTTTAACACTTAACCTCTAGGAAGTCTTTACTAAGAATATGCAAACTACAGTGTTTCTTAAGCTTATAACTAGGTCAAACAAGGACAAACTTTCACAAGAATGGCGAAAAAAGAAATACATTATGCAAAAGTCAATTCTCTGCCAAATTTTAAATCCCTATCCTACAGCTTGGTGCTATAACAGCATTCCAAAGAACAGATTGCCAGAATTCCTATTAACATTAAAAAAAAAAAAATGCTCCAAACTCATAGGGTTTTCCTGAGGTTCATGCAGTGTCTGAAGTATTTTTTGATAGAAGTTAAAAATATCCCCAGCATCATAATAATTTAAGCTTGAGATAAATCAATTGGTTAAAGTCTGAATAAATCATAAGCATCTAAAATCTGGTCCTAAAATTAAAATTTCAGAAACCTTGAAAACAGTGGTTAATTGACCTGCCTGTAACAGAACAGAAAACAAAAGACAAGCCTGAGCAGTACATTTCCTTCAAATCAAGAACCTTTGAATTGATAAACTCTGTGTATAAATTTCCATGTTAAACTCAGCATGGAGTCAAAAGGAGAGATGTATTTATGTTAATTAGGCAGTGCAATAACTACTGGACTAAAATTATTAAAATTTGTCCCGAAAACTAGTTAGCAGAAAAAAACTTCAAGTGAACAAAATTCAATCTATAAGCAAAATTTTTAATACTGAAAATAAATTTTCAGCTCTCTTATCTACATGAAATCTACATATTGCATTCAGTCCCACTAGTTTGTTTTTCCTGAATTGGAAATTAATTTTTAGATGTATGCATTATCCTTTGGTACTACAGTGATAGTTTCCTGATGAGAGAAATCCAAGAAAGGCTTTCTGTTGTCTTGAAGGAGAACTAGAATTTTGTCGCGGGCCATATCAAGATGTATTTTATCACTCATTCGGTGATGGTTCCTGAACCATAGCTCTTAACATTTTTACTGGTAAATATTTCCTACATACCTCAATTCATATAAACAGGTCTCAAGATCACAGATGCTATTTAAATGCACAAATGTTTTCATCTCTTTGAGTTGAATTGCAGCATTAAATAATAATAATAATAATTTAATGTAATAATTTTTTTTAAAAGGGTCTCCTCTCCTCTTTTATATATGTTTCCAGTGCAGGATGAATATTAAAAAATTATGAAATAAAAATTTATGGCTTGCTCCAATTTAGATCTGTCTTAAAACTCTAGAAGAAATTATATGTATTTAAAGCTGACAGGTTGGCAGAAGAATTTATTAAAAGATGAAATGGTCTTGGTAAACTAGGATTGTAATTCACTTTCATATTATTATTTCATATTATTATAACAATAAAGGGCTAATCCATTTTCAGAAGCACTGAAATTAATAGGAATTATCTCACTGAAACAAAGATTTTAAGATAACTCTATTTAGTTTTTAATGGTCAGATTGCACAACTCATGTTGTGCACCAGATGTTCATTTTTCTGAACACATAGATATGGAAACCCAGCTAATCCAGACAAGGGTTTGAAGCTGGTGTTGGAGAAGTTTAGGTTGTTAAAATATATCAAGTATAACAGTGCTCAGTAGAAGAATGAGGGAAAAGCAATTAAATGTATAACAATAGCTACTTTTTTTTTTGCTGGTACCCAATGATAAAAATATTCCAACTTCACTGCATTTTATAGATTTTTTGTGTGCTAAAATGATCCCAGCTCTTTAATTTCTGAACAAACATAATATTTGCTGTCTGAAATCATCCTGGCTTCAGGTTTTAGTGTGGTTGTTTTCTGAATATCTGTGTGTGAGTGTTTGTCCGTGTGAGATTTTTGTCCCATTTTACCTATAGCTCCATTTTGCTTCTTTTCTTTAATGTTCATATTTGGCTATAGCTGAGCTATAATCAATCACTGGTGTGACAGACTCATGTAAATATTAGTCGACTTCAGGATTACTGTGGAATAATCAATGATATTCAATGCAACATCAGCCACCTACTTTGCACATTCTGTTCTTGGCAGTATTCTGGCCATCACTCTTTGTAAGCAGACTTGCATTTCACTAAGAGGTAAAATGGGAGGGGGTGGTGGTTACTTATTTGTTTGTTTTGGTTTGGTTTTTTAATATCCAATTCTTAAGATGCTGTTGAAATAGGAAATTCTGCAAGAAATTTAACTCACAGTCCTCTAGTGTTCATGCAAAGAAAGTTGTACAGCCACTCACACCAAAACCATCAAAACATCCAAGAGAAAACTATGCATTTCTTTATTCAGTCTGTTAGTGAGTTTTGTCTACACTATTTCTAAACTTTAAGAGAGTCCTGGCCAGTGAATGCCAGTTTGTCATTGTGAGGGGAAAGAAAACCCAACCAAAACCAAAACCTAAAAATTGTACTTCATTCCAAACTAGTATCAAAATGATTTGGGCTTCTTTGTTTGGTTTGGTTTGGTTTTTCCCTGCCATACAGATTCTATTTCTTGATAAGAAACTACACCTGAGTTGAAAGAACCAACAATGCTGAGTCCTGGATATGCATCTGTGCACAAAAGTATCAAGATGTGACAAACAGTAGCCATTTTTATTCAATAATTCAATCCAAATAGATTGATGTCAGTTACATCCAGTAAAATTAATGGAATTTGCCAATCTGACTGAGAAAAGATGCTGATAACTCTTATGGATTTCTTTTAATCACAACATTGAAGAAAAGGGGATTGAAAGCTAGTTTACAGATTTCTCTTTCAATCTGATCAATGTGAAGGAGGGCTCACTTAATCTGGAAGGGTAATATCAGTGGCAAGGGGAAAAGTGTCACAAGAGTTATTATGCTTAGCAATTACCCAAGAGTTTAGACTGATCATATAGTACATGATGGTAGGTAGAACTACAACTTTTTGGCATCTGAAGTTAAACATATGGTCATGATAATGTGCAACTATTATTAAAGTTCATATCCAGGAGCAAGAATAGGATTTTTCTAAGTTTGCCCTATTTGGCAATAATGAATATTATTTGCTATAAAACATTAATTGCCCAACATAGATACTTGCTTCTGGACACATCTCCCAGTTCTACATCACTCTGAAACAATTTTTCATGTCTTTAGTATTGTTCATAGCAATACCTTGCTATGGCTCAGAAAGTTTGGTTATGGTTTCCTTATAATGAGCCTATAATTTTCAGCTTTCATAGTCTAGAATAAGAAGAATGAAATGAGGACTTCCAAAGTTTTAGCGACTAAATTACAGGACCAAGGCATTAGGCACTTATCAGGTTTACAGGGACTGAAAAGAGGAGAAGAATTTATTTAGTTATCAATATATATATATTTAAAATTTCATCAATTATATGGATGTCATGGATAATCCGGATGATGGGACTGAAAGCACCTTTGCCTAGTTTGCTGCTGATAGCAAATTATGAACATCTTTAAAAAACCGGAAGATGTGCAGGTATCTGGACATAAAACTTTTAATGAGAACTCTGTATCAATCAAGGGAAAATAACGTGTCTAAAAATATTCATCAGGAGACAGATTTATAGAAGACTTAAGTATAGGACTTTACAAGGGTAAGCAATTGTGAGGGCTGGTAGGAAGCAACTATTAAGGTAGAAAAAGATGAGGGAAGCAGAAAAAAATAATAAATCAATGTATATTGATTTATATTAGACCAAACTCCCAAAAGGAGTTCTCCTGATTACTTTGCCTTTATATGAACTCCTAGGGAGATGAATGGAGAAAACTGAGAAGCTGAAATTCCTCACTGTTGCTTTGTGGAACAGAGATAATATGACAGATAGTATCACAGATATCTTCCTGTGAGATTCCTGATGACTTCAACTTTCAATATTTTTCATTTACATTTTCAGTTCTGCATTCTGTTAGTAGAAAATACTCCACTTTTTGGGCTATCTTTTGACTTAAAAGTTGAAATTGTTAAATAAGGTATGCAAAACATAGACTGCAAATTAAAGGAATGATACATTAAAAATAAATCCTAGTAATTTCTACTTTGATATCAATGCAAAGTACAGGTATTCAGCATCTTTAGAATTAATCTCTGAGGTCTGGTTGCCAGCGAAAGATGAGAGAAAGAACAAATTAGAAAAAAGCCTGTGTTAATAAATGTTTCAAGGCAGGTCAAAGTGATCTAGGTATTTTTAACAGAAGGTTAAAAATGCAGATGCTTATATGTTTCCAGGTAACCTTGTCTTTTTACAATGTTGACAGAAGCATGCAGCATAGCAGAGAATGGTGTTTTCTTACAATACACTTGTGTGTCTTTGTATTCCCTAAGTGTTTGATAGACAAAATAATGGCAATGCCTGCAAGGTACTGTGACTAGACTTCAAAAAAAGAAATAGATATTAAAAAAATAACAAAAATATAGTGAGTTTGTGTATTGACACATTTTGTTGGCATCTGGGGGCAAATCATGTCTGTAACTTTCTGAACACAAGTGATCTCTGATCTGTAAGACAGAAAAATAAACTAAAGCCATTTCATAAGTGATTGCAAATGTTAGGTAACAGAATATATAGGACTGTAAAACAATGGTAGGACATACAACACATCTGTACTGTGTAAGTGGATTTCTTTTTCAGGTATAATTCACAGTGAAAAATATTTTATTTCTTTTATTTATTTTACCTCTAACTGGAGTTACCTGTTGAAAATAAAACATGTAGACCAATGAGTCCAAATCTTAGAAATTTAACGTGTGGCCTGCAACATGCAGAGTCACTATAGTACTTTTCAGTAGTCAAATTCTACCAGTTCGAACACTTTTAACAAAATGAAAGAAGAATGAATTGGATATTTTGGGGCACATTTTGAAAAAAAATTTTTCAACCAAGTGAAACAAAATTTCAGGTATAATTTTAGTATAGAACCCTTACTGCCAAAAAAGTATATTTTTGGATGCAAAATAAAGATAATCGGAATTTTTCGATTAGAATGATTTGAGAATATACAGTTGTTTTTTTTTTAAAGCAAACATTTATTTTCTGTGGGAGAAAATAAAGAATTTTTAGAATTATTATGAGTTCTGAAATACTCTGCATACCAGAAGTCTTATTTTTTCTGCTCTGCCTGGATTGAACAATACTAAAAGTTGTTCCTTACTATAAAAAACATTAAAAGCAAGCATATTGATTTAAGCAATATGGTTGGAAGATGCAGAAATTCTAAAAAGTTAAAAATAAAACAATTTTTCAAGCACATACAAACTATACATAAAAATATAGTCCTATGTGCAATTGGTACTGCATATTGAAGTGCATTAGAAGTGTATTGTCTAATGAGACTCAATTTTTTCTTATTATATGCTTACAACTATGCTTATTTTGTTCTTAACAAGCAGCTGAGTATTGTATTCTGTGAAGAGAAAACAAAACAAAGTACTTAACATGAAATACTTTTCAATCTACCTGGAAATATCTAACCAAATAAAACTCACTTAGAAATTGGAATGTGTTTGACAAATCAAGAAACCAAAATGAAGAAAGTTTGACAAACTTAAATCCGAAGAAATAAACTACACTTAAGAAGAGCTAAAAAACCATGGAGTGAACATGGAATATAAAATTTAGTAAAAAAATACTATTGAAAAAGATCTGAATTTATTGCCAGCATCACTGGATATTAAAAATTAGAGGTGGTTTGAAACTTTATAGAAATTCAAGAAGGATCAATTTATCTTGTATTATCTCCATAGTTTATTGTTGAGAATTTTCAGTCTATAAAACCTACTAAAATGCATTTCATATAGGATAAATTATGGTTTAACCCCAGCCAGTAACTAAGTGCCACATGCTCACTCCTCACACCCCTTCTTCCCCCCTGACCCTGGGGCACAGGGAGATAGGGAAGGGAATCAGAAAAAAAGGCAAAGCACATGGGTTGAAAGAAGAACAGTTTAATAATTTAAATACAACAAAATATAATAATTATTATTAAATAATTGTCATCATCATCAGAGAGGGAGAGGGAGAGAGGAATAAAACCTAAGGGAATGATGAGGTGGCACACAATACAGTTTCTCACCACTAGCTGACAGATGCACAACTTGTCCCCGAGCAGTGATCAGCGCCACCCAGCCAACTCACCCAGTTTAATATTCTGCACATGATGTTCTATGGTATAGAATAGGCTTTTGGCCAGTTCAGGTCAGCTGTCCTGGCCGTGCTTCCAGGACAGAATATCTGATAAAATACCGTGTTCCACCTTGGAACACTTCAGCATTGCAAGAAGCAGCATAATTTGCCACAGGTATTAGAAGTCACCAAATAATGAAAACCTATTAAGAAAAAAATGTATTTTCTAATCAAAGTATTGAAAAAATGACGTTACAGATTCTTGTAGCAAAGAAGCTAAAAGATATTACTTGGTTTGTGGTATAAAATACTGAGCATTACACCTAAACTGGCCTACTATTTTCTACGCCTAGAACATAATAGTTTCGTCAAAAGGTGATCTAAATATTTCCTGAACCACCACAGAACTTTATGTTTGGAAGGTCTAGCATCCTATTTTCCTAGAAAAAAATGTCAGTTGAGCTCAGGTATTTTTTCATAATTTTAGTAACTGCAGTATATACACTTGGATGTATCAGAGTGAGTTTTGAAAAACTACTGCATAATCATGGCAAGGAAGTCATGCTTATACATGGATATATCAAACTTAATATGGGGTAAAATGTTCTGTAAAATTTCTGATTGAAGTTAGATGTTCAGTTTCATATCCTTATTGCATCATGTGAGCTTCTTGTCTTTGTAGCAGGGTAAAACTATTATTAAGCCAACAATGGTCAGGTTGTGAAAAATTATGACTATTTTAAAAAACATTTTAAACTGCTGTGTGGTCTGCTCTGCATATGAAAAGTGTTATGTGAGCAGTGTTATTCTAATTTCTATTGTAAGAATAGGTTTTTCTGTGTTATCTACCCCGCAGCTCTTGCAGTTATGATATTTATGCTTTTTTTGACTAATTAAGTGCTTTTCCTCTTCAGTTGTATTTTTAAAAGGTAAATTTAATGATTCTTTTGTCATTACCATAATTTTTTATATCATGTAAATCAACTTATTTCATCTTTGTTTTGTAATGTATATACACATATGCAGATACATACTTTTATCTATATACATGTACATATACTAATACACAAATATATTATGAATACTTGCATGAAAGCCACATAAAATCTTTTGAGGATATTATGTAGAAGTACTACTTTCTCTGCACTTATTTTCCATTATAATGCCCTATTATTATAGTCTAACTCATATTTAGTACTACTTCACCATTAGTCTTATCAGACACCCACATAACATTTAGAAAATGTTCTACATTTTTATCAAGGGTAAAGCCATCTAAGTGACACTTTCAGCTATTAGCAAAATGCTGTGTTAACACATTATTTCCACTGCTTTCTGGAAATTCAAGTTAAGAAAAAGTAAATGGGATGATCACTTCAAAATAGTTGAGCAATCTTGTGGGTTTTTTGCCTTTTTTTTTTCCTCTAACTTGTTGTGACTGTTTAGTTCAACTAAAATTTACCAAAGTAGTAAGAAAGAATCTGTCAGTTGCTTCGTGTACCCTCAGAGTTTTTTTCAAAGCAGGAACAAAGTGCTTAATTGTTTTTTACCAAACTGCGCGTATAATAAGAAACAAACTTATAATTTTTCATTTCACTTCAGAAAAATTTTAGATCAGAAATGAACCTCAGATTAGCTCCATTGCAGTGTGTTTAGGCAGAGAGAGAACACCACAGCTGTTTTGTATTTCTGTGGCTTTTTTTCTGTTGTTGTTTTCCTTTCTTCAGCTTTAATTGTTTTAGCTGGTGAGAAGTGACATAAATTTTGAGTAAACAGTTGACTTAGTCAAATGACTGTAGTGAATTTTACTTTTTTTTCCAATGATTTTAACAAATGACTGTGTGAATGAAGAAATCTTTTTTTCCTCTTAAATGGTGAAATACAGCTAAAGTTTCTGCTAAATTTTTTTTACCAAAAAATTGGGGATCTAAGGTCATAATCCCTCCAATGTTACAATGACCTCCTATTGCAAAATTGATTACGTTACTAAGTCTCCAGCAACCATTCATTCTCACATTTGCACACAGATGTTTCAGAAGCCATCTGGTCATCTGTTTACTTGCTGGGAAATTGATGTAGTACTAATAAAATTACTGTTGATTTCATGCAGAGATTTGTCTAGAGATTTGTACAAATGTTCCCCAATGAATTTTCCCCTGTATACCCAGCCCAGACTTCTCTATGGGCTTTGAAGAGATACAGATAATTCTACTTTATAATTTTAAACCACTCATACTGAAAAGAGTATTGCAATACTATCAAGATTCATGACCACAAAAATATATTGCCTTTATTTTATTTTTCATCCATTCAATTATGTTAAACTTTCCACTTTGTCTAATTTCTCCAAGGGGTTAAAACCTTTGCCTCCTCAGCAAACAGCTCCTTTCCACAGAGGCACAGAGGCCCCACCATTAAAAAGTTCCTTCTTGGGATTCAGACTCTTACTACAGCTCCCCACATAGGAATGCTCCTTTTTTGTAATACTTTTCAAAGAAGATTCTTATCCCTGAATGGAAGAGATATGGGTTTGATGGACAGACTGTTCATAAGGAAGTGGGCTGGAAGGCTGCATCCAAAGAGCTGTTACGATCAATGTCTCTATGTCCAAAGGAAGATAAATATTGAGTGGTGTCCCTCAAGTGACTGTACTGGGTCCAGTAATAGTAATACAGGTGCTGCACCTGGGTCAGGGTAGTCACCAGTATCAATACAGGCTGAGGGATGAATAGATTGAGAGCAGCCCTGCAGAGAAGCATTAAGGGATGTTGGTGGATGAAAAATTGAACATGAGTTGGCAATGTGTGCTTGCAATTCAGAAAGCAAATCATATCCTGTGATGCATAAAAAGCAGCGTAGTCACAGGATTGAATGAGATGATTCTCCCTCCACTACTTTGCTCTCAAGAGACCTCACCTGTATCATCCAATTTTGGGGCCCACAGTACAAGAAAGACATGGACCCTTAAAAGCAAATCTAGAGGAGGACTTCCGGTCTGGAACACCTCTCCTATAAGGAAAGATTGAGACAGTTGGAACTGTTAAGCCTGGAGGAGAGAAGGTTCTGGGGAGATCTTAAGGTAGCTTTTCCTTAGAAGGGCTTATAAGAAAGACTTTTTCACCTGGGCCTGTAGTGCCAGAACAAGGCTTAATGGCTTTAAACTGAAAGAGGTTTAAACTGAAATTTGTTATGACAAGGATGGTGAGACACTGGAATAGGTGCCCACAGAAGTTGTGGATGTCCCATCACTGGACTTTTTCAAACTCAGGTTTAGTGGGCTTTGAGCAAACTGACCTAGTACAGGATTTCCCTGCCCATTGATGGGAGTTTGGACTAGATGGGACCTTTAAAGGTCCCTTCCAAATTGTTCCATGATTCCCTCTAAGATGAAAAATTGCCTTTACCCATTTGCATTCTTGTCTTCAGACTGTTTGCACTGTCAGATGGTTTGTTATTTTTTGGTTTCCTAAAAGGATAGAGTCAGCAACAGAGTGATGAGGCAAACTGAGTCAGAATTTCAACAAACTAAATGAAACAGTAGTGCGACAGGCCAAAATATTTACAATGCGACAAAAAGACCAAACAATTTCCATTGTTTTATATGTGTATATATATAAATTTCTAGTTTGTACATATAGTATATAAGGTATATACTATAGTTATATACTACATACACAGAGATTATACCATATAGCATGTACAGTAGGAACATATAGTTAGCATATGTTGTAGTATAGTACTTAATAACGTTGATTTTTTTGGTGCATGTGTGTAGTAGTGAGTGCTACAGTAGTAGACAGCCCTGAAAACCAAGCAATTTGATAAATTCTCTCAAGACCATTATATGTCATTATAAATATCTTTGATCTCCCTATTACTGAATATGTTTCTTAGGTATGTGACACAGATCTGAAGTATCCATCTTTTAAATGATTGACTCCATGATGAAATTTCTGAGCTAAATTCATACAGACAGTTTTAAAAATAATATGATCACACAATAGTAAATTTTGCATGTATAACTTCAAAGGCATGGGCAGGTTTAAAGTAAGAATCCTGCATTTGGCTGTGCCTGAATGTGTGATCAAAATTTACTTTCTCAAACTATGAGGCATATCAATGTGACTATAATTAAAATTAATATTTTTATGTGGAGTTGCAACACATTACTTATAAAATGAAACAAAATGCAGAAAATTAAATGGGTTTACCTTCAGTTTTGGAGGCCAAGAGAAAACACAACGTACCTAATATTAGGCACTTAAATTTTAGTTCCGCAAATATGTGTGTCAGAACCATTTGAGACAACTTGGTATCTGAGACCAACTTGAGGCTAAATTGTGATTTTTGTTCTTCCATATGTTGTTTCCATTAATACCAGAAAAGAGAATTTCTCACTTTAGATACTGGAATAAATCTAAGAAACTTCCAAAGTCATCATATAGTTTGTCTCATGAAATGTAATTAAAGGACATATTCAGGAATAAGACATGAAAGGACTTTTTTTCAGTGCATTTCAACCTTGAACATTAATTTAACAGTTATTTAAAATTATTGAAAAAGTTAAGGTACAGAAAATGCTAATAAGAAATTCAAACTGAATTGCATTACCAATTGTAGACTGCAGTATATCATGACTGAATTAATTAAAAATATGAAGTCACCTATTTAATGAACTTTAAAAACCTACAATCACCTTTCATCTCCCAGGCTAATTGAAACCAGATGTATTTATGGGGCTCTGTTCTAAGCTGAAATTCAAAAATGTAAAGCAGAGTTGTAAATATCTTATTTTAACAATGTGCTGCCACCAGTGTAGTCAGCAATAATTGCTTATGGGAATTCGTTATGTCTACTAGGTCTTATACTGCTTGGAAAACAATTTAATCTACATATATTTTATATGTATATACAATCTAATCTATAGAGTCTTATATGATAAGGAATTTAAATTGAGGGCATTTTTCATTTAGAAATCAGATTGGACATTACCTAGGAACAGAAAATGTCTAGGTGATGAATAATGAGGAAGTTATACCTGCATTAATCTGATCCTTTCTATCCTTGCATACATTATAAAATAGCACTGTGTTAGGAAACATGGAAATAAACCTAGTGCAAAACATGACTCTTGGAAAGGTCAGGGATGTTTAAAAACGGATCAGCATTTTCTTAATAATGTTGTCCTCATTCAAACTAAGGCCAAAACTGAGTTTAACATTGTACTACTTAAGGTATTTCCCAATGTTAATTCATACAAAACCTCTATAGCAAGTTCTGTTCCACAATTTTTATTACATGTTCCTCCTAACTACCTTTCTAATATATATGTGTTTCTCATTATTTACCAAGGTCTTAGGGGGGAAAAAAAAAGGTTCAACTAATCTTCTAGAGGAAGCATTTTTTACTCACACTTCCTGCACAACCATTTCATCTTAAACAGATAAGGTATGTTAAATCATAATTCTAGTAGCAGAGTGAAGGAAATTATATTGCAGATCCAAAACACTCACTGGAAATTAATAGGTGCAGTAGTATTTCAGAAAAGACCTAGAGGACTTAACACAGTAAAAATTACGGTTAAAAATATTCAGAATAGTGGAAATGGTAGCTCATGAAACCAAAATATTACTAGAGATGAACCTGAGTATCTAGAATAGCTGGATGTTGAAGCACTGATAATCTTTGGAGCTCAGAGTCTGAAGATCAAAAATGTTTGAAACTGCGGAAACTGAAGCAGAAAAAGTATCTGAGAGAAGATGAAATAGATAGGGTTGCTGAAAGAAGATGATCGAAGATTCCCGTAGTACTGCAAATGCAGAGGAAGATGACTGTGCTGGGGAGAATTGTCATGGATATATTTTCTTAGAATGTATTAATAAACCGGGCTTTTAGATATATTTTCAGATATACATTAATAACCCATTTACAAACAAGCCGCCAGGAATATTCCTAATTGCTTGGGGCATGATGATGCACAGGTAGTAACTCTGTCCTAAACTATTGTTGGGGATTTGCCCAGCAACAGCTGGTGGAAAGATTGTTGTCACATTTTTCTTTCCCAGCTCTGATGTTCTTGAGTGGGAAGGTATTTTATTTAATCAACCAGTATAATACTTCCTAGATATTGTTGCAATCCAGCTTGATTAACAGCACCTCTATGGCTAATTTAAATTATAAAGCACGGATCAAGGCAGCTTTCAGAAACCCAGAATTCAGGAAGTACAGTGATAACTTTAAATTTATTATTGTTAGCATTTATTTGTCAGGATTTGTAGAAGTCAAGAAAGGAAGACCATGGTCACTGATGTCTGTCAGGACTCTGAGCTGTTGACCACTACCATCTGGATGGGACTGTTCAACCAATTTCTTATCCACCTAACAGTCCATCCATCGAATCCCTCTCTCTCCTATTTAGAGAGAAGGATGTTGTGGAGGACTGTGTCAAAGGCTTTACAGAAGTCCAGATAAACATCATCTGTAGCCCTGCCCTTGTCCACCGATGTAGTCATTCATCACAGAAGGGCACTGACAATTTTTTTCATATTTCTGGGTGTAATCTTAGCTAAGTAACTATTTTCCTTATGTTACATTTTCTTTAATATATTGAATGGAGTTCTGAGATTAAAGAAATTGATGCAGGCCACAAAACTGGTCGAACAATTTCATGAAACTTTAAACAGGTCTAAGCTAAGCTATCTGTAGAAAGTAGTTTAAAGAGAAGCATTGATTAGGACACCTTACATTACTGGGAGCGGGATTACGTTCCAACACTTATACACTGGCATATAGCATAGCTGTCCCCAGGAAACCCCACTGTCTAAACAGCAAGACAATGAAAATTTGGGGAATTTGATCGCCTAAACGTATGCAGTGCTACCTGAGATGCTCTATATTTTAACAAGGTATCTGTACTGGGCTGGTACATACAACATTGTATGTCCAAGAGATACAACTCCTCCAAGATATAGTCCACAGGGATCAAAATGGTGTTAGATGCATGCGTCTAGGGAATCGAATCCCACACATTGGCAACACAGTCATCAAGGAGTGTAGAGAGTTATTCAGTACAACAAATATAGGAGTTCGTACTACTTGAAAGTGATTTGAACAGATATCCTGACCTCACAGAATATAATTCAATCATCTAAATATGGATACTTCGTGCTATTCGAGTGCTATAGGGAAACTTCCATGACTCCTGATCCAGAATGATCTGAATTTCCGTGTTTTATACACCAGTCCTGAGAAGATGTCTCAGACAGTCAAGGATTTCCTACACGATGTTGTCAAGATGTACTCATGAAAGGAGACTTTATTGGCTAAAACGCATTAAAAATCAAGTTATTTTAGAGAATAATGGAAACAGAACTGAATGACTCTTTTTGGAAGGCAATGTCATAATGCATTCCTTCTCTGCAACTTGAAATCAGACAAAGTTAAACTAAAGTTATTCACCCATTTTCTGGCATGAGTAATGAAGCACAAGCAACACTAGAATATTATACTGAAAAATAGTCTTGATTCACTTCTATGAGAACAAGTTTCTTTGAGATTTGATTTATTTTGATTTATATTAAAGTATGCTCTGATTCAAGACCAGATACTGGACTTCAAAAAAAAATTCACTCATTAGATTTCATTAGATAATGAATTTATTATGCAAATAATCAGAGCAGGTCATAGAATGCATATTTGGATTGTGATCCTGAGGTCTATAACGTTTTAAGAGTTCAAAGCTTTTTGGAATGGTGTTAGAAGAGCTTGAGGGTGTCTGAAAGCAAAGATACATGAGGGAATATAGTGTCAGTTTTGAAGTGAGATCAAGAATTACATGTTTACAAAGAATAAAACAGCACTTCTTGTTGGATTAAACAAAAGAGAGGAATTTGTGTATTCACCTTAATTGATATCTAATTGGAAGATACTGCCATATTCATTACTTTGTGTATCACAGCTCCTATTTTTACTATGAATATCTCTAGAGTGACAGTGACAATTCAGCAATACCGGAGTATTTCTCAAAACACAGAGGGAGACATCTACAAGAATGCTATCAACAGCCGGCATGAACCATACAAACTACTCATTAAATGTCATTTGTCACTTCAGAAAGAGGCAGTTTCCCTTTTAAAGAAGGTGACACCAAGAGGAGAAAACCAAAAGACTTTGTGCAACTTTGAAAACTCTTTCTGTCCAGGGGCATGAAGAGGGCCATGTTGACCATTTTTTTCTGTCCCCAGAATTTATTATTTCTGATAAGAAAAATTTATTATATGACTTACAGGACAGCTTCTGTAAATGCCATCTTTTGTTTAGTCTTTTACTTTGACAGTCCCTGATTTCCTACACACACAATAAAAATGTAGAAGGAAAGTTAGCTATTACTCACAGTCTGCTGTCAGTTTAAGCATTCACAACCTGTCACATCTTGTGAGAACTGAAGATGCAAATCAGTCTGTCTCTGCAGCAGCTCAAAGAAATGTGGCAGGTGGAATGCATTCCTTTATAAGCTTGAATTCTTTAAGAACAATCTAAATCTATTAATAAATGTACATATTAGCACTAATGAGCTGCTCAGTACCATTGAGAAAATGTAGAATATACAATGTCTAGAAATCTGCATGCACCCTAAGAGACCTTTAAAACTGCTGAACCTATCAACAAAGCCAAATTAAATCATAGGACTTTTTTACAAATTTACATTTTTCTGAGTCAAAATTACATGTAATTTACCTTTTCCCCTTCATTTTCTCACGCACTGTTTTGCTTGTTTCTTCTTCAGCAATGATACAAAGATGACTTCAGTAATTTACACTTGTCTTTAATTACAAGGACCTTTCCACGTCATACTTTTCTAAATAAATTGTCATTAATAGGTGTAAAAAGATATCTGTGTCTTTATTTATCTGTTGATCTATCCATACTTATTCATATAAATGTTCATCTCTTTTTAGACCAGTCATTTTTGATGTTTCAATTGTTTACAAAGCACCTAACACAATATAATATAATATCTAAATAAAATTTTGAGTTTAAAAATAAAAAATAGACTATGTACAGTTTTATAATATTATGATACAGTTTGTAATATCATATTTAACATAAAGAGAATTTATACACATAAAAGTTTATGCCTATTAAAGATTTATTATTATTTTGTTGTGTAGCTTTGTAAGACGCTCTGATTTCATGAGGTGTTAATCCACTAACAATGTCCACAATAACGCCCTTAAGTATGAAAAATTTTTTTTTTTTTTTGCCATCTAGAGTCTATATGACCATCTGCCATTCCATTTATGAATTATTAATGCTGCAGAAAATAATAGATGTTTTAAAAGGTCTATGACAACAGAGCAGTATTTTGTTTTCTCTGAGGGATGTCTGCTATACTACTTCCACAACTCAGACTAAATACTTCTCCTTTTAAATTTCACTCTCTGTCTTCCAAATGCATCTTTTATAACTTGAGTTGAGATGTTTTCATTTGGTCTTCTGAACATCAGCCTTCCTAACTGGTCCTGTGAAGCTGAAATCTGCACTTCATCTAAGGACTTAAATTCTGTAATTCTTGATTTGTGCTTTTTTGTTAACAGGGTTGTTACACATTCCTTTTACTGCAAAAGAGAATGATTTAGACTTTATGATGGACAGAATGTAGCATAAGTGCAACAAAATGTTTCAGACCCATCTGTTTTTAAAGAATTCAAATTGTTATTTCAAAAACATGTTACAATACTTGTGCTTGACATGATGCTCTTGAATACCATAGTGAACTGCATAGTTTATGGACAAGAAAGCACTAAATTCTAGCAGAACTACCTATAAATTTAAGCAGAATTAATATATAAATATCACAGCTGAAAAAAAATAAAGAATTTTTTCCTATTACTCATTGAAGTTCATTTTCTTTCAAAACAAATGTTTAGATTTTAATAAAAATTAAGGAAATGAAAATATGAATGTTTGAATATAAAAAAGTGATCTTTTTAAACATCTTTTAATAATTCAATTTGAATCACACTTAATTAGAATGCAACTAAATTTCAATGGCCCAGTTAAAATATTTTTAGTTAAATTATATCCAAATTATATATTATTTTTACTATCTAATTGTATTTTATGATGTTGGGAACTTCCAAGTACTTTCTGAAAGCATTTTGCAGACATATGGCGCAGTATGCTTGTACCATTGAATGCCATCTGCTGTCTAGGCTTAAATATACACTAAATTTACTTTTAATTCATAATGAACATGGAGAATGAATGTGACCCATGTACTGCAATTTGGCTCAGTCATTGACAGGTGCACATTTAAGACATAAAACATATTTGTAATTATAAAATGCCTATTTACAAATTCCCAGGTGGGCAAGAAGCTATTAGTAACAAATAAAGGGCATACCAGCCCTTTCTGCTCCCAACCACTGTACTGGGACAAAAACTAGAAAGATGAAAGTATAAAGCATTCCCTTACTTATAACCGTATAAGAACTATGTAATTTGTATTTAAAGCATTTATTTATCATGTAAATGGAGATCAAATTTGGGAACATAAAGGATGTCTGAGAGAAAGAAATGCCTGCACATGTTCTAATTTATCATCCTTTACACCACAAGATGACAAATTATTGAGAACAAGTCACAGTCTGAATGCTCATAACTTTGAGCCTCATCCAGAAAAAAACCACGTTAATGACGTAATAAATACATCAATTGTAAATGATTCCTCAAGAATTTAACATAGAATCACATGATGTTGAATTGCATTCAGATGTATGGTCTTGTCTCCATTGAAGATAGAAACAGAACAGATCTTACGAGGAGGCGCTGAGAGAGCTGGGGTCGTTTAGTCTGGAGAAAAGGAAGGTCAAAGGTAGATGTTGTCATGCTCTGCAACTACATGAAAGGAGGTTGTAGCAAGATGGGAGTCCTTCTCCCAGATTATAGGTGACAGGAGAAGAAGAAACAGCCTCAAGTTGCACCAGGGGAGGTTTACATTAGATATTAGGAAAAAATTCTTCACTGAAAAGGCTGTGAAGCATGGGAATAGGGTGCCCAGAGAAGTGGTAGTGTCACCATCCCTTGAGATATTTAAAGGATATGTAGATGTGGCACTCCAGAGACATGGTTTAGCGGTGGACTTCGCAGTGTCAGGTTTATATTTGGATCCATGACCCTAAAGGTCTTTTTCAGCCTAATTGATTCTCTTAAAAATAATAAATAAATAAATAAATAAATAAATAAATAAATAAATAAATAAATAAATAAATAAATAAATAAATGAATATCCGAAATTCAACTGGACAAAAATCGTAGAATCTTTAACAACAGGGCCATAATTTGCTAAATTGTAGTATACTTAATAAGGAAGAAATACTGCTGTTCATGTAACTAATGGAACCATGCATAGAAGTTTTCTGTCTTTTAGTCTTGCCTGAACATTGCTTTTATTCCTCTTTCCATTGGAAATTAGACCAACTTAGTCATAATGTTTTTGCTCTGGGTCTGGCTGGCTTTGTGTTTTCTCCTAGCAATTTATTCAGTCATTGGTAGCTGTGAAATTTGGCAGAAGGATATAACTTCTGAGCCTGCACCTATACTGTTTTTGTTAGAAGAAAATCTTATCTCTTGGAAATTATCCATTTCAGGGAAATTTCTGACTATAGCCTCATGGTTTATTATACACTTAACTTGTGGCATCCCCTCATGTCAGAAGCGTAGTAAGGAGAAGAGAGAAGAGTGGGCAGTGTACTGCCATCTTGATTTTTAACTGCTGATGAGCAGGATTTTTTATCCCTTTCTTACATATGTTATTACAGAGGTGCTACCAACATCACTGAAGGGCTTGGCTTTGGCCAGCAGAGAATCCATCTTGGACCCATCTGGAACCATTTCTTATGGACATGGGGAAAGCTACTGGCATCTTCTCACAGAAGACACCCTCGCAGTCCAACTGCTACTAAAACTTTTCCATCTAAACCCAATATATATATATATATATTGTTACCCTACATGCTAATGCACTGCAGATTCACACATCTAGTTTTGGTGATAGTGTTCTTATTCTTTGTCAGATCTGTAGAGTTATGATGCTGGCAGAAGGGCTGTATGTGTCCTGCAGTTAGAATAAAATGTTGCTATTTCCACTGTATGCACAAACTTCCATTTTCAGTAGTGAAAACTACATGAGTCATTTCATCATCATCTGAATCTCTTCTCTTCCCCAACTTTTTGCAACAAGTATGTGTTATACTTCTCATATATGATTCACAGTGACTGGGTCTCACATTTACAATACCTTACTACTGAGTAACTATCATCCTGTTTCTGACAGGACACAACAACAACAACAACAACATCAATAATAATGATAATATTAAATAATGTTAATAATATTAATAATTATTATTAATAATTATTAATAATTATAATTATATTTATTAATATTATATTATAATATTATATTATAATTATATTATTAATATTATTAATAATTATTATTATTAATAATATTAAAAATAATAGACTGATTAAACTGTATCCCAATATAAATAGTGATACCATTCCTTAGATGAACATAAGCCAGAGTTTCACAAGACAAGGATATCTTTTATTTCAGTGTTCTGTGAGAATAAAACTGTGACCTAGAACAATATATGATCCAGACTTTTGGGACATCTGTAGATGAGGTTTTTCTTGCTTGCTTTTTCTCTTGTGACAGGAAAGTAGAAAGGATCTTGAAGATAAAATCATGGGGAAAAAATAAAAATAGCCAAAAAGAGCATAGATGTATACATAGAATATGCTGACTGATACATGAAACTGTTTATTCAGGTGCCTCGGATGGATGTGAGGGAAGCCATATGAGGAGCAGCTGAAGTCACTTGGTCTGTTCAGCCTGGAGAAGAGGAGACTGAGGGATACCTCATTGCAGCCTACAACTTCCTCATGAGGGGACTAGGAGGGGCAGTCAGTGATCTCTTCTCTGTGGTGATCAGTAACAGAATCTGAGAGAATGGCCTGAAGTTGTGTCAGGGGATGTTTAGATTGGATATTAGAAAAAGGTTGCTCACCCAGAGGGTGTTTGGTTGCTGGAACAGGCTCCTCAGGGAAGTGGTCACAGCACCAAGACTGACAGAGTTCAAGAAGCATTTGGATGATACTCTCAGGCATATGGTGTGACTCTTGGGGGTGGTCCTGTACAGGGCCAGGAGTTGGACTTGATAATCCTTGTGGGTCCCTTCTAAATCTGCATATTCTGCTATTCTGTGAGGTGGGGGGCTGTTGTTACTTGCTCCAGCTCAGGGGTGCATGAGTAAATCCACCAGCTAGAAAATCCACTGCCTTACTGACATCAACTATAGTTTTACTTTAGCCCTGTCTCAACGTAAGCGATACTCTCAGAGCAAGGCAAGTTGGCAGAGATGTGCAGTGCCCTCTTGCCAGCCAGCTGGGCTTGACAGGGAGACTGAAGGGAGTTGTGCTGTGGTCCTCTCCAAAACCCAAGCAGCAGCATTCCTCACTGTCCCTTGCCAGTAACCCTGAGCTGGCAGGAAAAACACAAACCCTTGGGCTGGGCCACCAAGCCATCTGACACTGTGCTGCTTCCATGCCTGAACCCCTTGTTCTGCAAAACACTGTGGTGAGCTGTCCTGAGCCATCCTGGGCTGCTTTGGTCTCTGGTGAACAGTGCAGGGATAAAAATCTGAATATACTAGTCTAGATCTCTTCAGTGAAGGGCCTAGATGGTTTTGCCTTTTATAAAAAATATTTTCTTTTATTGGTTTTGCTTATTTACTCTAATTCATCTCAGATGAAATATAAGCTTTTTAAGAAGTGTCAGTATCTTAGTGTCTTATGCTACAAAGAACAAATCCTTGATACGTCTCAAGGATTCAGACACCACCAGCCAGGGCTAGGATTGCCACCTGACATGAAGAGAAAGGTGGGACTTTGGCTCTTCACATACGTAATGGGTCAAAGGACTAAAAATTGTGAGTCTTTTGACCTTGTTGGGATGTCTTCTCAGACTTGCACAAACAGAGTGCCAAGAATGAAAAATGAAAGCTGCAAATATTTCTTGAAAAAAGGCAGATGCCCATCTTCTGTATGGGGCCATGTCTGTACATCACAGAAACATTTCCTATACCTAGTGCAGCACTCAGAGTTTCAAAAGATGGACAGTAGAGCCTACTATGACCTGAGCTCCTTGTTCTTATTGTCCTGCTTGGGTTTTCTCAGTTGTCCACACCTGCAAGGGGAAAATCTGTTTCAGATTTTCTCCTTTTCTTGCTTGATGGGCCATCCCTTCTGCCTTCACAATTTGCTTTTCTCTTTTTGTGTCTTTGTTTTTCCTTTTCCTGTGAAGAACCTAACAACCTTTTAATTCAACAGTATTGTTAGGGAGGTAACTCCATGATAGACTTTCTTAATTAAAGCTAACTCATTTTACCTTCTTTCCCTGAATGAGCTCTTCCAGTGTTCAGGCCGTATAGGGCAGTCTGCCATGCTTCCTGTAATGACTGAAGGCACCTACAATGGACATGTAAAAGTCAGCAAAGGGACAAGGGCCTGCCTAGAACAGGAAGTGACAGCTTTCTCAATTGCTACCTTAGCTCTTACGGGCAGATCCCTTGGATGGATTTGCTCAGCTCAGCTGAGCCAGTTCTGATGGGATCATCTTGCAAAGTGTGATGTCTCAGCTTTACTCTGCCCTTCATCAGAACTGACGGCTGGTGGACGACCTTGCTTGTCCCCGAAATGGAGAGGAAAAGAGTGGAAGGTGAGATGTAATGCTTCTGATGCTGAGCTCAAGCGGCATCCCATGGCAGAGTGGAGACATGGGAAGCCCAGAACTGGGAACACTGCTGCAGGCCTGGCCTCACTAGCACTGAACAGAGGGGAAGAGTCGCCTCCCTGCAGCTGCTGGCAAGACATTGCCCAGTGCAGCCCAGGGTATCACTCTCCGTGTTCGTGGCAAGAGCATCTTGATGGTTTCTCTTCAACTTTGTGTCCACCAGGACCCTGGGACCATTTCTCCTACGCTGCTTTCCAGCACCTTTGCCAAGCTGCTTTCGGTTACAAAAATGTGTGGATGTGTCCTGGGATGCTTCATGCCCATACCAGTGCCATCCCCAGTTGGTCCCATGCTCTTTCTGTAGACCTTCCAGTGCCACTGCTGGGAGTTTGAGAATGCTATAATTTCTCAAGCCAATGAAGTGGTCCTAAGGGGAAGAACTTTCTTATGTTATGGGACAGAAAGAAAGTAGATGCACCATCTTTATCTCTTACTTCACATGCAGCATCCCTGGCACTCTGGCTCCTGTGGAGGCACTAAATTAAACTAATTTTCCCAAGTTGAATCTGTTTAGCCCATGATGATAATTGGTAAGTGTTCTCCCTGTCCTTACCTTGACCCACAATATTTTTATCATGTTTTCTCCCCATGTCTTGTTGAGATAGAGGAGTGATAGAGTGGCTTGCTAGGCACCTGGCTATTAGCCAAGGTCAACCCACAAAAATAGAAATAGTACTGTAAAATGAAACAGGTGGTGCTATGGCCTAGATATTCATAGTGTCCAAAACAGGGGAGTGATTTCTTTGAACAGGTTCTTGTCTGGTGCTGCAGACTACAGGATTACTATAGGCCAGATGACATTGTATGCACTTCTTTTTGCATAGTTTTATTTGAAAGCAATATAGTTTGCCTACTCATAAACTATTCTATGGCATAAGTAAAGTATGTGGATAAACTCACAAGACTTAAAAAGTACATTTCTGATTCAAGTTAAAACAATCATACAGATTCCTCCAGCAGTTTATGTATCACTTTTTCCATCATTAGTGTAAATGCTTGTGTAGATTCCTGGTGTAATGAGCAATTGAGGGTACCACTAGAGAGCTGGTCACTGATTCCCATCTCCTTATACACAAGCTGAGGAAAATGAACCTCCACCTATGTTAAATAACTATCAAAATGAATACATGACTTCTATTTTATGATCAAGGCAATTGCTTTCCTTAAATAAAGTTGATATATTTTTTGGCAAGTGTGTACTGAAGTCTTAATCCAGAGCTGACTTCTGCCTTTACCAGAATCAAAATGCTTCAGAAACACAAATATGACCTAGATTTAATTAAAAATTATAACAAAAATATTACTGAAGTTTTTATTAAAAATAAATATAACTCATTTTTCAAGGGATGAAGTAGCTAAATTTGTATATATTCAAATATTTTAATTTATTATTTCTGTATATAGTAGGATTCTAAGCAACATCTAAGTGAAGTTGACTTTTTTTTGCACTTAGATTTATGTCTTTAAATTTAGAAGCCTGATAAATTAATTGTACTCCTGGCTCACTTTACAGTCAGAAGAAAGAAATAGAAATTCTCCAGAGGGACACTCCATCCAAGATCCAAATTGCTTTCTGGAGATGCTTCACTCTTTTTATTGATTACATGAAGAGCCTTGACACTTCTCTAATGCTAAGGAGGATGAATCTGAAGCACCATAACTAGCGGTCTTCTTTTACTGAATTAGCTATGCTTTCTGTCTTTTCTTCATTTCCTATCTTGCCTTTTTTCATTACTATTTCTTCCTTTCACATTGTGCCATTACTATGCAGGTACATGAAGAACAGCTAGTATGTTTTATTGGCTAGGCAGATTTGCTAGAAATCATAGAATCATAGAACAATTTGAGTTGGAAGGGACCTTAAAGACGATCTAGTCCCAACCCCTTTTCTTGTCACTACATTCCCTTGTAAATAGTCTCTCTTCATATTTCTTGTAGGCTCCCTTCAGATATGGGAAGGCCGCAATTAGGGCACCCTGAAGCTTTGTCATTTCCATGCCGAACAATCCCAATTCTCTTAACCATTCCTTGTTAGGGAGGTTCTCCAACCTTCTAATAATCTTCGTGGCAACCCTTCCACCTCTCTGTACTCACCTGTCCCTTCTCAACAGCCATTGGTAGTCACAATTCAGTCACAGGATTTATGCCAACAAGTTTCAGTGATGTCAACAAGGTCATAATTTTCTAGCAGCATGGTGTCTTCCAGCTCCTCCTGTTTGTTGCTCACGCTACATACATTGGTGAAAAGGCACCTCAGCTGGGCTGTTGGCCATGTCACCTTCTTAGAGGAATACCTCTTAATTCCTTTGAGATATTTCCCTGGTATTTCCTTGTTGGCTTCTGTTACCAGACGAGTCTGTGGTTTGTCCCTGTAAGACTGCAAAGGTGCTCCGGTGTGACCAACACATTTCAGAGTCACTGACAGAAGGTCCTCACTAGCATCCTATCCCTCTGGTCTTTGCATATCATCACACAGCTTGCCAGGGACAAGCGTGATATTTTCCCCCTCCCCATCACATCTAGTTTAAAGCTCTGCCAATAAGCCCAGCTAGTTCCTGAGCAAAGACCTTCCCCTCTCACTGAGAAAGGTGAGTACTGTCTGATGACAGCATGCCTGGGTGCTGCATAGACCACTCCATTGTCAAAAACCCAAAAATTTTGACTGTGACACCGACTGTGGAGCCATGTATTAATAGACTCAGGTTGTCTGTTTCTTCTCGAGTTGCTGCCTTCAACTGGAACTATCAAGGAGAATATAGCTTGTGCCCCACAATCCATTACTCACCATCCCAAGTCCCTAAAATCATTTTTGATCACCCTTGGAGTAGCTGTTGCCACTTCATCACCCCATACATGGAAGATCTATAATGGGTAGTAGTTTGAGGGCTGCACCAGGCTAGGAAGTTTTCTGGTGACATCAAATCTCTTGATATAAATCAAGCAAGCAATAAATACAGAGAAGTAAGTTCTGTGGTTATCTGAAATAATTTTCTCTATTTTTTGACTACCAATAATATACTTGTCCAATTTTGTAGTCTTTTCATTTTAAAATCTTTCTTGCCAAAGTAGGTTTTCCCCCATTTGCTTAGTATGTGAAAAGATATGGCACATCATTTGTCACGTATTTTATTTTGCAGTCTGTTATTTTATGTGTCTACTAAGGGTTAATGATCTCTTAATAACTTTTTTTTAGACAAATTCACCCCTTGCAATAATATGAGTAAAATTTTATAATAGGCTATAATATCTATTTATTTAGAATACATAGAACCCTCAAAAGCAGATTCAGTCCTCGTGAGCTTTCTGCTCTGACTTTGTTGATCATAGGCTTCAGTTAGTATGTTAGTGCTTTGCCTCAAACTTTACTCCCAACTTTCTAGTCAGAATCAAGTATTGTAACAGATACCTACACAATGGTGTACTGGTTTAGGCACTTTTAAGTGCCTCATTGAAATAGCATTGGAACAATTAATTATCCTAAATGATTTTATTTTCAAATGTCCCATGTAGAATAAAGTATTCTTATCTCCCAACAGACTAGTGAGAGACACACACTCATTGAGCATTTAAAAGCTAAATTCAGCTACCTAAACATAGCGACAGTTAAGGAAAAGCGTATCATGACGGTTCACGTCTGAATAATTAGTTATGGTTAGAGTATTCACACAGCTGGCATCCCAAAATCCGGAATGACTGAGACTCACATCTTGAAAAAGTGGATGAACCCCTCAACTAATTGATATTCTAATACAGTAGTTCTCTGTTTTATTTAAATCCTCATGCAGTGTGAAAGCAAAAATCTTGGCTTCAAGAAGCCTCTGACCCTCTCTTACTAATTTTACTTAGTCTTACCAAACGCCTCCAGTGCCTACTCCATTATCTGTTTAAGTACCTTATATTAATTTATTTTTTTAGTTTTTTGTATAAAATCAATTACATTACAGTTTTTATTATGCTATGGTATAGTATCATAAACACTTATCATACATATGATAAAAAGTTTTGAACACAAGAAACAAAAAAAAACCAAAACAGAGGACTGTTGGATAAGGCTCAGACAAAACTTTGCAGCAGTGTAGGTGTGAAAGAGAATGAAATGAGGGTCAGAAAATAGTTTGGAGAGCAAAATAAGTAGAAATTCATGAGAATATTGAACATGAGAACTGAAAACTAAGAAAAGAAGGGGGAAGAAAATCAATGAAAAACCAATGATACTTCTAGAATGTAGTTAATGGACAAGAAGGGAAAAAAATTTGCTAAAACCTGAGCAGCTCTTTACACCATATGAATTTTCTGTGTCTTTTATATGTGACAAAAAAATGGCACCACAGATTTGGCAAGAAACAAATTAAAGATGAGGATAGTCACAGAGTGATGGAGGCTGGAAGGGACCTCTGGAGGTCATCTTGTCTCGCTCCATGCTCAAACAGGTCTACTTAGAGCAGGTTGCCCATCATCAGTTATGTATAATGTTTAAGCTTGCTGAGGGTACGCTCTTCTCCATTATCCGGATCATTAATGAAGCTGTTAAACACAACTGGAGCCAGCATTCGCCCCTGGGATACGTCTACTTACTGGCCTTCAACTAGATGTTATTCTGCTGATCACCACCATCTTGTCCCAGTCCTCCAACCAGTTAACAACCCACCTGCTGATCCAGCCTATACAACTGTTTGTCTCTGAGAATCTTATGAGACAGTGCCAAAGACTTTGCTGAATTCCAAATAGACAGTATCAACTTCTTTCCCCTCATCTACCATGCCAGTCATTTCATCATAGAAAATGATCAAGCTGATTGAGGTTGTTTTCCCCATCATGAAGCCATGATGACTATTCTTCTTTATTTTAATTTCCTTAATATTTTTATTCCTATCATTCAGTGTCCGTCTTGCCTTCACTATTTTTGAGGGACAGTACAAGAGAAAATTTCTTTAGTGTTTCAGTTGTTATTACCTTCATGACATTTAAATCTCTGCTATATGCTATATTATCAGGAGTAGCCATGAGATATGATGAAGTGATTATGAAGATTAATCAATAATACTATAATTTGAAAGGCTTATAATGTCCCTTACTTCTTATATTTATAGCTGCTGTTTCATTTTTAAGAAGCAAAAAAACATGTTGTGGGGATATACCTACTTACATGTAAAAGTGTACAGACCTTATGGCAGAGTATTTTTTACAGTGAATGGAAGCAGATGTCTGTTTGACTCATAGTTTTTCTAAATTTAACAATGCCAAATATTGTGCAAGACAACTTCATAATTTTGTTTGTGATTCCATTAAAAAAAAAAAATTCTACTAATATCCCTGGCTTCTATATCTTGATTTGATCAAATGTAGGAATTCCATTTGAAATAGTCACTTTAACAAATATTAACTGGAGTCTTTGGATCATAGAATATCCTGAGTTGGAAGGGACCTATGAGGATCATTGAGTCAAACTCCTGACTCCACACAGCACAACCAAAAAGTTAAAACGTGTCCTGAGGAGTGCCTCAAGGATGGTCAGAGGACTGGAGCACCTCTCCTATGAAGACAGGATGAGAGAGTTGGGACTGTCCAGCTTGGAAAGAGAAGGATCCAGGGAGACCTAATAGTCTCAAATAAAACAAAAGAAAAGAAAATTTTAAACCCCAGAAAACACATTTATTTCAGTATTTTCAAATGTTTTGTAAACATTCTAATGACAAACATATGGATATGGGCATAAATCAAATCTTCCAATTACTATAAATTATAAAAAAAATATATAATTTATAAATTATTATAAATTATAGACTTGAGTAATCAAAAAGTCCCTTAGTTTTGATAAAATTCCTTAATAATGGAATAAGATTATGTGATTCGTCTGGGGGGGGTTGTTGTTGATTTCATTTTTCATCTACATGTCTCCTCTTCTCCCCTCCCCTCCCCTCCTCTCCTCTCCATTATCAACATTATCTCTATATTATCAACATTGTGTTCAGCACAAATCTCAAACATAGCCCCATAGTAGCCACTGTGAAGAAAATTAACTCCATCTCAGCCAAAACCAGAACAGACACCTTTCCAACATATGGAGGATGTAGGTTCAACTTTCCTCAAGATGAGAAAAAATCTACGATCCAATTCATTCCCTTCCATTGATCTGTGATCTAGAAAGCAATCACAAGCTTGGCTGTAGCCCTAACCACATCTAGCATCTCTCTCTCCAGAACAGTCATGTGTGACTACAGTTAGATATTCAGGGAGCTTTCAGGCTGAATAAGAAAATATTCAATGACATTAGAGACCTATAGTTTTGAAAAGAAGACCAAAATCATTATTTTGGACTCAGCTAAAACCCACCCTAAACTGGATGGGGTTTAAGCAGTCTGCAACCACAAATTATTAAATGATTGAATTATTTAATGTCAGAAATTCTGGCAGCTGGCCAAGTTGAAAACTATGATGACTAGCTTTGTTCCACCTTTATAGCTCATTATGGCATGACAAAGGAAACTGCCATATTGTTGCCTGTCATAGATGCTATGCACATGTTGAAATCAGTATTTACTAAAGTAAAATCACTCCTTTTATCCATACTTTCCCTTTATCATAAGGAAAGAGGCAGATGATTGATAAATTTTAAAAGAAAATCGACTAAGTCTTCTTGCCCTTCCTAAATGGCTATATTCATAAAAGAAAATTCATACTTAGAGATAATTTTAAAAAATGTTTCTTAGAACAAAGTAGGAAAAAAAAAAGTTGTCAATTTTAGGTAATTCCAGTTTGAAAATAGTTGAAAGTGGCTGTCATATTGCACAAAGCACAGGAATACCACTGAATACCTAGAGAGAAACTATGTAATTTCCTGAAAATAGGTCTTAAAGGATGTGCTGTCAACCAATGTTCTAGTTTCTTAATTTTACAAAAATTCAGATTATGACTCATATTCCTGTCCAAGGGAGAGGAAGTTTCTACCAGATTCCTCATTCCTCCTACCATCAAAAAATATGGAGGATATTCTGTAAAAAGAGAGTAAAGGAGGTTTGCAAATCAGGAATATTTATATATGCCTGTGAACTCCTTCCCTCAGTCAGTCTCTTTTTCTTATTTTCTCAGTTGTTATTGCATAATTTAACTCTAACTTAATAGTTAGAGTTAGAGTTTCAATCTACCCAACTGTAGATTGAAAAGTTTGTCTTACAGAAACTGGCATCTTAGGAAAGGCAATTTCCAATTAATTTGCTTATGCAGTAGCATTCATCCCATCAGTTGTACCCTTGGGTTGGATTCTTGCCACCTAGCTTTGGCCATAGACCAGTTTAGCATCTATTCAATCCTTTTAAACTAAACTTAAGAGAGAAAAACAATTGGTGGAATGAAGGGCTTCTTGAGATAGAATTGTTATACCTGAAGATAGACCAAATGCTGGAGAAGGGAATTCACCTGCACCAATTCTGAACCTCTGAAATGTGGATGTGTAATCTGAGATAGCATATCAAATCTTCATTATTGCTAGTGAGGAGAAAAAGTGCAACTGAAGTGCATAAAAATAGGTGCCTACTATCACTTGAGGTACTGTGGCATATATGGATCCCCAAGTTTCTACTTCAATAGGGTGCAGATTTCATTTAAGTGCTATGCCATATGGCTTGGTCCCATTCAGGTGTATCTTGTAGCCTAGAGTATCATAAACTGCATAAGGCACTTATGTGTTAGCAGCTGAATTCCTTCTGAGCAGACCAGCTGGTTTACACTCCAAACCCCATGTGTGGTGGTTTGAAAAAGGCTTCTTTTCTCAGGAGGTATTGTTTTTTATATGGGACCAATGAACAGCTTCGTACGCTCATGCGGAAGTTACACACTCACAGAAACGGAAGACAAGAGGTTAATTCTGGACTGCGTGGCTAGAGGCAGAGGCAGCCATGCCTTAAGGTGCCACGTGGGCCCAGGGCCAGGGGGCCCTTGCCCCTGGCTCCTGCCGGCTGGGCCAGAAGCAGCCACCCATGCTGTGGAGCTCCCTCTCCCCCCCTGAAGCTGGTGGCTGAGGAGGACCCTGGAAGATCAGGAAAGGCCTCCGGGTCGAATTTTGTCCACTTCACAGAGATGGAAGAGGAAAACGGCAGTGAAGTGCTTAGTTGGCCGGGCAGAGACTTGTCACTGGTGGACATACAGTACAGTACTGGAGCCAGCGTAAATCAGGGGGTGGTGAGAGAGAGAGGGCTAAACTGAGAGAAAGCCCTGACCTTTGGGAAAGCAGCTGCAACGCCCAGATATGTAAGTGCCAAAGAGAATCTTTCTCCCAAGTTTGAGGGGGAAGTCCTTGGCCCTCACAGGTCCTAGCCTAGCTAAGACTACATGAGTAAAAACTCCTCAGCAGTTTTTTTTTCAGCCAGCCTTGTTACTTTTCTTCACTGTGGGAAGGAGGGGTGGAATTCCCAAACAGTCTTCTGAGAAGCTCGGGCCTCAGGAGTTGGGATTTTCAAAAAGCAAAAACAAGAGATAAAGACAAGATAAGAGACACTTAACAGTGCCAAAAGAAATTAATTTAGAAGAACTGTAGCTTGAAAGTGAACAAAAGGACTTCTCCTTTTTCTCCTGGACTCTTGTTGGAAGAAAGGAGGGACTTATCTAATGTAATATATTATTTTACTGTATCTGTAGAAGAAATAGTTAAGTTGATACATATATATATATGTATATAAATAAACCTTGTATTTTCCCCTTCCTGCAATGCTGAGTAGTTGTGTTTTGTCTGAAAACCCTCTCACACTGGGGAAAATTGTGGGAGGGGGGATTAAACTTGGAAATTGGATTTCTGAGGGTCTCAAACCACCACACCCTATTTTGATCTAGCACCAAAGATTCTGACCTGTAGATGCATTTCTAGATATAACACATAAATATATATATAAATCTTATACCCATAGCCTATGTATACATTATAACTATTTTATGTAGAATATTATGTTATACTTAAAATACAGTCAGAAAAATATAAATAAATAATGCTGTAGACAAAATAGGTAGATTTTAAAATACATTCCTGGAACATTGTGAATAAGATATTATACTTGGTTTACATAAAAAGGCTTTGGTAGCATGGAGTGTAAGACCCCAGGCTCCAAGCTACGAGCTCATCGAAGGGGTTTATTTTTAAAAATGTACAAGGCATCAAAATATCCTCCCTCTGGATATTTCAAAAAGGGCCTTCAGTTCTTTTAATACCTTGAGAGAGTGCAAGAGAAAAGACACTACACACAGTTTCTCAGGACCTCAAAAAACATGCTTTTACTTGCAAACTTTAGAAAATAAGGAAACTTGGCAGAAGTTTAAAGGGCAACATTCAACCACAATGAAACCTTCCACAAGGCACGGACTTAGCGCATGCTAACCCATACAACTCAGCAAAAGCCAACCCATACGGCTTTAAGTTACCCAAAATATCAAGAAAGGAGATTAGGAGAAGTAAAGAAAGAGACAGAGAGAATTATATCTACCACCTGGAGTCCCACACAAGTCCAGCTTCCATGTGTCCAACCACATGGAGACCACATGTCTTTGGTCTTGTCTGCTCTGGTCCTCTCTGGTGGCCCCCCCTGAAGCTGGACTTGTGGTGTTCCAGCCAATCTGGGGCTGGGTCAGGGGCTCTGATGTGTGGTGTGGGACAGTGCTCTCAGGGTGCCTTTGACTGACAGATAATCCAGGGCTGCCCAAGGAGGCTCCAAGGGGCTGAGATATGAAACAAGGCATCACCTCACCTTCCCAAAATGTGACCTGTCCCTTCCCCATCACACACACACTCGAGTTGGTCCATGTCAATTATTAATATAATAATCCAGTGTCTCACAGCAGGGCTGCAGGGATGGCTTTATGAGAAGAGATCAGGAGTGATTTATCATGGAGTGATAAAGATTCTTGGTGGTCACTTGGCAGGTAGCAAAGAACCATCCTCCACAATTTTTTTCAAATAAAATTTTATTTTATCTGAGATGAAGCTCAAATCTTACTTACTATGTTATGGACTAATATGTGAAGTCAAATCTACATTCCTACATCTTTCCTAACCTGTGATGTTAGTTCTATAATAAATTCTTTGTTGTTGGACATAAAAAACCCCCAAATAAAGTAAAAATAAGTGTTCTTCCTTTAATAACTCTTGGGGGGGGGGATTGGTTTTGTTTTTGGTTTTTTTGGGTTTTTTTTAATATATAGAATACTTTCCTGTAAATTTTAAAAATTATACACAGGCAACATGAGATTAGTATCTGAGCTACACGGAAGGCCATGAGTTAGATAGCACCCTTTCTCATGAATTAATGCAAACTCTGCTTGTTATAAATAGGATGAAAACAATCAGTATAGCTGAAGCATAAAGCTGCTGGGTTAGAAGATAGTAATAATAATAGTTTACAGCTGTGTAGTTCTTTTATTCATGAAGATT
The DNA here is from genome assembly GCF_001604755.1 of Lepidothrix coronata. Lineage (NCBI taxonomy): Eukaryota > Metazoa > Chordata > Aves > Passeriformes > Pipridae > Lepidothrix > Lepidothrix coronata. Next base: position 2,691,160 of record NW_016690261.1, read on the forward strand.
GGTCTTATTTAAATGGAATTGTTATCTTAAATTGCAGAGGAGTTTTAGTCTACTGTATTTTCAGTAGACTGATGTTTTCTCCTCTCAAAGATGAGTGCCAAGATCAGTTGATTTCCAGACTAGTGCCAGCAATGCTGGAAGGGTTCCTGTGTCTCCACATCCCCAGTGTTGTGGGGAGTCTGTCACCTGGGTGGGTCCCTTGGGGCTGCACTACAACTTGTTTCTGGCCTCAGCTCTGGACCCATCTCTATCCCACTCTGCTTACAGGCCACCCCCAGCCTGACTCGGACCTTGGTTCATCTCTTTAATCAGGTGCTGTGGGACTACATCCTGGTCAAGATGTAGGAAGCCATTATCTGTGCTGGGGTCACCCTCAGCTCCTGCCTTATTCTCCCCCTTAGAGCATCCTTGCTCTAAGACAAATAGAAAGGAAGAAATATGTATCTTTGTTGTGGCTCAGGAAGAATCCAGTCAAAAAAAGAAAGGTAACAGTTTGTGTTGAAGAGTTTTTGGTTTTTACAGAGCTGTGGACGTTTTTTGTGGAAGAAGGACACAAGGAGGTAGAAAGATGTTAAATAAATAAATATCTAAATGCAGTTACTTTTCTAGGTAGATGTTAAATGTTAGTTGAAATGCTTCCAACATATTGTATTAAGTGTCATTCTCCCTGTAGCAAAATAAGATGAACCCAGGTAACTAGGTTATGTCCACTGATACAATGAACTAACTCTTGACACCAGGGTGGCTGACTAGGAGCTTGAGAAATTGTGGAGGTAGATGCATAATGACCAAAAAATGCATTTGAGCAGACCAACATTTAGAACAATATCAGTGTTACTGAGGAAGGATCAAGGCAGATGCTCTTCTTTCATGAAGAAAATCATGAAGAAATGTTCAAAGAGTGGAACAGTCTTGTCTCCAGCCTAACATACTCAACTTCATGTAGTGGTAACATATACCTTTGCACTGGCAGCATCTGCCAAAAGACAGGATCATTTTTGGTTTGGTTATTAAGCTTATGCATATTTGTGTTTGAAACACCAGCAAGTTACATCAGCCACAGCCAAAGCTGAATAGCTTTTTGTAACACCTGAACATGCTGCCAAGTAAATATACAGAGATGCACATCGTGATCCCTAGTTTTAAGGTAATGACTTCATAACAATTAAGTAGAAACTTTTTTTGAAAAATAGACATCGGACACTATCTCTGGGACACTGGGTGCAAAATATATGCTGGCAACAATATTTCAGTTGCTGAAAAAATATTTCTATTTGTAAAAATAAACTCAAGGATATAGCATATGTCAGCAACATTGAAATTCCTTTACTGATTAGGAAACATTTAATACTAGTACTATTTTATGAGTTAGTCAATGAGAATTACAACAGAAACTGTGATATACTGAATCTGAATGAAACCATTGACACCATAGAGGAAGAAAACACAGATGTTGATGACCATTATGTGAAAATACAACTAAAAACTAGGAAAGGTAAATTAGACTGAGTTTTCAGACAGTCCAGGAATGGAGGAGATTGATACCTGAAAATACAAATATGTGTTTGTGTCTGTGTGTGTGTATTTGGATCTGGTCCTGGTCAGTGCCACGGATTTATGATATTACTGCCCAAATCTGATCTATAACAATGACTAAAATGCATTTAGAATCAATGTCTTTCTAGGATTAACAAAAGCCAGAAATCCCTATGTCTGTTGTGTTTAATTTGAAGGCAAAATGTGAACTATATGAAAATTATGAAGCTCATAAAGAAGATGATGAAGCAAATGTATGAAAGGATAAAACATTTTCAAATGTCAGGAGCTTTCAGAAGATACTGTACTGGATGTTCAAAAGCAATTTACACTACCTCAGGATAAAGTCTAAAAAATGTGTCAAGGAAAGCAGTCTTGCTAAATAGCAGGGAAGGAAAGTTATTAAATTCAAGTTTAAAAAAAATCACGAAAGATCCTAAAATCTGACAGGTTAGATTTGAAAACACAGTAAGTCAGTACCAAAAAAGCATTGAGAAAATACCAGAAGAGTGCATAAAAAATAACAGTAAGTCATTCTTCAAGTAGATGAGGTGAACAAAGCTTGATGGGAACTTCATAAGGTCAGTAGATGATCAAAACCTGAGACGAGTGTTCAGAGAAGATAATGTCAGAGCTGAAAAGCATGAGGATTTCTTTTCTGACTTTCCTCACAATGAACAAGACTTAGAAAGTTTCACCACCTCAGCAGGCTTTTTTTAATGTCGTTGGAGAGGTGTTGGACCCCAGATTTGTTTGGCCAGTAAATTATCAGGAAAAAAAGTGAAAAGAAACAGCTTTCTGTAAACATATGGCATCTACTCCAAATTCCATAGGAAGTAAAGGATTAAATACCTGAATAATTAATTGCATTTTACATTAAATTGTATGATGAAAGCTCATCTGCACACACACCCATAAAAGAAGCACAGAGAAACAGTGGCAGATGGAAGAGCCCAGATAACACATCACTCTGGCTACTTCTAAGCTAATTACAGGAGCCTTCATCCCATCAAAGATCAGTCTCAGTGAGCCCAGATAAGTACAGGGGAACAAAGACAGGTGGGAACCCAAATCCTCCAGACTGGGGAAGGAGAGAATCAAGAGCAGGGCTACAGAGATAGACTGGTGGATGAAAAGGTGGACATTAGGCTGGTAAAGTGGACTTGCAACCCAGAAGCAGGTCAAGGCAGGTGATTCTCCCCCTCCACTCCTCTCTTGTGCGATCTCACCTGAGGTATTGCATTCAGCTTTGGGGCTCCCAGCAAAAGAAAGACGTGGACATACTGGGAAAAGGTCTAGAAGAGAACCACAAAAGTGGTCAGAGGGCTGGAAAAATTCCCTGTGAAGAAAGGCTGATTGATCTGGGGTTGTTTAGCCTGGAGAAGAGAAAGTTTTGGGGAAACTTGATGGCAGCCTTTCAATACTTAAAGGAGGCTTATAAAAAAGAACAAGAAAGACATTTTTTCCTCTAGTGGAAGGACAAGGGTCAATTGCTTTAAACTGAAAGTGGTTAAGACTAAATTTGACATTAGAAATAAGTCGCTTATAAAAAAGGTGGTGAGATACTGGAACAGGGCACCCAGTGAAGTTGTGGAAGCCACATCACAGGAATTTTTTGAGATCTGTTTGAGATCAGTTTGTGTGGGGCTTTAAGGAATCTGACAGTGCAAGATGTCCCTGCCTTTGGCTGGGAGTTTAAACTAGATGACCTTAAAAGTCCCTTCCAATACAAACACCGACTCTGATTCTATGATTCTTGTGTCTGACTGTTTGGTGTAACTGCAACAGTTACAAAAAGTGATAAATACTGAAGTGAAAAAAACCTACTGCTATTGAAGTAGTAGAGATGAAGCCAATTATGAAGAACTGCAAAATAATTTTGGAATACCAACTCGGTACTAAGAGAATAGCAGATGAAACTAAATTGTTAAGTGTAAAGTAATGCAGAAAATTCCATCTTTTTACACACAGTAACCAGTTCTAAGTGAATGATTACCATACTAAATGAGGTCTTCAGGTTATAATTGTTTGGTGTGTACAAAATATCAGTGCAGCAGTGCTTAAAAGATTCAGATGTTAGGAATTATTAGAGAATTAATTCAGAAGATAAAAAGAAAATATTTTATTCTATTTTAAAGTCTATAGCCGAACTGAAGACACATATCTATAGAAGTATGAAAAAGGTGATGATGCAAAATAGCTTCCATATGGAAAATGAGTAAGTTCATGTTTAAATGTAAAAGTATATTTAATCAAGAATAGATCTAAAGGAAGTGCATAAAGTAGGGAGGTACTGCAGTAATTTCCAAAAACGAGTGACACAGTTAATGTGTTTTAGAGTATGATGGCTTATTAATATTTTTGTTAAAGAACTGAGAATTTTCCATTTAAACTAGAACTCTAATACTTAAAAAAGATAAAGAGAACCATAAACTAGGAAGACGAAACAAACTAAAAAAAAGGTAGAGTAGGAGGTCAACTATCTCTATCAATTAAGAATTACAGGTAAAAATAAAAATTAGTTCCTCTCAGAAGCACAGTGTGGATGCCAAAAAAGGATATTTTTTTTTTAATCAGGAACACTGAACTCTTATTAAAAACAGTTAGTAAATTCAATGTAATTAATTGTTGTTTATCAACACCATAGGCTATCCACAATGAAAATATTTGCTGGTGCTGTTAAGCAGATAGCTTGGAAAGAAGTTTATCCTCCAGAAGCCTAGTCATTCTATATAAAAATCTGCCTTTAGGTAAAAGAGAGAGGGAGAAAATAATTTTAATGGATTACACCTAATCTAAGAAAGGTACTTACTACAGTTATGTTAGACTCTATATTAGATGAATAACTTTGTAATAGCTAAGGGTGACTAAACTAATATATGTCTAAGTTGGTGAAAGTTACTGAATTCTTCAATTTCTTTTAATAATATGTCATGGTTTGAGACCCCTAAAATCCAATTCTTGAGTCCAAGTCCCCCTCCCACATCTCAACCCAGTGTGAAATGGGTTTTCCAGACACAACACAAGACTCAATATGGGGAGAAGGGGATTATATTACAATTACTGTACAAATAAATATTACAATATATCATATACATAATCTTAATTCTCTCTCCTATGATAAATTAGTATTTACAATGGATCAATCTCTTCTCCCTCCAATAAAAGTCCAGAAGGGAAAAGGAAAGATCCTTTCCACTTTCAGAGCAGCAGCCTCTCTTCTTCCGTGCAGCAGCTGTAACTGGATTGTCGTAGCTGGATATCTTCCCAATACACACAGGGGAGGTCTCCTCTCCCCCCTCTCTTCCATGGACTGTGATATCAGGGACAAGCTCGTGTCACCACATCATATTACGAAGTGCAGGGGCATTCTTCGTGATGGTCTCTTTCCTCAGGGGATTCACCCCTGAGTCAGAGTGTCTCGGGCAGCTTTCAGTTGAAGGCCTTTGCCTCAAGAGTTCTATCAGAGCTCCTGTGCTCTGTCGCAGGCTGTTGCCAGCTTGGTCACCCCCTCCGCATTCCATCTGGCTGTCCCGGTCCAGCTCCAGGATGCCTGAGCTTCTTAGCTCCTCTCTGGTGCTGCAGCACTCCAAGACTCTTCTCAAGTAGGAGTCCATCTCCTCCTCCAAGGAGGGGTCTCAAAAGGGTTTTGGGGGAATTGGCTCAGTTCTTACCCCAAAACTCTCTCTCTGTAGAGCTTAGTTCTCTCTCTCTCTCTCCATTAGAGATCTCTGTCTCTCTGCTTAGCTGCATGCTCATTTCTGCTGCTCCTTATCTCCTTCTGGCTCTCTGCCACTGTTCTCCATCCACTGTTGCTCTGCCTCCACTTTTCAGTATGTCCTGTTGCTGCTTACAGTGGAGAAACTCCTCCAGCCTTAGCTACAGATACCCGGCCCAGTTTAATACTGTTCCAAGTTCCTGCAGCCCCATCTGGGGGGCTGCTCCTGCCCCTTCTCCTCATGGCTTTACAACATGGCCACTCTCCTCAACAACTACGACCTCACCCTTCTTTTCTGGTCTGCTTGTGATATGTTTATATTTTGCAGGAGCACTCATTGGGTCCATGTCAAGTGACACCACCCCCTCGGGAGTTACCATTTTTTTAACTCCAGGGGGAAAACTTTTTCCCCCACCACATGATAAGATGTAAATTGCAAAAACACTTTTGTGTTTTGATAGTATTATCTACTTTTAATTTTACAAGATATGAAGCATTTCAATGGAAAAATCATAGACGCTAGAAAAAAATAGTTTGATGAATGAGTTATCCTATGGGAGTCAAAAACATAAAATCTCTTGAGTTTCTTTCACAAGATGACAAATGAATATAAAGTAATCGCAGAACTCAAGAATTCCTATTGAGAAAATAATAAATTGAAATTGTATAGGCATTGTTTTTTTCTCTTATTAACAAAAGTAACAGCATAGACGGGGACCTCTGTGCAGTTCTGAAGTATAATTCTGCTCAGACTTTGAAAATGATATTTTCATTGAATATGGATGTTTAATTGCCAGCTCGTTAGTTACTACCTTAAGGCGGAGACTGTCTATTAAGTAGACAGTGAAGGAAGCAGTAGTTTATTTGTTGTTATTTAACCTGAGCAATGTTATTACTTAAATGGCTGGGTAAAAATAACAATGCCCTAAGTAAGATTAATTGGAACATGCTATTTCCCTTAGGCTCATATTAATGCCACCAAGTAACTTTCAAATTAGTAAAGAGGAATCTTGCTATTCAAAACACAACATAAGTGCAGACTCTTACCTCAGTACATTTATAATATTAATTCATATGTTAGTATGTATTAATATATATATTAATATGTCAGCATATTTGTGTATGTGTGTATATGTGAGCGTACAAGAATGAACAGAATTAACTGGTTCACAGCATCACAGAATTGATCAGGTTGGAAAGAACCACAGTGGGTCATCTGGTCCAACCGTCCTGCTCATGCAGATTGCACGGGATTCTGTCTAGACAGTTGTTGAATATCTCCAGTGACGGAGATACCACAACCTCTCTGGAAAATTTGTCCCAGAGTGCCATCACTCGCACTGTAAAGAAGTTCTTCCTATTCAAGTGGAACTTCCCGTTCATCAGTTTCTACCTGTTGACTGCTGTCCTACTGCTTGACACCGCTGAAAAGAGTCTGGCTCCATCCTCTTCAGATACTTATAGACATTGATGAGGTCCCCTCTCAATCACCTCTTCTTGAGGCTGAGAATGTCATTCACTAGAAAAAGTCTGAAGTCACAGTATGTTTGGAGAATAAGACAACAGCATTGTAAATCAGTTCTAGATGTGTCATTGACTTCTTCCATATACTCTTTTTCACCAAGAATAAGATACTCTTGTTCATTTTTGAGGGTCTCTTCACATTTTCAAGTTTCTTGGCCTAGGACAAGAAATGAACTAACACTGTATGGGTTACCAGGTCTGGTATTTTGGGATCAGTTTTGAAGGAATTTTTAAATTCTTCTTATTTCTGTTTTGTCCCTCTTTTTAAAACAAAGAGACAAACCCAAGTAAACAAATTTATTATTCTAAATTGGAAAAAGCCTGACCAGTCCAGAGATAAAAGAAAGGGCTAGCAGCAGAAAAGATTTTCTGGCTACCACAGGCTCCCTACATATGTTTGCATGGATTCAGTATTAACAATTCACATTTGGAAATTGTGGTATAACCCAGTCAACAACTCAGCCCCACACAGTTCCTTGTTCACTCTCCTGCAGTGCTATAGGGAAGAGAATCAGAAGAGTAAGAGTGCAAAAACTCATGGACTGAGATAAAGACAATTTGATAAACCAAAAGCTGTGTAGGCAAGAAAAGGAAAATAAGGAATTCATTCCCTACTGCCCATTGGTAGGTTGGTGTTCAACCATCCTGAGGAAAAGTGGGCTTCATCATGTATTAACAGCCACTTGAAAAGACAAATGCCATAACTAAGAATGTTATCCCCCTTCTTTTTCTTCCCCTTAACCTTTATTGCTGAGCATGATATCATATGGTATAGGATATCCCTTTGATTTGCTGGGATCAGTGATCCCAACTGTGTTCCCTCCTTGTGCACCCCCAGCCTACCTGCTGATGGGATGATCTGAGATGCAGTAGTTTTTAGCATTTCTACTTGTATGGTAAATAAGTCTGATTAAGATCTCTTGTCTGTTCACTTGCGTGTTCATTTGTCTGTTCCTTTATAGTAATAAATAAGTCATTTTATATAAATATATCTGATTTGTCATCATTAAAACATGTGGGACAAAGTGATTCAATCACACCTCTATAATTCCTTAAATTTAAAGTGTTGACAAAATCTCAGGCCAAGATTGGATCCAGCTGCAGCTTGTCTCCTCTCTGAGAAGGAGTTTAGAAAGCAAGGGGGTCCTTTCTGTACCTCGTAGCTCAATAAGAGGGCTTTAATAAACTCTGCCTAAGCCTTCCTTCTGCCACTCCCTGCCCCCCTGCAACAAGGACACCTTGTGGTTGGGGTCTACTACAGGACACCTGACGGGGCAGCCTGTTGATGAGGCCTTCTTACTTCAGATACAGGAATCACTGTGCTCACAAACTGTCATCCTGATGAGGGATTTCAACAACCCAGATGTCTGCTGAGAAAGCAATACAGCTGGCTGCAAGCAATCCAGGAGACTACTGGAGTATGTAGAGGATAAATTCCTGTCCAGGTATCGGACAAACCAGCCAGAGGAGAAATGATACTGGATCTGGTGTTCACTGATGCAGATGAGCTCATTAAAGAAGTTAAGATCGGAGGTTGTCTGGACTGTAGTGACCATGCCCTGGTTGAGTTTGTGATCTCAAGAAATAGGGGCCTGGCAAAGACCAAAGTCAGGACCATGAACTTCAGAAAAGTGAAGTTCCAGATGTTTAAAGAGATAGTGGATGAAGTCCGGGTGGCTTCTGAATATCCCATAGGATGAAGATTCTGCAGACACACAGATTTCTGGTTTTAAGTGTCTGTCAATAACTAAAAAGAGACAATTATTATCACTTTTGAAGTTCTCCAAGATAAGAACAGTTTCTTATATTTATCTTATCTTAAATCAGATATTTAGATTTCTAGGAGTCAACAGCAAGATGTCTACAGAAAAAGTCAACTCACTAGCTTTAGTTTTCTGAAGTCAATTCCTATAAAATATTCAGGCATAAATTGTACCCTGGAGTTGTCGAATTCCCTCTGTTGTCAATAAAAGCATGCTGAATATCAGAGTAGACATCAAATGTTCAAAATTTTTAATTTATGCCAGAAACTATCACTCCCCCATAGTTCTGGAAATATTTCTATGTATCAATTATTTTGTTCTATTTAAATATAAATATTATTTTTTATCAAATTAATATTTTCTATGGCACTAGCATTTTAGAACATAACTTGATAAATTTACTGCTAACTCTTCATGATTCTCAATAGAATTTCAAATGTTCCAAATGGAGAATTGATGACTAATTTTTCTTAGAAAAGGAATTTCATCTCAAGTCAGAGAAAATCAGGATTATTCGGAGACCTAGGAGGAAAATAAGTGTATTTTGCATAAAATGAACAATAATACTTATGACAAACCATATTTTAAAGGTGGATGTAAGACTGGATTCCTTCTTTCTGTTTTTTTTCTTTACATGAACGGTGACAAGGTAAGTCCTTAGGAGAAGATGGTTAACACATACATTTATACACCTTGACAAGTTTGAGAGGTGGGCCGATGCAAACTTTATCAAGTTCAACAAAGAGAAGCGCAAGGTCCTACACCTGGGTCATGGCAATCCCAGGCACACTTACAGTTTTGGGCAGAGAAGTGATCGAAAGCAGCCCCACGGGGGACTTGGAGGTGATGCTTAATGAAAACCGCAACATGAGCTGGCAGTGTGAACTCACAGCCCAGAAAGTCAACCAAATCCCGTGCTGCATCAAAATAGTGTGGTCAGCGAGTCAAAGAAGGTAATTCTCTCCCTCTACTCTGCTCTGTTTAGACTTCACCTGTAGTAGTGCACACAGTCCTGGTGTCCCCAATATAAGGCATGGAACAGTCAAAGCAGGTCTGGAGAAGGGCCACAAAGTTGATAAAAGGACTGGATCATCTTCCCTATGAAGACAGACTGAGGAAGCTGGGGCTGTTCAGCCTAGAGAAGATAAGGTTGTGTGGAGACCTCATAGCAACCTTCTAGTATTTGAAGAGGTCCTACAGGGAAGCTGTAGGGGGACTTTTCATCGGGAACTGTAGTGATAGGACAAGGAGTAATAAGTACAAACTGAAAGAGGGGAAATTTAGGCTAGATGTTAGGAAGAAATTAGGAAGAAATTCTTTACTGTGAGGATGGTGAGATACTTGAAGAGGTTGCCCAGGGATGTTGTGGATGACCCAACCCTGGCAGTGTTCAAGGCCAGGCTGAATAAGACCTTGAGCAACCTGATCTAGTGGAATGTGTCCCTGCCTATGGCAGGGTGGGTTGGAACTAGATGATCTTTAAGGTCCCTTCCAACATTTAACATTCTATGATTCTATGATTCTATTTGTTATTTTGGAGGGAGAGGGTAATTTTCTTTTAGAAATTATGAAATAATAACTACTTTTATAATTTAAACCTAGTTGGATTCAATTTGGAAGTAATTTATCTTTCTCAAGCAACAGGAGAAATAAGAGCCAGAGTTGAAATGATCAGCTGGTTTATCTGCACAGCCCGTCTGTACAACGTCTTCCTGATGCTGAAGATAATCATATGGGAGTGTTTCAATTCCCTTGCAGTCAGTTCCAAACATACGGAAGAAAGTCTTAATTTGGGATTGTTTATTTGTTTGTTTAACCTACAGGTCATTTGTTATCATTTGAAACTTAGGAATAAATAAATACCGATTGATCCATCATCTATTGGGCCCCAGTAGGCAGTCTGCCTGGAGACAGGATTTTCTGCCTGGATAAATTGTTCTCAAGTGCTGTAAGGAAAGTGGTGGAAAAATGTTATGAAAGAGCTTCAGTGATGCATTGCATCTGATTTTAAAATTCTTCTGGTGGGATTCCTACAGCACTTTGCTTACAGCTTTCTTTAACCACTCATATTTTCATGTAGTAAAAATGCTGTATGATCAAGGCTGAAATGCATAATCCTAACAGCAAGAAAGAAGTGCTGGTTGAGTGTATGTACCCAGTCAGAGATTCCAGAAAAACATGTGCTGTTCTAAACTGCATATATTGTTCATCATTGTACAATAAAGAAAAATTCTCTCAAGATATTTACTTACTGGGTGGCCTAAAATATCCTTTCAGTAATACCTTCATTTTCATTGAAAAATATACATGGTTGCTTATTTTCTTAGAGTAAGTGATTGGATTAAATGCCAAATGTATTGAGAACATATAAATATTTTCTATCCCATTTTAGTTTGAGGTATTTTTAACAAAAATTTCACATGGTGAATTCTGGTGAAGAGTAGAAGGAAAGCATAAGGGGCAGAAGTTCATAAGGTAAGACTGCTGTTCTGAGGACTGCAGACGGATCTGTTGAGCACAGTATTTAACTACAGCTGTGTAAAACAGGATCTTACATATGAAAGCTCTAGTTCTTCAAAAGGTGCTTTCTTTTTAATTAAACATGGAGTTTCAACAGGAAAGAGTGAGAGCTGTTTGCTCATGGAATATTTAGTAGTTCCAGAGTGACAGACAAAGCTTTAGTGATAGAGTAAGAGCTCACTTTTCAAAAACATTATTCCTTTTGTCTGCGGCTCTTCTGGTAAAAGGAAAGGATTAATATTTTGGCATCTTTTTTTTTTTTTTAAACTTTTTCTGACTAACCTTACAGAAAATGTTTCTTTTCTGAACCATGAATTATGCTATGCTTTTGAGTACAAAACTTTAAAACAAGCAAATAAAATAAATAATGTAAACAATCCTACTGATATATTTGAGTAAAGACTTAAGGATTTTTTTTATTGTCGTTGGATAAGAAATTCCCAAGAAATATACCTTATGGACAAAGGAATCTGATCAGATACACCAAAAAGGAGAAAACGATAGTTTCAATACCTTTCACTGGTTCTGGGAGAAAAAAAACCCCAATCCAACATAATAGCAACTGTGTTCCACAAGTGAAAAAAAAAAAATTAATACACTCTAATATGGATGATCAAGGAAGTATGACAGAATATGAGATCATAATGAATGCATATGAAGTGGTTTCTGCCTACTGGCAAAGAAATAATTGAATTCCATATGTTATGCTGTCAGATACTTTGAAGTGTAAGCACAGTGTGTATAGAAGAGATTTTCCAGACAAAATTTTGCAGCCTTTTTAAGAGCCAATATATCATAGTTTTAAAAATTATTTCTTGTAATGTACTATGTGATCTTGATGACGCACACTGGTTTAAGAGATGTATGTGTCCAGGTTAAATATGGTTACTTTTTTACATTTCTATTCAGCACTAGATGGCACTCTGAATTTGAACTGTAATATTTTTTTTTCTTTTCTCCGTAGAATAGAGGGAATATGTAATCTTCATTCTACCAGTAAAATCCATCATACAGATTAATCAAATAACTTTACTTTTTCCTGATTGCAGTAGTAGGAGGTCTCCTAAGGCCTATTAATATGATATCAAATAATAAAGAACACAAAAAAAATCAGTCAACTTGTAATACATTGAGATACTCCCACTGAATTTCAAGAGCTTCTTTAATCTAAAAAAAGAAAAGGATTTTATGCTATTAAATACATTACAATATTCTAGACTGCTTAATGTAAAAAATTTTAAATCTTTAGGATTTAAATTTAAATGTATCCACTAACTTATCCTCTAAAATCATGAGAACTTTGTAGAATTCTCAGTACTGTATATTGGTAATTCATATTCAACATACTAAGTCATCTTGGTATCTATAATCTATTAAAAATGGGGTTTGGATACATGATTTACTCAAAATTAATGAAATGGTTATAGTAATTAAAAAAAAATAAAGGATACCACAAACCCTTTAAACTTACAGTTTAAAAAGGACTCTGTCTCTTTGTCTTGTATAGCTTAGCAGGAGATAATAAAACATTTTTTTCCCCTGGATATGTTATTAGATGTCTAACCTTTAGACTACTGCCAGTTTCATAAGAGAATGTCTATTTTTCAGCTGCTCAGCTTTTGGAATATCCATTCATCTCTGTGTATTGCAGTGGGGTTTTCAAATAAATAAAACATTTTTAGTAGAATTTTAAAAGACAAATAATTTTAAATTGAAAGTTGCATATACAATTTTGGTTTTTGAATACCATGCATAAAGCCCTTAAGGAACACTGAAAAGCAGTGCATATCTCAAAGTTAAAATATTAGAACACATGGCAAGGCAAAAAACTCAACTATCAGAATTAGATGGAAATAAAATTCGAAATCTCTATGGTGTTTTTAGAATGGGTAATGTCTCATGATTATTATGAGCTATATCTATTAACTCAGCTTCTACTCAAAATGGTTTATTTTGGTCTTTCAGCATTCAACTTAGGACATGAAGCTTTCAAGTACCAACAGGATTGTACTATATTATGCTTCTATTTTATTCTGTATATGATTACTGATCCTAGTATAACCTGACATGTACTCTTTTATCTGCTACTTTACTTTATCTACTACATCATGTGGTTAGTAAATTAAGATCTTACATTATTTTAGAGAAGTGTGTTCTATGTTGAAGACTAACTTTCACAGTATAACATGTTATAGATTCCATTCTAAATCAAGTACGTCAGTTTAAATATACCAGAAGCAAAGCTAAATGAAGTTTAAAACAATTAGCAACCAATATCCATTAGTTATTTCATTATATTAGGATCACAAGATATTTTCCATAAGACATGGAAGAAAAATGCCCTGTTGATAAATTCCATCAATGCTTGCTTTTATTTATCCTTGATTTTCCTGAAACTTATGAAGAAATGCTATTTTGATAAATTAATTGCTGCAAATTTTGATAATATATCTTTGAGAACATAATGAAAATTTCCCTTTATACTAATCAAATATGTCTGTGAATTTGTACATCAAAAAGGAATGTTCAGATGATTCACTTTTCAGTAAGATATAATAGCCTATATGAATGTATATATTAATGCAATTAAGCTGCTTCCAGAATCTGAGTTAGTTTAATTAAGTCTGGCTTTGTTTTTTCTACATTGCAAGGTAGACACAGTTGTGGGAATTACAGACTGAAATAAGTTCTGACATATTTGCATGTTATTTACCCTGTAATGACCAAATTTTTCAAATTCACATAGCAACAAAACTCAGAGGTACTGCAACTTGAGTATAAAAGGTAGAAATTGTCTTGGATTAAATTTGGGATATTCTGGTGTTACAAGTCTAAGTGAATTCAATGTATCCTCTTTTTACAGAATTCAGTATTGGTTTTGATTGCTTTGGTTCTGCTGGGTTTAATTTGTTTTTTCTGTTTCTTCATTTGTTGTTTAGTTTGGAGGCAACAGGTAAGAGCTTCAGGTGTCTAGATACCTGTTTAAAACATTTCCTAAGTCTAAAAATTAGGTCGATGTAGAGAAATGTATGACTTCTTCTTTTCAAATTAATTCATACATCCAGTACAACATGTTCCTACTATTAAATTTATATCTAAAGGTGTACAAAGGGATGTAATAATACTTGAGATTCTAGGAAAGCTATAATGAAAGATATATGTTCACTGTCAAGATACCATGCTTTTAATGACCTATAAAAGAGAAGTCTACCAATAATGCTACTCAGAAGACCTGAAAATCAAATCCATTTATAGAATATGATTAGCCTCATGTGGTTAGTAGAAATTTCATGTACATCCACAAAATACGTGCAATATGCGTATTCTAAACTGATTCATGTCAATGATGTCTAACAAGATCTCTTACTCAGTTTTATAAAGAGGGAGAATTTTTGATTCAATGTGAATCAAATTCAACATGAAATTTACAAATATGTAAAAAATGGAGTACATTTTTTAAAAAAATATTCAAGGAGTCAAGGCAGACCTTAAACTAAGTTGTTTGTGAAGGAAGGAGAGAAGGCAACATTAAAAATAAATTAGAAAGCTCTTAAAAAATAATCTAAATGTCTGAATATGTGTTTATGTCTATATGATCATAGAATGGTTTGGGTTGGAGGGTAACCTTTAAAAATCATTTAGTCCAACTCCCTGGACTAGATGGGCGGGGATATCTTTTGCCTAGGTCAAGTTTGTTAAAGTTCCATCCTATCTGCTTTTGAACACTTTCAAGAGTTAGGCATCCACGATTTCACTAGAAAACCTAATCCTGTTTCTCTCCACCCTCATTTTAAACAAATTCATCCTTATGTACAACCTGAACCTCCTCTCTTTCAGTTTAAAACCACTGCCCCTTATCCTGTCACTACATGCTCTTGTAAGATGTCTTTCTGTGTAGTTCATATAAGAACTTTAAGTATTGAAAGGCGACCATCAAGCATCCCCGGGTGCTTGAAAAGAAGTATGGCCAGCAGGTTGAGGGAGGTGATTCTGTGCCTCTGTTTTTGTGAGACCCCCATCTGGAGTACTGCTTCCAGTTTAGGGCCAACAGTACGAGAAAGACATGGACCTACTAAAGCAGAACCAAAGCACAGACACGGAAATGACCAGAGGATTGCAGCACCTCTCCTATGAAGAAAGGTTGAAAGAGTTGGGGTTGTTCAGCCTGGAGAAGAGAAGGCTTTAGGGAGACCTTCCAGCAGCCTTCCAAATACCTAAAGGGGGCATACAAGACAACCAGAGAGGTACTTTTTACAAAAATGTGTAGTGACAGGACAAGGGGTAATATATTCAAATTGAAAGAGAGTAGGTTTAAATTGTATATTAGGAAGAGATTCTTTACTGTGCAGATGGTGAAACACTGACAGAGTTTTCACAGAGAAGTTGTGGATGCCTCAGCCCTGGCAGTATTCAAGGACAGGTTGAATGGGGTATTGAGCACCCTGGTCTAATGGAAGGTGTTCTTGCTCATGGCAGGGGGGTTTGGAACTGGATGATCTTTATGATCCCTTTCAAACCATTCTATGATTCTATGATTATTATTCTTTTCATCCCTTGACATATTCAACTTCAATCGTGCCTTATCTTTCCTGATCAAATCCCTACACATCCAGGCATCATCCTGATATTCTTCATATTATACTAGACTTTGGTTCCACTGCCTGTGTATTTCATTTTTACACCTTAATTTGACCAAGAATCCTTATGCGGCCATGCTGGTCTGTTTCCTTCCTTGCACGATTTCTTACGCACAAAAAATAAGAACTCTCATGACATAGGAAAAAATGTCCTTTAAGAGCTCTTAGCCCATTTCAGCTCTATTGCCTCTGACAGCAGTTTCTCAGGGGGTTCATCCACTAATTCCTTTAGGAATTTTGGTTTGCTTTCCTACAATTTGAGGGTCTGGTTATCACCCGGATTAAGCAGGTGCACTACAAGAGTCTCCTGGACTGCTTACAGCTTTTTGTGCTGCTTTTCCAGCAGGTGTCAGGGTGATTGAAGTCTCCCAGCAGGATTAGGGCCCGAGAATGTGATGCTTCCTGTAGCTGTAGTAAGAACAATTCATCAAGGGTCCCCTTGGTCAGGTGGCCTGTAGTAAACACCAAGCATGAGGTTTCCTTTGTTGGCTTGGCCCTTTATTTTTACCCATTGCAGGGTCTTAAAGGGTACAGTTGCCTGTTTCAAGTGTCTCAGCCTATTCATTGTTGTTTTTCAAAGGCAGTTCTGTGCAGTCAATCCAGAGGGCAAACCACTCACACATCTCCTTTATTGCCTGTCCCTTCTGAACAGTTTACAGACATGAACTGCAGTGATCCAGTTGTGTGATTCATTTCACCACATTTCATCAATGTTGATCAGATGGTATCTTTCTACTTGCACGGTGGTTTCCAGCTCCTCCTGTTTGTTACTGCATTGTCATAGAGGCACTTCAGCTGGGCTACCAATCTTGACATCTTTTTAGAGAAACAGTCAGCGTTATTTGTTACTAACAAAAGAGGTTTTTTTAGAAATATCTATAGGTCTATAGGACACTGAACATGTGTTCAACACAGTGTAATAAAACTTGAAGGATATTTTGTACTAAGGAATTTATTTGTATAGAATGATTATTTTAAAACATAAAATATGTTTGTTGTCAATATATAAACTTTGCATATTGATTATCAAAATTTAAATGGACTTTTTTTTGTACAATCTAACCTCTGTCTTATCTATATTCTCTTGTCAGTCAAACTTCTGCCAGTATTATATTCTGTGCTCTATATGGTGTGGTAGTTTGTACTTGGCTCCCAGCCAAGCACCCAAGATCATAGGAAAAGACTTTCCCTCCGCCCCCCACCTTTTTATGAACACAGCGGGAAGGAAAGAGAGGTAAAAAAACTATAAAAGACTGAAATAAGAGAACCAAAGCAGTATATATATATTTACACTTATATACAGTTACAAAATCTATATACATATAAGAAAGAGAACCCCAACAGCCCCCCCAAAAAAAACCCAAACAGAAAAACAGATATACGCGGCCAATAAAGAACTAGCAAACAAAATTTTAATACTTTCCTTAAGAAAGAAGAGTCCACACCACCGAATCTCTCTTCTCAAATCGGGGAGAAGCAACAGACTCTCAAAAACTTACAGGTCTACACTCCCACATGAGAAACTCATCCTCAGAGAGGTTGCTTTGCTTTCTCCAACTCCACTGGAGTTGCTTTCTCCAACTTCCTCCCTCCTTCTATTTATGTTTCTGCTTACGTAAAGAATAGAATGGAATATTGGGATATGGGTACTTCCTTAGTTTCCACCTTGTTGCCAGGAAGAGGTCTAAACCAAACCACTACACGTGGAAAGCACCTTTAGGAGCCTAAGTTGTATAAAAAGCATATACCAGTCAGTCAGTCAAGAGATTTGTAGTACTTACTGTTGGCAGTTAATGCTGCAAGCCATATCTCTGATATTTCAATATGTTACTGTGCTATCCTCTTACTGGAAGATTATCTCCCCTATAGAGGAATAGTCATAGAGGGATACATCTATTTTTCTCTTTGTTTTTACTCTTCTTCTGCCCCAGGGAACAGTTCAACTATACATCTAACTTGCTACAATACCAAGTCAGGACCTTGACTCCCTCTGCAGTTATAGGGAGTTGTGAAAAAAGTCTGAATAATAGTACTGCTAAGGAGGGTTATTTCTTTTCCTCCATTTACTGTGTAAGAGGTTTATGTGCTTTCATAAAATTCTTAAGTTCTCACCAAAAAAAGGCAATTCTTTGATAAAAAAGTAAGAAAACAGAAGATGCCAAAGTGTGTCAGATTAGTATGCTGGTCACTGTCTGACAATTGAAAAAATGAAGTGCCTCGGGGACTGGAGAGTGTATCTTACTGAGTTAGGAGAACCAAAAACTAAAAATCTGATTTAAGTGTTCTAACAACTAGAATATCACACATCTTGTAGTAAGTTGTGGTGAAGATCTACTTTTTATGCCTCTGGCTATGTTTTGAGCTGAAGTTAATGTCTGTGTGAATTAAGTGTTTTTAAATCATGCCCGTCATGTCAAGACCCCCAAGTGAATTAGTTTTCATACTTTTGTACTTTTCTCTGAATCATATTAAAGTGTAGGCAGTAAGCATCTAGCAGGAGCTGTGATGCGTGTATGCATGAAAGAGTGTATATGAGTAAGTGTTTGGCAAAAGAAAACAAAGTGCCAATTAAATGAGAGTATCTCCAGGACCTGGCAGCCTTGTTTGGTAGGTGGGCTGAATCAAGTTCTGAAGCCTGAAGGTAAATTCCTTTCTTCTCCATTTTGGGAACACTATCAGTCAGTTTTAACAGACACAGTGTGTTTAAAGGTTTGCTTTTAGCTGTGTAAGAATTGCCTTAGGATTCATAAATTGACATCTGATTTATCAAGTTTAGTAAGCATACTATTAGCTTTCCTAGCAGCTTAGACTTTGATTAGTTTCTGTGGCTAATCAAAGTAAATATTATTGAAGAACATATTCAGCACTGGTAGCTTGGTATGCAGCTGCAGTGCGAGCTGCAAGTTGAGCTCTGGCGGACAAGAGCCTAATCCCAAGGCAAGAGGCCATGAACTTCCCATTCTTTGCAGAACAAAGGGCCTGAGGCCCTGAGGGACCTGGGGACCAGACACCCAGAGACGAGGCAGGAGCCAAAAACTCCAGACTTTTGCATGTTGAGACTGTGAAGGTATAAATGCCCAGGGTTTGCTTTGTTCGGGATCCCTCCTTGGAGACACCAGCTCCAGCTGTTATTTAGTTATTGCACCAAGATCAAACTGTTTGAAGGATTGGGACATTTGAGATTCTGCTATGGGAAATCCAGGGTCGAGCTGGTGAGGAAATCTGATCTGACTGTGTGAGTGCAGGGGTGTAGCTGCAAAGGGGCCTCACTCTCAGTGCAGGTGGTGCAAGTGTTACTGTCAGAGAAGCTCCTGGATGGTCGGACAGGGGAGTTTCCTTAAAAGTATAAGCATGTTGTCATTTTGGAGGAGAAGATGGAGGATTTTTTTATGTAACATTTATTCATATTTTCTAATGTGACTTTAAAAATATACGACCTTAAAGGATATTTTTCCTTAAGATGATCCTTCTTCTTTGCTATTCAGAGCTTACTATGCTTCTCAGCACATCTATTTACTTCAAACGACCCATGCAGATGCAGCTGTAGCAGTTTTCGGTACCCAAATTAGCTCTTCATTATGATGTGCAGCCAAATCTAAAAAACAAAATAGTTTAAAGGCCACTTTAATCTAATACATAAAAAATGCAGAAGTTTCAAAATAATGTCTTCCTCCTCTATTTATAACCTAATAGAACCACAATAATTTATTCTTATATTTTTATCAGTCTAAGAAACTGTCTAGTTATGTGATTTTTCATCATTATTGGTTTTATAAAAGTGACTGTTATTTACACTGAGTTAGCTAAGAGTTTTCAATAAAATGTCTTTTCATAAGTTGACACAGGGCCAACACTTTAAATTAATGTTAATGGACGCATGAAAAACCATGCAAAACTTACCATAAAAAAAGAAAAATGTCATGACCAGGCATAAGAAAATAAACTACTTTTTCAACATAACTGATACAACTCAATTTCAATGCAAATAATGCAAACTAGACTATCTGTTCCAAAGTTGCTGTTCGTTTATGAAAGAACAACAAATACTGTATTATACAAAAAATCTGTTTGAAAATTAGAGAAAAATGAGAAGCTGATTCACTGAATTTCAAACTTATATAAGCGAAGTTTTAATTACATGTCCAATAACATGTTCCGAGCAATATTACAGGACACAAAGTCCAACAAGTTTCTGGAACATGATGGAAGAAACTTGTTCATTGGTTTGTAAAATACTAGTTCACAGAGATGCAGCTATTTTAGAATTATTCCAATTACAAGTGATAAACTAACTGAAAATCTAATGTTTCAAGGTAATTTTGGGGAAAGCAAAAAAAAGACCTCACTGTTCTGAGAGAAAGAAGGAATGAAAGTCATTGAAAGAAGATGATGAAATTCAAAATCTGTCCTCAACAAAGTCAGAGGAAAAAAAAATGAGGTTATGGTAAAATATAGTCCAATCAACTTTAATATCTATACGGATATTGAACAAATTATGCAATTTATTATATATGTTTAGAACTATAGAGAAAAAGATACAAAAATAATTTATCAAGAAAAAATGTGTCAAAGAGTCTCTTGAGTGATATAGAGATGAAAGTCCTATCTTTAAAAACAACCATAAAAGCTACTCATCAGTGTCTTGTCATCAGACTGGTAGAGCATTTAAACTAAAATTCTATGGAGCATGTCTTGAAATGGTTTTTTTCAGTGTTTTCTTTAACAAGCTGAATGGTGGAATAGAGAAAAGGTTTATAAAATTTGTGTATGACATCAGGTTGGCAGAGGTGAAAACAATCAGAAGGAAGGATCAAAATTAGAATTGTAAATTTGGAACATGTTTGATAACAACTCTAAATTTTAAAATAGAAAAAAAAGAAGGGAAAATCACTTAGGAGGAGAAAACAAATACAGTTTAAATGGGTGATAACCCAAAGTATCAGTATTTGTAAAAAAGAGCAAGAGGCTATCAAATATCAAAACCTGATTGGGAATCAGAAGTCTAAAGCGATGGCAAAACCAGGAAATCTGGGATTTGTTAGGACATAACAAGCAATTTTATTTCCTTTTTTTTTTAAGCTGATGATAATATATTTGTTTCTGGGCACTAAGATAATAATTTTCAAGTCTCAAGTTATATTAAATATGTGGACAAGAGGAGGGCACTAACAGCACACAAAAATTAAAAATGAGCCCTCAGTTATGGATAAAGATAGGATTTAATCTAGGGACTAGGATTTAATCTGAAAGACTAAATGCAGGGGAGAAATGGAGTGGGATTAGTCAACATAATCTCAGCATGTAACAGGTAGTTAGAAAACAGCTCATTGATTTTTGGTGCTTTATAACCAATGGGTTAGTAGAAAACATCCAGTTTATACTCTTCCATCTCTCCCTATAAATCAAGCTTGTAAGTTTGCTTGAGTGATATCGTGAGGTAAAAGTACTTGCTCATACATTTCCAGCTTTGGCATGAAATAGCTCCATACAGGTTCTTATCAACCCTTTCAGCTACAATGGCAGAACTGATTCCGAAAAACTCACTCCAAAAAACTGCTCAGAGACTTTTGTGCCTCTGCAGCAGCAAGGTATTTGTTTATTCAACGTTAGGAGCAAGCCAGCTCGCTCTGGACAAACTTGCTCCACTTGAAAGTGCAAAAGCAAGCTATTTTATACACTTTAGATGCATGGTTACATCATTTAACATATATATTAATAAGTAGGCTAGTCTCTGGGCGGAGTCTTTCCAGACATGCACAGTCTTCTATTGTAGGAGTCTTCTCCTCCAGCCTTCATCCCTCTGGTGGTCGCCATGGACGTCTTCCTCAATTTGACCTCTTCAATTAGGTGACCTGAATTCTTCAAGCTTGCAAAATCCCGGCTCTGGGCCTTCTAGATCGTATTCAAACATCTAGTTTACCTAATTTATTACTCTGTGTGTACTACTCCTATTATTTCTATAATAAGGCTTTTGGTCCAGTGAGCAGAACAGAACATGATATTAACCAGTGCTCCTAAAATGTTCTTCTAGCAAAACAGGTATTGGGGTTTCTTAGAAGGCCAAGATATCTCAGTTAACTCTTTCAGGCCTGGCTCCTGTTTCAGAACATCCAGCCCTTCATTCATCCTTCATCAAAGAATAGACACTATTTACTAGAATGAATAAAAATTTTTAAAGAAAACTAGTTACTTTTTGTAGCTGTCTAGCTCCTAATATTAGAAACATCCCATATACCTACTACAAGACCTCCTTTCATCTGAAAGCTTCTTTAAAAAAAAAAAAAAGGAAATTAATGACAGAATTTCTCTCCTTGTTTATGTAGATAGAGTAAATGCTGAAATGCTTGATTTGCTCTTAGGCACACACTGCTCTCTGAAGACTGCTCTCTTACATATGTTTCTTTTCTTATTTCTGCTTGCTTTGAGGAAAAATTTTGATATTCACTGACATCCTTTGCATCAGCTAACTGTGCTCAATGCAGTGATAAAGGGTAGAACCCCAGCACACTCATGCTGTGAGAAAATAGACATGGCACAGTCTGTTCCTTGCTGTGCCAAACCTGTGCATAGTAACTCCTACAGGATGTACTGTAAATAATAGTCTACACTAATTTTTTTCCTGTCTAGTGCACATGATTACTGAGCTCTAAGTTCTGGAAAGAAAGTTAGTACAAAACCAAAATGCTAGTTCACTGAAGTTTTTCCTAGGTTTTTCAACTTTCTTACTATAATGTCCAATTGTTACATTTTCTTCACTGTCAGAGTCAAGAATGTATTCTGAGAATGAGATGCTTATGTATATGTATTTGTAGAAGAATAATTTGATTAATGTTCAATTCTAAAACTAGTAAATAAATAATCATATGGCAAAAAAATTACATGTATGTATATTCTTCAGCACTAATTCACCCAAAAGTTCCTAATGCTGAAATTATCTGAATAAATAAAATATAACAATTTTGTACCAGAAAAAATATAATTTCTGTTTAATTTTTTCTATTAAAATGTTATAGCACATAATTTCCCATTTTTTAATTCAAATGAAAAGATAAGACTTATTAGTAGTCTATATGTAGTTCATAAAATAATTTATTTAAATCAATAGTAGAAATTGAAGGCTTTCAAAATATCTCTAGTTAACAAAGATTTATAAATAAATACTTAATAATGTAGTTTTGAATAATTTAACAGAAATGACAACAAAGAATTTGTTAATGACAGTAATATGTGTTGCTCAAAAGTAGGCCTCAGTAAAAAGTAGCAAAAAGTATTATATCTATATAGTCACACAACTTCTATCAGAATTTATATATATACTGACAGAACAAAAAAAAAAATAGCAAATCTTAAACTGCATATTTCTCCAGCTAGTAAAATCAGGGAAAAATTGACTTAAAACAAAATGCTTGCAATACATCTCAACTTGGTTTTGGGAAAAAAAGTAATAACAGAGGTTTTCTTTAAAATGGGAGACCCTTCACATGAGTTTGGAGTGGTTCTTACCTAGCTCTAGTTCTTACCTTAAGCCAAACTAATGTATTTAAAACAGAAAGAAAAATTATGTTCCTATGAATCCATAGTTGTAAACAGAACTGCAGAGCTTAATGACAGAGGGGTTTTTGAATATGAATTTGTTCTAACTTGTTCCAGTGGTCAGCTTCTTCAGCCAAACAAAGGTTTGAATCATAGAATCCTTAAGGTTGGAAAATACGTCTTAGACCATCGAGTCTGACTGTTAGCCTGACACTGCCGTGTTCACTAAATTGTGTCCCCAGGTGCTACATCCACACAACCTTTGAACACTTATAGGGATGGTAGCTCCAACACTTCACTGGGCAGTCTGTTCCAATGTCTGACCACTCTACTGGTGAAGACATTTTTCTAATATCCAATCTAAACATCCTCTAGTGAAACTTGAGGCTATTTTCTCTCGTCATGTCACTTGTTGCCTGGGAGAAGATTCCAACCCCCACCTGCTACAACCTCCTTGCAGATGTTGTAGAGAGTGATAAGTTCTCCCCCTAAGCCCCCTTTTCTCCAGTGTAAACATCCTGAGCTCTTTCAGCTGTTCCTCATAAGATTTGTGCTCTTGACCCTTCACCAGCTTCCTTGCTCTTCTCTGGACATACTCTAACACCTCAATGTCTTTTCTGTAATGAGGAGCCCAAAACTGAACACAGATTTGAGGTGCTGAGTACAGGAAAAGAATCAATTCCCTGGTCCTGCTGGTCATACACTTTCTCATACAAACCAGGATGTCAATGACCCTCTTGGCCATTTGGGCACCCTGCTGGCTCACATTCAGGGGCTATTGACCAGCACCCATGAGTTGTTTCCCACTGGGCATCTTTCCAGCCACTCTTGTCCCAGCCTGCAGTGCTGCATGGGGTTGTTGAGACCAAAGTGCAGGATACAACACTTGGCCTTGTTGAACCTCCTAAAACTGGCTTCTACTTGTCCATCCAGATTGTCCAAATCACTCTGTAGATCCTTCCCACTTTCAAGACCTAAACAAGTGTCATCTGCAAACTTGCTGACAGTGTACTCAATTTCCTTATCCAAGTTGTCAGTAAAGTTATTAAACAGAACTGATAGTAGGGGTAAACCTAATGAGATTTTCACTCACCTTTTCCAAATACCATTTTCAGCTTAAGTAAACTAAGGAAGATATATCAGATATAAATTGTGTTTTGTGATATCTATTTTGAATGTAACACATTACACAACACTATTTTACGAAGTTTAATTGGGAAAATTCTGTATGGGAAAGTAGAGTGAAGCAGAGAAATTATAAACAAATGTATTCTAAAAGGTACATATTCCTAAACAAAAGATTAGTTAACCAGAAAACTGAGGTATGCGTGATGTACAAGAAAACCATTATATGTTCTTTTTCAAACTTCAGGGACAAGAAAACAGTAGGATTCAGAATTATTTCAGATTATGAATCTAAAAAGTAATATAAACTAATTCCAAGACAGATGCTGTGTAAAACATGTGAGAACATCTATATCTATAGTGCATAGCAAACAGAACCATTTTGAGTCCTGATAATCTGAATCAACATTCTCATGTTGTAATATCTAGGATATTGAGAGATTCCAGATCTCACAACAATTTTCAAAATTTTAATTTACTGATTCCAATTTAATTTTTAACTTTCATTATATCACATTTATTTTTTTCTCTCATCTTTTATTTAATGTATTGACACTTAAGTTCAATATTAATACATTCCATTATGGTTGTATCTTTGTGCCTTGGTAGACCCGTGTGCCAAGAAATGGCAGCAGGTAAAGGCATCTAGCAATAAAGCTGTGCCTGTATTTGGCTCTTTCGTAACAGTGCTCTCCATTAATAAATTGTTGAAACTTTGATCATTCGAATGGATAGTCAACACTTCAACATGTTGTCTTGCATTCAGAAAGTCTGTTTTAGAGGTCAGTGTGTGTGACAAGGTATGGGTTTCTTCTGGGATATATGATCCGAGGCCCCAGGCAATTTCTCAGTCAAGTTTAGATGTATAGAATGATGCAGCTCCTCCGAGACAACATGAAAAGAAGGTTGTATTTCTTTCAAGAATTTCTGTTGTTTCCATTCTCAATTTTGTGAAATCAGTTTCCAACTAGAAAACAAGACAACGAATCTCCATGTTGGGCTGAAATAAATCTTCAAAAGAGAAAACAACCCAAACCGGGCATCGGCTTCTGAAAAGAATAGATTAAAAACCTATTTTATTCAGTATAACACACTCTATTAAAAATAATGAAATCTTGAGAAAGTTGTCTGCTCTCAATCTTTCTACTGAAAAACGCAGAATGATTTATTCATTAAAAAGAAAGTTTTGATCAAGATGACATAAATTACAATATACTTTTTATAAAGTCCTTGGGGGGAGAGTGGGGGCAAGTTGCACTTATAGTAGGTTATTATAGCACTCAAAACATATGAAAAATAATACATTAAATAAACAACTTAGAAGTAACTGGTAAAGTGATTAATTCACCCAGCTTCGTGTATTAAATTCATAAAAATATAAAAACCCAACAAATTCTATGATCAGTTCTATTATAGATATATTTTTTTTGAAAAGTGGAAAACTGAGACCCGAAGAAAAATTAAGTTTATAATCTCTAATATTTTAGTCTAGACAAAATTCATGTCAACCAAACTTTCTATACCAAAATTGTATCATAAAAATATACTTGACTTCTCTTCCCAAGCCTTATGGTAGTAAAGAGGTTGTTTTATGGGTTTGACCCTTTGAAATGGAAGTTGCATTCAGCATTAGTGTTTAAGAAAAAAAGTTCTTGTGAGAGTTCAAAAATCATATTTAACTGAAAACTTTCTGAATTATTATGTTGAAGCATCTACTTAATCTATTTAATGAGTCTTTTCCAAATCATGAACAAAGGTAGAATAAGACGCATATTCTAATTAGCATTTTAGGGTGGTGCTTCAATTTTTAACCTGTTTTAATTGTGATGCATTTTAATGCTTGAAGAATCAATGTTTCTAATATAAGCTATTTCATCAAAACCCATTTTCCCCTTTCTTTGGCTCAACACTACCTGTGTTGAATGGTGATCGGCTCTTTCAGATGGGTGCTTTGAAACTGGATTTCATCTTCTTATAACAGAGATAGTATAGTACTGATTATTAGAATTTTAAAGTTCAAAATAGTTGTAACCCCAATCTGCTTTTTATTTTATTTCTTTTGTTTCTTCACATCTCAAAATGTTGTTGTTTTTTTTTTCTGGAAACTCATTTGGAGAACAAGTTCAAAGCTGAAACACCTCTCCTGCTCCTCTACATTCAGTACAACTTAGTTCAACAGATTCGAGTTAGATGACAGATCCCCAGCTCCTCCTTCCTGGGCCAGGAAAGACTTTTTTATTATCATTCTCGTTTAGGATCTTCGACAATTTCCAGAGGGCATCATGTCCAGTATACCACATAAAGGATGACAGTTTAGTTGTCAAGCAATTGAAGTTTAAAGTAGAATGAAACAGGTAATATCAAAAGATAAAACTTATGTATTACCATTTCTTTTTATCAAGATCTAAAATAGGTAGTTCTTATCCCCTGAGACAGCTGTACTTAAAAAAAAGAATAAGAAAGCTCACAAACTCATACTTTAAAACCCTTCACTGACACTTGACTCAATGTCACTTTCATTGGAATTAAAATTAAACAATGTACTAGTTACCATGAAAATTAGCTAGCTATTGTATCAAGAACTTAACTAATCCATGGACTACTGTATAGATATTACCACTGAATGTCTTACAACATAGATTATAAAGCAACTGGCCATTGTACATATGGCCAGGATAAAAATATTCCTAAGAGTAAACTTAGTTGTCACTAATACATTTTTGCCCACTGTGATGCTTTAGTGAATATATACGTATCTATTTTTCAGTCAAATCAATGAACTATCTTATTTTTGTGAGTGTAATAAAAGTTTTTTATTCCAATTAACAGCATGGCAGAGCTTGTTTTCTTCCATGAAATTATTTTCAGTTTTATGGAAACAATGAAACCTAGTACAAATAAAATTCTGAAAGATTTTTCTCAATATCACCCATACCCATTATCGAGACAAGAATATGGTCTGTAGTTTCACATTTACTTAATTTCATAATTCGGTTTTATTTTTACTTTCTGACAAAACTGTATGATTTTTCAAAATTTAATTTTATTTCATCCCTTTGAAAACTTCAGAAAATAGTCTAAATTGTATTCTATTGCTTTTGGGTTCCAGCAAAGACTGGAATATCCACAGATCTCGGGATTCTCAAATCTTTATTCAGCATTATTTGTGGATATTATTGGGGGAAATGAAAGATTTATACTAAAGATAGAAGTAAGGATTATTTCCTTTCTTCATGATGATTTACCGAAGAGGAAATCTGATAAAAGACCCTTTACTATAGCAAGACAAGGGAAAGCAAGCTGTTATAACCTTGGTAACTGATCTTGAAATACCTTTCATAGGTGTTGTATCAAGACTGAAGCAATAGAATATTGGAAGATGCCACAGGAAGAAAACCTCAAGAGAGGTATGGTTAAAATAAGAAAACCTCAAGAGAGGTATGGTTAAAATAAGAAAACACTTAGGACGTTTTTGCACTATGGGCTTGACTTGAAAACCTGCTGTTCAAAGATCATACAGTCTAAATACCTCTGCTATGGTCTAAATACCACTATATATCACTAAAAATATGGTCTGGCCACCTTAAGATTATAGGCTAGAGATCTATACAGAAAGAGATGAAAAGCACTTCCTTACTCACTTTGAAGAATTGCAAGTATATCTTGCAAAGTACTATTGGGGCATATCTGACTTGGCCGTGTTGATCCTCATGGAGTGAGATGATCATTTTAAGGAACCTGGGGGGACAACCTAAGTGTTCCAAAATCTACCACAGACCTTTTCTGCTCACGGTATCGAAAGCCTTGGTGAGGTCAACAAAGGTTACATAGAGACCTTTATTCTGTTCCCTACACTTCTCTCGCAGTTGTCTGAGAACAAACACCATGTCTGTGGTACTCCTGTTGGCTCTGAAACCA
Source organism: Lepidothrix coronata (assembly GCF_001604755.1). Taxonomy (NCBI): domain Eukaryota; kingdom Metazoa; phylum Chordata; class Aves; order Passeriformes; family Pipridae; genus Lepidothrix; species Lepidothrix coronata. The sequence goes on from NW_016690261.1 coordinate 2,719,434, forward strand.
CATTGGCTTTCAGGTAGAATTTCTTCTGCTATAGCGGATATTAGTCTGTTCAAGTGTATTCTTGCCAGGATTTTGCCAGTAATGGAGAACAGAGTGATACCACGGTAATTTGAACAGTCTGATTTAATTCCTTTCTTCTTATATAAGGTGATGATGACTGCATCTCAAAGGTCTGATGGTAGTTCACCTAGTTCCCCACAGTGCAGTACAAACTTGTGAAATTTAGCATGGAGTGCATGTCTCCCATGTTTCCAGACTTCAGGTGGAATTCCATCAACCCCAACTGCCTTGCCAATTTTCACCCGCTGTATGGCCTTAAGAGTTTCTCCTAAAGTGGGGGCAGTATCCAATTCATACTTCACCGGTTGTTGTGTGATGGACTGAATAGGTGACTTGGACTACACGGTTGGTACTGAAAAGAGTCTGAAAGTGTTCAGACCATCGATTCAGAATGGAGGTTTTATCTGTCAGAAGTATTTGACCATCAGCGCTGAGTAGAAGATTTTGGGCTTGGTATGTAGGCCCGTATGCTGTTTTCAGGGCCTCATAGAATCCTTTGTGATCACCCGTGTCTGCGCATAATTGTGTTTTTTTTCAGCTAGACTGATCCACCACTTGTTCTGTATGTCACGGAGTTTCTGTTGGAGCCTGCTGCATGCAAGGTGAAATGCTGTTTTTCTTATGTGACAGGATGACAGCGTAAGGTGGGCGGTTCTCTTCTTCCTCAACAATTCCTGGATCTCTTGATTGTTTTCATGGAACCAGTTCTTCTTGAGGGAGAACCCTAAGGTTTCTTCAGAGGACTGCAGGATGCTGTTTTTAATATGGTGCCAAACTGTTACTGGAGAGGTATCTGTAGAATCCGTGGAAAGGTTTTTGAGCCTAGTTTAAAGATTAGCCTGGAATTTGTTTCTCACTGTGGCTGATTGGAGATTGTTAACTTGAAGTCTCTTCCTTGGGATACTGCTCCTTTTAGGTTTGAATTTAAGATTGATGGTCTGCAACTCCTAGAACTCTTCCATGAAAGCTGCCTCTGTACAATACTAAACATTCACTAGTCAGATTATGTAACTAATACATCTGTTCTAGAACAAGCAGCAATCACAAGTATTGTTGCTGAGAACACAGCTGCGATGGGCAGGGCACATCTCAAGGATGAAGGACCACCGCCTCCCTAAGATCTTACTTTGTGGTGAACTTGCCACCAGCTGCCACATGAGAGGAGCCCCGAAGAGAAGATACAAGGACTCCCTGAAACAACATCTCAGCCTCGACCATATTGACCAACATAACTGGTCTACTCTGGACTCCAATCGGGAGGTCTGGAGACGCACCATCTATAACACTGCTAATGCCTTTGAGAACGCACACAGGATCACTCTTGAGGAGAAAAGATAATGCAGAAAGAATTGTGTCTTGCAGAATATACCACCTAAGGAGTCTTTCTGCTGTGTCTTTTGCAACCGGATGTGCCTATCTAGTATTGGCCTTTTTAGCCACCAGTGCGCTTGTAACAAACGTGGGTAGAGCCCTCCCCAAATCTTCGATCACAAAGCCTAGCCATGATGATGATGACTATGGGGGCAGTAGAGAGGGTTGCTTTGTTGTGGTTTTGTTGTTGTTATCTGTTTGTTCCTTTGTTTGGTTTTTGTTGAAAATGAAAATCTGATTACTTTTCAGAAATCTGAAATACCAAATGTTGAGACATCATGCAAAAATCTTGAGGAGAAAAGAGAAAACAGATGAGAGTTATGACTACCACAAACTGCAAAACACAAATAAATGTTTCTCTGTCCATTATAGGAAGATGATGTCAGGTAACTGATAGGAATTCTGATGAAAGGTATAAGAAAATATTAATATAAATAGGATTACTAATATTTTTACAGATTATCGAATGAGACAATCTTGTGAAAAGAGACATTGCATAACTCAGAATATTTAGATTCTATTCCTGGCTCTTCCAAATATTTCTTGCCTGACTTGCATCGAAACTCTTAGGCTATATCTCCAACAGTCAGTCATGTATACTACATAAAACACATAAAATGTGAAGTTATTCATGCCTTACACTGTATTGCTAGACTGAGGCTTAGTTTCTTATATTCTCTCTGACCTCATTTATGAAATATAGTCAAGAATACTTTATACAACCAAAAACATGACCTGTGTTGAAATATTGTGTAAGGGAGAAAATGTAGGTGCAATACCTATACAGGTATAATAGAGTATATGAATGATGTATCAGGGACTGCAATACAACCTAGTTACTGAGATTAGCTACAGCAGAGGTTTCTCACACTCATAACAATAGAAACCCATTTAGCATACCTTATATTAGTTCATTCTGATCCCAGAAATAAGGATGCTAACATAGCAGAAATGAAGAAGGATTTTTTTAACAGCTGGCTCCATAAAAAAATAGGATTGCCTTTGCTAATATGTGGCCATAAGCCTTTCACTGACTGTACCTTAAGCTGACTGTGCAAGGCCCCAGTCCCGGCCAGCTGTTATCAATTTCTTATGGGAACTGATTGTATGAGCTTGGTACCATGTGTCTCTTGTTATGATGTACAGTTTAAGAGCAGAGTAACACAGATCAAAAGCAAAGGCCCCCAAACCATAAAATGCTCAGTGGTGGTAAAGAAGCTCAAACTCAAGCGATGGGAAAATACAACTTTTGCTTTAAGGGAAGAAGCATCAGGAAAGGAGGAAAAAAAAAAGAATCCCAAATAAACCAAAGGACAAAGAAACAAAAAACAGCCAAGAAAGAGGATAAGACATCCAAGACACCTGGGCTTGGGAAAATAACCTCCATCTTGCCACTCAAGGTTTGTGTAGCCTGTAGCCCAGGGACAGAGGAGAGAAACTGTGCCTTCTGGAAATCTGAAGGACAAGCTCCAGAATTCTGGAAGGGGAAAATTAAAGAAATCCCTTCTCTTTGGGGTTCTTCCTGAAGGGCTCTTGAGCTTCTCCACCTTGATATCAGTAATTGAAGCCATTAAGAGCTGTACCAACCAATAATAACATTGTAATATCAAGTTTGTGGTACAATGGGCTAACAGGTAATGCAGGCTATGATTATTGAAGAGTGATTGCTTTGAACACATAGTGATATTGACTGATCATGTATGATAATGGATTGAATTATCCATTAGTATCATGTTTTAACGAATTTCAGTATAGTAAACTTTTGTTTTGAAGCTTAACACTTGCCTATTTATCAGTCTTCTAAATGTGCCCATCATAGAGGCTTCTAAATCCATAATTATACCTACACATTTCTGATACTGGAAATGTAGATAGCATAAAAGAATTTTTTGTTTAAATAGCCATTTTTAAATTTAGACTGAGAAATAAAATACATGGTGGCTCTTGGAAATGACGTTGAAACCTGGAAATCTGAAAAAATAAGGGTATTTATAAGTAACATTTTTTTTTTTTGAGATATGTAGTCAATAGTCTCAGCCTCTAAGAGTCAAGAAGTCTTACTTTAACACGTAAGAAAAGAATCCACTGCTTATAAATGATGGACCCTGGCCTCTGATCCCATTCCTTACACATCTGGCTCACCCCTTACTTTGAACTTTTGGATTACTGACTATGATCTAGCCCAAAGTGTTTATCTGTATGGTTTCAGCAATATGCCTATAGAAACTTGTGACTACCGTGTTTGCTTGTTTTAATTTAGAACAGAATGTTTTTAAAGTAAATATCTGATCACCTCAATGGTAGTGAAGTACAGTAACTGTATAAAACTAAAGTAGAAAATATCTTTCAAGGAGCATTTTATACATCCTAGTCACTAATGGGCATTAAGTCCATGGGAGCAGACTAGAAATATTTTGGAGGAAAGCCTCTGAAATAAGCAGGGCAGGCATCATATCCTCGAGCCATTTTGTTTTTCAGATTTGCTCCTATTAGGTTGATATTGTTCTTTAACATAGCCCTTGCTTGCCTTTACATTTTCATGGTTTCATGATATCAGAATTCCTCAAATTTTGTCATTTATCAGTGACAACTGTGAGAGTCCCTTCTATGTGGAATTCTGAAGAATATAGACACATTTGAGCATTGCTGTGCATTTCCATAAATATGTACGTGAATATTCATACATAGAGTTTTCAATTAAAGCAAACCATTATTTTTTTCTTTTAATAGGTCCAGGTTAAACAGTTCACTTGAGAAAAGTGAACTGACATTTCAGAGCTTTCCAAAATGACCTACCTCTCTCTCCTTTTACCCCACAAAGTTCAGAGGCTCTGAGGCCAGACCAAAGAGATCTACTGTTCTTAAACTAGGAGACAGACAACGTCACATCTGGATATAATACACAAGGTCCTACTAGGCTGCTACGTGAGCATTTTGAGAAAGAAACTTTAGAAATCTTCCAAATCTTTGTCTCTGTTACCTGTTAGACAATCAGAAAAGAAAATAAATCAAATTGCTATTTCTTAATGGAAAATCATTTTACTGGCAAATTGTGATCGGTTCTGTTCTCAATGCTCTGTTTCTGTTTCTGCCCAGATGTATTTGTGAAATTCATCTTCCTTGGATATATTGGTATGACAGGGCATCGGGGCTCCAATGAAGCAGTAATAGAGTATCATGTCAGTAATTTGACAGATCAAGGACTCTCCAAGGACTCCGTAATGAAGAGTGCACCATTCATTTTTCTCTCACATATGCATACGCATATTAGCTTGTTCAAAGTTTCTATGTAGTCTCTGTTAGTAATGATGTTATGGAAATTCATTTTATTCTGTGTAGATTTCAATTTGTCATTATAATTAAATCAAGTTTTGTCTGCATCAGGTACAATTTCATAAAAATATAATACTTTGTGTTAGAGATTAAAACGCTTGTTCTAAGTGATGCTTCTTTTAAAAATAAACCAAATTAATAGCATATCAAGTTGTGTTTACATATAATAAATAGTTTAATTTATGCCAATGAAAACATGCATCTTCAGAAGAAAAGGTCTAACATTCAGCTAAACTCTGTCCTTGGTTCTCAGCAGGTAAACTTACCTCATTATAGATTGCTATCAGAGGCTACCACTTCAGGGATTTTACTGATTATTAGACTGATTTTACTGATTATTATTTTACTGATGAATAGAGGGCAGGATTTAGCCCTCTATTCATAGCTCTGATGTACCTAGTGCTGCAGAAAGCATCAAACAACATGTGATTTTGAACTGGCAGTGTCACTGTGTGTGCAGGAGTACGCATTTCTGGTAGTCATACAGCACACACAGAATGATATGACAAAACAAATGCCATATCTTCCTGTGGTCTTGCTCACCCTACAAGTCAATTCTGGAAATAGAAGCTTTCCATCCTTCATAGGTTTGTGTTTCTCACAGTTACTCACTTGTGAGTTCCACCTCATAGGATTCAGGCCTTGCAGTAAAATTGTTAGCCCAAGTTCATTAGAAGTTTTCTATGTCACACATTTTAAGGCAATCGTAGCCTCACAGAATTTAATCTTCACTGAAGTGAGTATCTGCTTCCTTGCTCTTAATGTATGAGAAGGAATGGCTGTTGGCTTCCAGATATTCTAACACTTCTATTAACTCAGTTTTGCATTAAAAATATGGATATTCTCCTAAGGCTTTTAAAGCTTGTGAAAGATGCAGTTCAAAAATATGACTGTGATACTGTTGATCTAAAATGTATAGGAATAGAAAATAAAAAACAGTAAGACATTGTTAGACTAATTTTATGCAGTGCTCTTACTAGATTAGTATGTTTTAAATACATATTTTCTTTAAAGATATAATAATTCTGTGAAACTGACATTTAATATACATGTAAATTGACCTGTGGAAAATGGAAAAAAATATTTCACAAAATAGTTGAGGTCTCATAATATTCTGTTGTTTCTGAGTTTTTTTTCCTGGATAACTTTGTTCCATTTCAGCATGAATAATATGACTATGAATATGAAAATGAAGAAAAGGAAACCTCTTAGAGGTATGTGTGAGAGTTAATTAACAAACTGGTGTAAAGGTGTTTGGGAATTAACATTTCACAGTGGTTTAGGTGTCTGGATCCAATTGTACATTATTGATCTTTCTTGTAAAGTGACATCAACATAAATGATATCAATTTTCAGTGCCACATGTTCTGTCAACAATCTAAAACTTTTATTTGCATAATTATTTGCACACAACATATTATGTCATCATATAAAAATATTATTAGTTTTCTCCTGCCTTCAAATTATGTACCTACACCCATGCTGCAGTATCACCCCAGCCAGCAGCCAAGCCCCACACAGCCACTTGCTTACTCTCCCATCAACAGGACTGGGGAGAGAACTGGAAGGGTAAAAGCCAGAAAACTCGTGTGTTGAGATAAAGACAGTTTAATAGGGAAACCAAAAGCCAAGCACGCAAAGAAAAACAAAGAATTAATTCACCACTTCCCATGGGCAGGCAGGTGTTCAACCATTTCCAGGAGTGCAGGGCCCCATCAGGTGTAATGGTTGCTTGGGAAGACAAACACCATCACTCCAAACCTCCCCTTCCTTCTTCTTCCTTTCAGCTTTATAAACTGAGTGTGATGTCACATGGTCTGAAATATCTCTTTGGTCAGTTTGGGTCACCTGTCCTGGATGTGTCTCCTCCCAAGCTCCCATGCACCCCTAACTTCCTCACCAATGTGCTAGTACGGAAAACAGAAAAAGCCTTGGCTCTGTGTAAGCCCTGCTTAGCAATAACAAAAACATCTCCATATTTTCAACACTGTGTTCAGCATAAATCCAAAACATAGCTCCACATTAGCCATTATGAAGAAAATTAACTCTACCCCAGCTAAAACCAGCAGTGTCAAACAATTTATAGTTTCTATAAAATTTGAATGCAGAATTTACATGCAGTCATTTACAATAATACTAATAATTATATTCCAAAATATCAAATTCAAAACCTCATTACTAACAGCATTTATTATCATTTTCCCTGTATAACTCACTAAAACATAACTAATATTCTTTCCTCTTATCCTATTGTCATCCTTTCAATGTCTCTTTGGTGTCTTAGAGTTGACAATGCAACTCATCTTCATGAAGAACTGGGTGGCTTGCAATTAGCATGCTTTATGATCAGAAACATGAAGTTTATGGTGGAGGGTTTTTTTTTGGACCTGGGGTCACCTGTGGCTATTTTTACTTGTTCTTAAACAGTCCATTAAGAATTTCTTTCTCTTCTTATTGGCCAACGAGTTAATTGCACATTTATGACACGCTTATGGAATTTTCTATATGTGATTAAAACATATTATTGTAGAATCAACACTAAGCCTTAGCAGAATAAGCTTGGTAGCTCAAGCTATATGAAATAGATCATCACAGGGTCAGCTTTTGGCCATAGGAAATACCCTTCTTGATCGTTTCATAACCTCTATGAAATTTTGCAGTTTATCTAAAACATACCTGCAGTCACTGAGGACAGTTCTCAATTGAGTGCACAAGACTGATTATGGTTAATACAAAAACTGTGGCCTGCTAATAGCAATAACAACTTGGTCTGTCCAAAATATACTGTAGAGTTCTGCAAGTGTTAAACCAGGAATTCAGAAAGGCATTGAGCTCACAGTAAGCAGACATATATATTTTGCTAGGTGAATATCTCTCTACAGTGGAAGTATATACTTTTCATCCCTCTATACACCTAATCTCATTCCAAGGGCTTGATGCAGTCTACACAAAAAACATACGCATGACTCTCTGAGCCATTTGAAGTGTCAGACTTTGGTGCCTAGGTAGTTGGGCCCTTGCATCCCTTGCATCCAGAAATCAATTCAGCTGCCTACACATACACGTCTTTTGGAATCCCTTAGGATATCTCTCTTGGCTTCCAGCTGCCACTCCAAAATTGCGTAGGCTAACCACAAGGGAAACATTGTGCCTACTTTTAAAAAAGATATAAAGGAGGCCTCTGGGAACTTCTGACAAGTCAGTTTGCTGGAGTCTGTCAAAGCATATGAAAGACAAAAGGTGATCTGAGACAGCCTATATGGCTTCACCAAGAGTAAATCATGCCTGACTAACATGGTGAACTTCTACAATGGAGTGACTGTGTTGATGGATAATGTAAGAGTTAGTGATGTCATCCACCTTGACATCATTAAGGCCTTTGATATGATCCCACACATCCTTGTCTCTAAATTGGAGGTATATGGGTTTGATGGGTGAACTGTTAAATGGAGAAGGAATTGACTAGGGGGCATAGATTTATGGTCAGCAGCTCAATGTTCAAAGGGATATCAGTAACAACTTGTGTTGTTCAAAATTCCATGTTGGGACCAATACTGTTCAATATGTTCAACAATGGCATAGTGGGACTAGGTGCAGCTTTAGCATATTTGTAGATGACACCAAACTGAGTGGTGCAACTGATACACTTGAGGGAAGAGGTGATTTATAGAGGGACCTTGAGAAGCTTAAAAAAGGCCAATGTGGTCCTCATGAAATTCAGCAGGCCTGGTGCAATCTCCAATATCAATATGTTCTGGTGAATGAATGGGTTTAAACTAGCCCTGCAGAGAAAGACTTTGGTACACTGGTGAATGAAAAATTAAACAGGTGTGGACAATGTGTGCTGCAATCCAAAAAGTAAACTGTATCAAGCATAAAATAGTGTGAACAACAGGTTGTGGGAATATGTCCCTGCCCATGGCAGGCACATTGGATTAGATGATCTTTAAAGGTCCCTTCCTCCTCAAAACCTTCTATGCTTAAATTAATTAGATTTCAAACCTTTCAAATTAATTTAATTATGTACGTGCAAAAGTTTTTCTCTCATTTTAATGCTGAATTACTGAACTAATGCAAATCTTATGCTGATTTTAAGTTCATCTCTGATAAATAGAGACATATGGCTTCTACAGAATAAGATCTTTGAATATGCTTAAAACTGACGAACTAAATATGTCTTTTCTTTCTAATACACGTGCTTTGATTCTGAATAGTTTTGATTCTCAGATCATTGCAAAATATATGTGAAATTACACTTGAGGTATAGAAATGCTCCAATTTTTCCCATTCTGACAATTTGGCCTAGCCAAAGACTCGTGAAGGTATAAACTTAGCTGAGTTTAATTACTTGAAATGTTCATCTGGTCATTTGAGTATTTCTAATTCTGCTGTGCCATACAAACTGGACTGCACAGTCACTCTAATCTGGTGGTATTTGTATTAATTCTAGTATTAAAAAGTTAAAACCTGAAGTACAAGAAAGTGAGTATAATCTGTTCTCAATTAACAAATATTTATATGCCTACATATATTTTTTTTCCGTTTACAGTGGTGGGTTGACTCTGGTTAGACATCAGTACCCACAAAAGCCAGTCTATCACTTCCCCTCCTCAGCTGGAAAGCAGAGAGAATATGTAAAAAAAAGGCTAGTGGGTTGAGATAAGGACAGGGAGAGATCACTCAACAATTAACTCCAGGCTTGGGGCAGAGTGGTTAAAAAGCTTACCAGCAGAAAAGGATCTGGGGTTCTAGTCAACAGCTGGCTGAACATGAGTCAGCAGTGTGCCCAGGTGGCCAAGAAGGCCAATGGCATCCTAGCTTGTATCAGAAATATTCTGGCCAGCAGGACTATGGAAGTGATTCTTCTCCTGGACTCTGCGCTGGTGAGGCCACACCTCAAGTACTGTGTCCAGTTCTGGGCTCCTCAGTTCAGGAAGGACATTGAGGTGCTGGAGTGTGTCCAGAGAAGGACAATAAAGGTGGGTCTAGAAGAGTCTAGAAGATGTTTCCTATGAACAGTGGCTGAGGGAGTTTGTGTTGTATAGGTTGGAGAAGAGGAGGCTCAGGAGTGACCTTATCACTCTCTACAACTACCTGTAAGGAGGTTGTAGCCAGGTGGTGTTCAGCCTCCTCTCCCAGGCAACCAGCGACAAGATGAGAAGATATAGCCTCAAGCTGTACCAGAGGAGATTCAGGTTGGATGTTAGGAAGACTTTCTTCACAGACAGGGTGATTAAATATTGGAATGGACTACCCAGGGAGGTGGTGGAGCCACTGTCCCTGGAGGTATGAAGAAG